>NC_090447.1:744578771-744888544 GCF_031143425.1 Pleurodeles waltl | reverse complement strand
GCGGGAACGTTGTATTACAAAGGAGGGCGAGGGGTTGCCACAGGCATGACTGCAGCTTCCTCCCTGTGGAAATACATTCCACAAGGGTTCTAATAGAGGCAGTAAGTCAGAAACCCTCAAGGCCCTGGGGAGGTGATCAGGACCAAAACGGATCCTAAAGTACTGACCCTTAATTAATGTTAGAAACTAGCTATTCACGAGGTACTGCAGCTGCTTTTCACAGCTTGGGGTGGCCATAGGCTGATGACCTGGTTTAACTGTTCCGTGTTGGAAATGACCAAAAAATAATTGCTGCATGTTAAGGTTAAATTGAAGGCTGACCTAGGTAGGAACATAAGTAGCAAGAAATGGGTGATGATTCTAGAGTACACATACAGGGTTTCCAGGAACATGAGGGTGAAATACAGCCAATTTAATACCTGCACATGAGCCACAAGATCCCCAAATTAATCTAATGATGGGCACATAAGACATGGCTTGCCCAAGGTGTCATTCTTAAAACGGGGGGTTCTGTCATATGGTTTGGGCCTGTAACACGATCCAAATATACTGGAAAAATGTTGTGGAGCGATGTAGTCTCTTCAGGGCAGGGAATTACAGCTTACACTTGGGGCCTGCCACCCAGGGCTGTTTGTATATGGTGTATGCTTTTCAGGTTTTACAAAGACCTGGCATTGATTCTAGATAGGCTCCATATCGTGATTTCCTGGAAGGCTAGTGCACTCTCACCCATTGATAAATGACAGTGAAAGCTTGGCTGATGGGCCAAATCTGAAAGATTAGCTTTGGATGCAGAGGAAAGGAAAGATCTTTGTAGAAGGCCTTTAGCTTTTCTGTAGGACAAAATCCCACTACTCTGGGAATACTGAATTGAGTGAATTGAGTCACTGGGAAGCACAAGTGGGGCATGCTGCTGAACATCCCCACTCCCTTATTCTGTTTTCCTCTGGCATCAATAGTTCTTTATGCTCTGGCCTATAAACTATGTCCCTTAAATGTTTTAGAATCAGTTGTTTGAAATTCATTGGTCTTGTTTTGTTGATGTAACTTAGGATGGCAATTTGAACAGTAAAATACAAATATACACTTTCTGTGCACAACGCAAAATGATTTAAATATCTACTTTTTCAAAAGGCAGCAAGTGCAAAACATCAAGGGCTC
Organism: Pleurodeles waltl; assembly: GCF_031143425.1. NCBI lineage: Eukaryota > Metazoa > Chordata > Amphibia > Caudata > Salamandridae > Pleurodeles > Pleurodeles waltl. The sequence goes on along the minus strand of NC_090447.1, from coordinate 744,887,383 downwards.
CTATTGCCAAAGTATTGTGTGGGCGAGATATTGCAAGTCTAGATGCCACTACATGAATGCAGTAGAGGTGTTTCAGAAGATATTCTGTAGATCTTAAAAACAGAGAGTTGCAATAGTCTATCAGCTGGACTTGGCCCTCTCTGTAGGGTCACCCTAAGCCTTTTGCCTTCACCCCACTGTTCTCTGAACCTGTTTTTGTTGGCTTTTAGGATTCTATGTACTTTACCACTGCTACCCAGTGCTATAGTGCTTGTGCTGTCTCCCGAAAACATAACATTGGCTTGCTCCCTATTGGCACATTTAATTAACTTGCATATCCCTAGTGAAGTGGTACTACATCTACCAGGACCCTTAAATTAAATGCTACTAGTGCGCATGCCGCACTCATTGTGCCACCCACTTAAGTAGACCTTTAAACATGTCCCAGGCCTGCAATTGTGGCATGTGTGTTTAGTTAAACTTGCCATTTTGACCTAGCAAATTAAACCTTTTTCCAGTCGTAAACTTTCCATTGTAAGCCCTTAACAGCCCATAGGGCAGGGTGCAAAGTATTTAAAAAGTAGGGCATGTGCTTTCAGCTTTTGTGCGTCCTGGTAGCGAAAAGCTCCTAAATTCATTTTTCCCTCCTGCAAGGCCTAAGATAACATTGGGGTACCTTATTACGGTTAACAAGTGATAACTTTCAGTTGGGAGCAGGTTGAAATGTTGTGGTTGGTGTCTAAAGAATAGGAATTGAAACCCATCTTTAATGATGAATCTGTATTTTAAGTCGCAATTCTGGAAATTTCACATTTAGAAAATTGGCATGTTCTTGTCCCAACTATTTAGTGCCTGCAGTGTGTATTCTAGGTTACATGACTAGGTGTAGCCAGCAGTTGGTCCTCATGTATTACTCCCAGATAGTGAGACAAAGGAGGAATAGGTGTTGGGAGGATGGGCCCTCTCTGACTTGATGATGGGGAGGGGCCCCTACCAAAATGCACATCACATAGACTGTGCCTTAGCACACTTGTACACTTGTAAAGGGTTTCACACTAGTCTTTTGTGTTCCCCTGGGTTCAGGACATGCAGGACAGAAGACAAATCCAAACACCTCTGTAGGGTAAAACTCCAGAAGCTGCTCCCTTCCATCTCAAAGTGGGCACCAGGTACCAATAGTGGGGCCTTAGACCAAACTCTTCAGTAAAAATCCGGACCTGTGGAAGAATCAGAAGGAGTGCTGCTCTGCTGCAAAAAGGACTGCTATTCTAAACCTAGGACCATCAGATTGACTCCTAGTGCTAGTTGGCTGGCCTCCTGATCAGAGCCTCAGGGACAGAAAAGGTTTCAAGTACCCTGAATCCTGTACTGGGACTCTGTCTGCTGTGAGTCCTGCCCCCCAAGTGTTGCCACCTCAGTCCTGGATCCATGAATGTGGGCCTGAAGGTGCTGTTGTAGCCCAGCTGTGGTCTTTTGGGCAGAAATGACGTGATGCATCTCCTCGCAGCTCTGCATCAGACCCTCCACTGTGCAACACATTCTTGACACAGGGCTCCTCAGATTTTTGGAACCAATGCTGTCTACTGACTTCTCAGCGCAGGACCTTCCATCAGACTTCTGCAACTCCTCTGGCCCATCTGGTCTGGCAAGAGAGCTCAAGCTGGCAAAGAACAGGTCTTCTGTTCTTTCAGAAAGTGAATGATCAATATTGATGCCTTAAATCTTGTTTTATCTTGTCACATGTTGGGCACACACAATTTAAATAGCTTGTAAATGAACGGTACAAATATTTAAAATATATATTTCAATAGTTAGGAAAGCACTTTTTAGTAATTACGAAGTTAGATGGAAACAAAGATTTTAATAGGATCAAAACAAATCAGACTACTTTATTGGTGATGTGAAAATGGTAAATATTTGCTGAAACCTGATCTCCATACATTGTTGTTTGTATGCTTTATCAGTAAAACTGCTCGTCAGTGAGACGGTCTGTGGCCATTTCGATGGAAAATGTCTGTCTGTAAGAGACAGTGTGCTGCCACATCATGCTTTATAATATATTTATTAAAAATTAGGCTTTTTAAATATGAACTGAGAAACATTCCTGCCCTAATTACAATGCTAATAGGGAACTAAGGTCTAAATCGGGGGGTCATGTTGACCCTATATGTCTGCGAGATTTGATTTTTATTAAATAGGGAGCAAATGTTTAGTCTTTTAAATCAAACAAAAAACGTTTTTGTACAGACATGATGAGCTCACATATTTAAAGGTACTCTCATATGTGATGAAGAAAAAGGCAACTCTGTGACTTGCTGAAATAAAATATTTGCCTAGGACTACACAATTTGAGATGAGTTAATGGGTCAAGCACAATATAGTTAGGTCAAGTAGAGTATTCAAGCCACTAGACCTGCGGGATTGGAAACATTTTTCTGATTATTCGAGGCCTGGTTGAAAATGGAAAACTTGAGTTCTATTTTGCAAAAAGGAATGACACCACCTCAAGGCTGCACCTCTAATGCAAATCTCACACAACTCAGAAATGAGAATGTTGTGATTGACCGCTTCGAAGGCGGCAAATAGAACTAATAATACAAAGTCATCAAAGTGACCTTCGTCTGCTGCCTTTCAGAAGTCATCTAGGACAGATAAAAGAAGATTTAGTGCTGTAAAGAAGCCCTGGCTGGGCTACATCAAAACAAATGACAGTATTCCCAAAAGGAGGAAATGTGTTTAGTGATCTATTTTTCCAATATATGCACAGGAAGTGGTAGTAGAGATACAAGCTGAAAATTAGTCAGGATTGACAGATCTGTTGTCCACTTTGTTTAGCAAAGGGTCCACCGTGGCCTTTCTCCATGCTATAGGAACTGAGCCTGAGGAGATGTATAAGATTGCTAACTCCAGTAATGAGCTGCCAGGCCAGATGATACTGCCTTCCAAACCATGGGAGAAAGAGTGTCCAGGTAAGACCCAGAGGCGACCGAGGAATCAGTTTGCCAGAATGTTTGATTCCAGCATCTCAATATCTTCCAAAGCCGGTGTTATGTGTTCAATGTCAATGTTAGTTCAAACCTTCATAGGCCAAGTACAATTTGTGTTGCCACCTAATTAAGTCGTGGCTTTCATTTGAGACCTGTCCACAATACGTTTGAGAAAAAAATATCAAAGATATTGATTGACAAGACTAACACAGTAACTGGGGATTTACAGTCCAGGTTAGCAAATGTACATGCAATAGAAAAGATAGTTTATGGATATTGGGGGGCCTCAAGAATTTCCTTGGCTGAAGAAATGCGTTTTTGTAGTCTCTTAAAGCAGCCTTTATTTTTGCTGGAGTTTCAGTAGCATAGTTGAGGGGTTAAGGTTTTTCCAGTTTCTCACATGCTGATTTTCCTACTTTAAGTGTTCCATTACACAAGGGGGTTGAAGGACGATATTGTAGCAGAGAACTTTTTTTTTTTTAAGAAAGATCGAATCAAGGGCCTGCGGGGTTCAATTCTGATAGGCAGAGTATTTCTCTTCCACTGAGAGTCCAGTGAGAAGATGGTTCTTGGCGGCAAGTACATCTAGTAATATGTTTATTGCTACTATGATCTATTCATCTCTTTCTCTGTTACCCATTCCCTCTTTGCTCTCTTGATCGCTCTTTTCCCACCTCTTTCACTGCCTCCAACCTATCACTCTTGCTCCAGCTCTCTTTTACTGTCCCTCTGTAAGGCCACAAAACTACCTGGGACAGATGGCGATAATGGCAGCGCTCCACTCTAAGGTAAAGGTAAACGCTTGCTTTAATAGAACAGGTCCCAAATCAAACCATAACTAGAAAACCTAGGCAGAGTGTCTTACTGACTAAACATAACCTCACTACTACGATATTAGTACCTAACCAACCCAATACTTTAAAGATCTTATACAGGTCCCCCTCCATACCCTCCTAGCATTCACACTCACCAAACCTGTCATTCTGCTCATGACCCCACTAACATCACCACTTCATACCCTTTTTCCCTCACCCTATCCATACCCTTGCTCCTTGAATAGAGCCCTAACCTCACTGGGGTTTTCTCACCCATCCTGTAAAAAAACCCGTACAAATACTGTAATGCTGCCTCCACCATCAACCAAATAACCAGACCTGCCTACCCAACTGCAAACACAAAAGCCTTAAACACATCTTCGGCCCTGCCCTATCAAACAACATATCCATACAATTAAAAACCACTGCTTGACCCTTTAGAAAATAAGAAAAATAAAAACCCACAAAACATCAAAACCCTTTCAGCCAACCAAGTAAGAGGGAGGAAGGTCTGCAACAAACTTTACTAGCCTGGCCACTGGTTGTGATGACAGTCAAATAGGCCACCTCACATGGAGCCTGCCCTACAAATTAACCTTTAGCCCCACCCATCCTGTCAACCACCAAGGGCTTTATTCGGAGTAGAACTGGGACTCACCAGTTGCCCAAAATTCCCGTGGGGAGATCAGTTTTTCCAAACTCCCTCTCCCCAGACACCATTGGGCAAGATGGTGATATTGGCAATGCTTAACTCCAAGATAAGACCAAAAAACCACTTTAATAGAACAGGTCTGCATTCAAAGTATAACCAGAAAACGAAGGCTAAGTGCCTTACAAACTAAACGCAACTTCCCTTGTACATACTAATATCTACCCAACCCACCCCCTACTAAGATCTTAAACTACCCTCTTCCTATAACCTCCTACCATTCAGAAACACCAGACGTGTCATACTAATCATATACACACTGACGTCACCACTTCATCTCATGTCACTGCCACCAGATCTATACCCTTGCTCCCAGCCGGAGGCCCGACCACCCTCGACTATGTTCAACTCAAATAACAACGTGTTGTTACTGCCAACCAGGAAAAACAGAAAGGAGTTTTCCTGCCCATCCCTCCTTACTTCTTCTCTGTTCTTCTATGTTTTGCAGTCACACTCAGCTTTTAAGCCCCTTTCCACACCTGTCTATCAACTAATCCTGTACACAGAATATGTGTGTCCAACGACAGATCACTTATATGTGTCGGGATTGTTTTGATGCCGTTTACTTAGTGCAACTTTTCAGCATCGGTTCACTGGTGTAATGTACTGTGCTAATACAAAGAGAAGCTCTCCCCAGTGCACACTGCTTTTTCTCCCTCAACAACACTATTACTCTAGTATCGTCCAATCCAATCAAATCCAAGTTGCTTTCCAAACAGCCTGGTCTCTGCCTGATTTGCTGCCCAATGAACAAAAGAACATTTAGCAGTCCAAACTGATGCGATTGCTGTAAAGACCAGCAAAGCAGCCTAAAAACAACGAAACTAAATGTTAAACATATCCTCAAACATAACATACCACATCACCACTTATTCAAACACACATAAATTCTACAGCAGGTAGATTTCCACTGCCCTAAATGTTTCACCTTCTTCTGTGGCACACCTAACCTCCTCCACTCTGTCCCAGCTTCTATTGCAAATTAATATTTCCCAAAATCAACGGCATTACGCTAAACCGTCAAAACATAAAAAGCTTTCAAAGGCAAACCATCCTCACTCAGAAAAAATTACTCTGAAAATTCCCCTACTATGTCTACGAATGAAAATCACCTTCTAACTGGGTAACACAACTTGTCTGCTGCACTAAATAAAACAATCTTGTGTCCTCTCCCCAACTGCGCTCATGCTCAGTCTTGTGTTTCTGGAGCAGAACATGCATTTCATCTGCAGATGTCATAATGTGTTCTCTCTTCATCCTTTGGTCTCCTTCACTACCGTCTAACTCTGATATCCTGAACGCCCCATAACCAACCACAACATAGACAATGAAGAGAGTGCAACTTCCTATAGGGAAGTACAAATACCTGGCAACTGTTTTGCAATGCCACGCAACAACCTTATCAAAATTGGCTTTCTCCGATCTCTCCTACCTCCTCAAGTCCTTGCCCATCCTGGCACAATCTGCCTACACTCCTCTACTTTCACTAGTTCATAACTAGTGAAAGCATTCTCCATACAAAGAAATGCCTGCTAACTTGCCTGAAATAGTAACTGCAGGAAAACCATTGCTGCTTTGTACCATTATAAAATGAACAGCATCTTCTTGGCCTAACCATAAATTTGTGATAAAATATCCTCTCTGTATTGCTCCACTAGTGACAGACTCTAGCCACGCCTGTCTGTATGCGGTCCACCAGACACAACGAATCTCTTTATCAAATCTAGCACCCTCGATTCTCCAGATGCCAAAGCTCTTGCAGCAGCTTCATCTTCTCTCGCTCTGCTCCTGGCTTCAGACCAGTGAACCTCTGTCACTGAAAATGAGATAATGCACCCACAGTGTTGTTCTCCACCAAGGTACATATCTCATCCTGAATAGACTGTTAAACTTCAACAAACCTGGAAGTAATATATGCAGCAACCTCAACACTGTCCCATCTTGGGGTTTTTGTGAGTTCACCAAAGGAACTACTATTTAGTTGCCAACATAAAAAAGGTAACTTACCTTTTGGCCAACAATTTTCCCCACAACACCATTGCCACCACCAAATGGAAAAATCCCAAAATGCAAAACTTTACTTCACCAGCCACCCTTTCAGACATGACTCCACCAACCATAGTCCATCCCAGAACAGACCAAATCTGGATGAACCTGTTGCAAAAGATAAAAATCTGCATCTGCCACAACTACTTGTCCTGTAATTACAACATGGTCACAGGGTTTAAGACACTGTTCCAAACAAGAAAATATTTTCTCAAACCCTCATTCTTCTATACTTTGTGATAAGGCAAAACACTTCTGAAACTGAAAAGCCAAAATGACAACAAAATTCCATTTCAGCTCTTACTTTCAAAATTCAAATCCCCGAGCAAAGGTTGAACTTTCTAAAAATAAGTTCTTTTGAGAAACAGTCACCACTTAAAAGCAATTGTCAAAACACATCCACTTTCTCCTCTGAGAGCCACATCTCCTATTTGTTGGAATCAAAATCAGTGTGTAGAAGTATCAGTACAGTGACAGGTCCACCAGTTTATTCAGCTGCCAGTGGCATACCCATGTCTCCCACTGTCTCCTGAAAGGCTTTGTGATCTAAATCACAATTCCTGATTCCTCACCAACAGAAAAGAAAATAGCCCAGTAACACTGAAAAACAGATCTGAGTGAAAACCCATTGCCAAAATGAGCTAAACAGCTTAAATAATAAACACGAAAATTAGCAGATCTGTAACATCCTGTCCACAAAAAATGTGTCCATCAAATTACAAACTCAAGAGTGAAAATAGTGACACCTAGTTGGAATAGTAGGAGCATAAAATCAGATTTTGTTTGATCTTGCCATTTCTGCCCCTGTAGCACAACTTTTGACCAAAGTGATAGCATCATTCACTGATATATATATATTTTAACTTAGTGAAGGGGAGAATCCGCTTTGGGACAGTGGTCTGTAGCCCATAGATTATGACCCACACCAGTGATCCCTCCTCCCCCACAAACACCACCCTTCTAAACAGGTTAGCAATCTGGGCCTGATGTTTGCTTTGTTGACCTCCTCCCTATAACTCAGTTATGTTTAAAATTTGCCTTTTTTCCCTGCTCATCAGAAAACAGATGTGGTCAGGGCATGTGTGCTTTTTTTATCCGGACTATATAAATGCCCAGTCATTGGGATTGCCAAAGTTCATGATTTCCAGACTGCAAAGAGTACAAAACGTGTCTATCAGACTTGGCTGTGACTTCCAAAAACCTGTCCATGAGTTGGAGGCAAGGCATGCTTTGTACTGGCTCCCTGTTAAGCATGAAATCCACTTTAAGGCTGTTGGCTTGATTCATCAGGCCTGCTACAAACTGGAAGGACTTTTTTGCCTAACCTATTGATTTGTAATGACTCAGGTAGCATTTTGTGGTCAGATCGCAAAGCCTTGTTCCAAGTTCCACTCTTTAAATGAGCATGATGTGGAAGCAGATCCTTTTGCATTTTTGCACGAAGGTTCTGGAATGAGCTTTCTATAGCTCTTCGGTTGGTGTCTAATCATTACATTTTCAGGAAAGAATTGAAGACCATTGTTGTTCAAAATATTATTTTATCCCGCCTTTTATTGTTGTCTGTCTGTCCCTCTGTTTAAGGTTGTTAGTGCTGTGGCACCTGTGTTATGTAAGTATTCTTTGAAAATAAATAAATAAATATTTCACCCTCTAAATATATTCAGTTCCACAAATGATTAACAGTGGGCTAACCAGCTATTGCAAGATGAGAAAGTTGCTGCAGCAGAGGGCTTGCATCATCTGTATGTCAGATCAGTTGTTTTCGGTACTAGACCTATACTGTTGTCCAGATTTTGCCAGTTGGCAACCCAGGCCAAGACACCTAGTGATTACTTTTCCAGGGGATCCACTGTTCCCTTTGTGTCGAGAGGGCACCAGTTATTTGCACCAATGTGCTAAGGAGTGGGACTGATCTCCACTCTATGTGAACCTATTACAGATCGGGGTTCTCTCTCATATGCACCCGTTGGAAGCAGAGACGGCTGTTTTCCAACAATGGCAGACAGCAGGACAATACCTCCCACTTGCCTGAAGGCACTCACGGTGTGATTGCTGGTGAATGTCCTACATTCACGTACTAGGGCAGCTGTAGGTGGACTTCTGCCCTGATTCAGTGGATTGGTTGCATTACCTTGTGACTTTCCAGCTTCACTAAAATTGACACCTTGGTGCCAGGATTGTCCAGTTGGCCCACTACTGTGTACAGTAATTGAGTTCCACGTAGATTATTGGAATATACATTTATTTTACGTGGATGACCCGGAGCTCTGGTATGAACCCAGTCCCCCTGAAGCTAGCCTGGACACCCTATATTCTAAACTCGTTTAGCAGTATATTTGTTTGAATTATTTTTCCTTGTTTAATGTAAGCGTCAATGTTCATTATGGTGAAAAGAAACATACTGATTTTATATTTTTTTGCTTTCAGAGTTGTAGTGTAAACCCAATTAATGTTGCTGATAAAATCAGTAGACAAGTATGTTAAGGGCAGACGCCCAGTTGGTTGGAATGGCTTGCATAGGTCAGTGCCTCAAATTGTAGAATTCATTATTTATCAACAGAAGACAAGTTACCATGGAATCATTGCGTTTTTCAATGACCTAATTCCAGCTCTTTGAATTCTGAAGAATATCCCCCTTAGAGACAATGTTCCCGATCTCGGCCATCTGTAGTTACATCACTTTTTTAAGGCCGCATTCCCAAAATGAGGTAATACACTGGCTATGTTGACTAATGCGCTCTCATGCTACTTTATCTTTTTTATGCCGCCCGCCGAGAGTCTTATGAAACATAACAGGTTGAAGTCTGAACAACATTTGCCACAGAAACCGAGTCCAATAAATGAAGCACTGCTGCTGACAGCCAATCTAATCCAAACGGAAATACTTCTGGAACGGAGACCTGGGTGTGCGGACAACAAAAAACTGCAATTCAGCTTATTGCAAAAGTTCACGTAGAAAAGGAGAAAGAACTCGAAATTCGTGCATCTGTGCCCGTACAGAAGCCCTCAGACCACACAGTAAACAAAATCTGTACTGAGCCGTGCAGCTAAATGAAATCTTTTTAAACTGTGCAAAGACAGCGAGAGTAAAGGCACGGAAACTGCTTCACATCTCCACTGCATCTTGTGTAATATTCATTTACCTGGAAACACACAATACTTGTAACGCCAATGTTCATTTCTATTCTGGCATCCGTTTATCTTGTAAAACGATCATCTATGCGCTACTGTTTACTGAAAATGTAAGTATTTATTTATTAAGGAAGCTTGCATAGTTCCATTGAATGATGCCCTGTACTTCTTCAGAACAATGTGAAGGATGTGATTGTGTCAGCTGAGCTGAAACGCCTACGAATTTATGCCACATAGGCAGTGTGTGTCCAAAGAAAGATGGCTTTAGAGTTCTTCTGTGTCATTGAAGTGATCGAGACCCAGAGCTGCAGCAAGTGTGCAAGCTTCAGAAGGAGGACGTTCAGAATAATTTTTTTTTTCCTCTGGAGCGTACTCCCATCTCTTGAACGTATTCTGAAAATGTCTTTAACCCCTTCGCTGCCAGGCCTTTTCCCCCTCCTGTGCCAGGCCTTTTTTTGCCTATTTGGGGCAGTTCGCACTTAGGCCCTCATAACTTTTTGTCCACATAAGCTAACCAAGCCAAATTTGCGTCCTTTTTTTCCAACATCCTAGGGATTCTAGAGGTACCCAGACTTTGTGGTTTCCCTTGAAGGAGGCCAAGAAATTGGCCAAAATACAGTGAAAATTTCGTTTTTTTTAAAAAAAATTGAAAAAGTGGCTGCAGAAGAAGGCTTGTGGATTTCCCCCTGAAAATGGCACCAACAAAGGGTTTGTAGTGTTAAACTCAGCAGCTTCCTAGCTTTCAGGAACAGGCAAACTTGAATCGGAAAACCCAATTTTTCAACACAATTTTGGCATTTTACTGGGGCATACCCCATTTTTGCAATTTTTTGTGCTTTCAGCCTGCTTCCAGTCAGTGACAGGAATGGGCATGAAACCAATGCTGGATCCCAGAAACCTAACCATTTCTGAAAAGTAGACAAAATTCTGAATTCAGCAAGGGGTCATTTGTGTAGATCCTACAAGGGTTTCCTACAGAAAATAACAGCTGAAAAAGAAAACTATTGAAATTGAGGTGAAAAAAACATAAATTTTTCTCTACGTTTTACTCTGTAACTTTTCCCTGCAATGTCAGATTATGGAAAGCAATATACTGTTACGTCTGCTGGACTCCTCTGGTTGCGGGGATATATAGGGCTTGTAGGTTCATCAAGAACCCGAGGAACCCAGAGCCAATAAATGAGCTGCACCCTGAAGTGCGTTTTCATTCTATACCGGGTATACAGCAATTCATTTGCTGAAATATAAAGAGTAAAAAATTGCTATCAAGAAAACCTTTGCATTTCCAAAAAGGGCACAAGATAAGGTGCTGAGGAGCAGTGGTTATTTGCACATCTCTGAATTCCGGGGTGACCATACAAGCATGTGAATTATAGGGAATTTCTCAAATAGATGTCTTTTTTACACACTCTCCTATATTTGGAAGGAAAAAATTTAGAGAAAGACAAGGGGCAATAGCACTTGTTTTGCTAATCTATGTTCCCCCAAGTCTCCCGATAAAAATGATACCTCACTTGCGTGGGTAGGCCTAGCGCCGGCGACAGGAAACACCCCAAAGCGCAACGTGGACACATCCTAAATTTTGGAAAAAAACAGAGGTGTTTTTTGCGAAGTGCCTACCTGTAGATTTTGGCCTCTAGCTCAGCCGGCACCTAGGGAAATCTACCAAACCTGTGCATTTCTGAAAACTAGAGACCTAGGGGAATCCAAGGAGGGGTGACTTGCTGGGCTCGGACCAGGTTCTGTTACCCAGAATCCTTTGCAAACCTCAAAATTTGGCTAAAAAAAACACATGTTCCTCACATTTCTGTGGCAGAAAGTTCTGGAATCTGAGAGGAGCTACAAATTTCCTTCCACCCAGCGTTCCCCCAAGTCTCCCGATAAAAATGATACCTCACTTGCGTGGGTAGGCCTAGCGCCGGCGACAGGAAACATCCCAAAGCGCAACGTGGACACATCCTAAATTTTGGAAAAAAACAGAGGTGTTTTTTGCGAAGTGCCTACCTGTAGATTTTGGCCTCTAGCTCAGCCGGCACCTAGGGAAACCTACCAAACCTGTGCATTTCTGAAAACTAGAGACCTAGGGGAATCCAAGGAGGGGTGACTTGCGGGGCTGGGACCAGGTTCTGTTACCCAGAATCCTTTGCAAACCTCAAAATTTGGCTAAAAAAACACATGTCCCTCACATTTCTGTGGCAGAAAGTTCTGGAATCTGAGAGGAGCTACAAATTTCCTTCCACCCAGCGTTCCCCCAAGTCTCCCGATAAAAATGATACCTCACTTGCGTGGGTAGGCCTAGCGCCGGCGACAGGAAACACCCCAAAGCGCAACGTGGACACATCCTAAATTTTGGAAAAAAACAGAGGTGTTTTTTGCGAAGTGCCTACCTGTAGATTTTGGCCTCTAGCTCAGCCGGCACCTAGGGTAACCTACCAAACCTGTGCATTTCTGAAAACTAGAGACCTAGGGGAATCCAAGGAGGTGTGACTTGCGGGGCTCGGACCAGGTTCTGTTACCCAGAATCCTTTGCAAACCTCAAAATTTGGCTAAAAAAACACATGTTCCTCACATTTCTGTGGCAGAAAGTTCTGGAATCTGAGAGGAGCTACAAATTTCCTTCCACCCTGCGTTCCCCCAAGTCTCCCGATAAAAATGATACCTCACTTGCGTGGGTAGGCCTAGCGCCGGCGACAGGAAACACCCCAAAGCGCAACGTGGACACATCCTAAATTTTGGGAGAAAACAGAGGTGTTTCTTGCGAAGTGCCTACCTGTAGATTTAGGCCTCTAGCTCAGCCGGCACCTAGGGAAACCTACCAACCCTGTGCATTTCTGAAAACTAGAGACCTAGGGGAATCCAAGGAGGGGTGACTTGCGGGGCTCGGACCAGGTTCTGTTACCCAGAATCCTTTGCAAACCTCAAAATTTGGCTAAAAAAACACATGTTCCTCACATTTCTGTGGCAGAAAGTTCTGGAATCTGAGAGGAGCTACAAATTTCCTTCCACCCAGCGTTCCCCCAAGTCTCCCGATAAAAATGATACCTCACTTGCGTGGGTAGGCCTAGCGCCGGCGACAGGAAACACCCCAAAGCGCAACGTGGACACATCCCATTTTTTGAAAGAAAACAGTGCCTACCTGTGGATTTTGGCCTGTAGCTCACCCGGCACCTAGGGAAACCTACCAAACCTGTGCATTTCTGAAAACTAGAGACCTAGGGGAATCCAAGATGGGGTGACTTGCGGGGCTCGGACCAGGTTCTGTTACCCAGAATCCTTTGCAAACCTCAAAATGTGGCTAAAAAAACACATGTTCCTCACATTTCTGTGGCAGAAAGTTCTGGAATCTGAGAGGAGCCACAAATTTCCTTCCACCCAGCGTTCCCCTAAGTCTCTCAATAAAAATGGTACCTCACTTCTGTGGGTAGGCCTAGCGCCCACGAAAGGAAATGGCCCAAAACACAACGTGGACAGAACATATTTTTTCACAGAAAACAGAGGTGTTTTTTGCAAAGTGCCTACCTGTGGAGTTTGGCCTCTAGCTCAGCCGGCCCCGGGAGGGGGGGGGCAGAAATGCCCTAAAATAAATTTGCCCCCCGCCCCCGGGAGCGACCCTTGCCTAAGGGGTCGCTCCCCCTGCGTGACATTGCCGCCAAAAAACAAATCCCAGGTGCCTAGTGGTTTCTGCCCCCTTGGGGGCAGATTGACCTAAAATCTGCCCCCAAGGGGGGCAGAAATGGCCTAAATACAATTTGCCCCCCAGGGGAGCGACCCTTGCCTGATGGGTCGCTCCCCATCTCGAAAAAAACAAACAAACAAAAAAAAAAACACAACAAAAAAATTTGCCCTGGTGCCCTGAGGGTTCTGCCCCCCCCCTGGGGGCAGTTCGGCCTAATAATAGGCCGATCTGCCCCCAGGGGGGGCAGAAATGGCCTAAAATAAATTTGCCCCCCCCCCAGCCCCCACCCCCCCCGGGAGCGACCCTTGCCTACGGGGTCGCTCCCCCTGCGTGACATTGGCGCCAAAAATCAAATCCCAGGTGCCTAGTGGTTTCTGCCCCCTTGGGGGCAGATTGACCTAAAATCGGCCAATCTGCCCCCAAGGGGGGCAGAAATGGCCTAAATACAATTTGCCCCCCAGGGGAGCGACCCTTGCCTGATGGGTCGCTCCCCATCTCGAAAAAAACAAACAAACAAAAAAAAAAAACACAACAAAAAAATTTGCCCTGGGGCCCTGAGGGTTCTGCCCCCCCCCCCCTAATAATAGGCCGATCTGCCCCCAGGGGGGGCAGAAATGGCCTAAAATAAATTTGTCCCAGCCCCCACCCCCCCCCGGGAGCGACCCTTGCCTACGGGGTCGCTCCCCCTGCGTGACATTGGCGCCAAAAAACAAATCCCCTGTGCCTAGTGGTTTCTGCCCCCTTGGAGGCAGATTGACCTAAAATCGGCCAATCTGCCCCCAGGGGGGCAGAAATGGCCTAAATACAATTTGCCCCCCAAGGGGAGCGACCCTTGCCTGATGGGTCGCTCCTCATCTCTAAAAAAAAAAAAAAAAAAAAATTGCCCTGGTGCCTAGAGGTTTCTGCCCCCCCCCCCCCGGGGGCAGATCAGCCTAATATTAGGCCGATCTGCCCCCGGGGGGGCAGAAATGGCCTAAAATAAATTTGCCAACCCCCACCCCACCCGGGAGCGACCCTTGCCTACGGGGTCGCTCCCCCTGCGTGACATTGGCGCCAAAAAACAAATCCCCGGTGCCTAGTGGTTTCTGCCCCCTTGGGGGCAGATTGACCTAAAATCGGCCAATCTGCCCCCAGGGGGGCAGAAATGGTCTAAATACAATTTGCCCCCCAGGGGAGCGACCCTTGCCTGATGGGTCGCTCCCCATCTCTAAAAAAAGAAACAACAAAAAAAAAAAAAACACAAAAACAAATTTTGCCCTGGCGCCTAGAGGTTTCTGCCCCCAGGGGGGGCAGAAATGGCCTAAAATAAATTGCCCTCCCCCCCAGGGAGCGACCCTTGCCTAAGGGGTCGCTCCCTTTGCGTGAAATTCACGCAAAGAAAAAATTCCCTGGTGTCTAGTGGTTTCTACCCCCCTTGGGGGCAGATTGGCCTCATCAAAATAGGCGAAATGGCCAAAATATAATTTTCCCCCAAGGGGAGCGACCCTTGCCTAAGGGGTCGCTCCCCACCAAAAAGAAATGAAACATACAAAAAAAAAAAAAAAAAAAAAAATGGTCCCTGGTGCCTAGAGGTTTCTGCCCCCCCTGGGGGCAGAAAAGGCCTTCAAAAAAAAATGCCCCCCCTGGGAGCGACCCTTGCCCAAGGGGTCGCTCACTTTTGTCTGTTTCAATAAAAAAAAAAAAAAAAACCCTGGTGTCTAGTGGGGTTTCAAAAGCCGGATTGCAAGCAATCCGGCTTTTGAAACCCTCAGAGGGACTTCAAAGGGAAGGAAATACTTTTCCTTCCCTTTGAAGCCCCTCCGGGCCTCCCAAGTGATTTGAAAAAGAAATGCTTTTGCATTTCTTTTTCAATCGCGCTGGAAGCAGAGCTTCCAGCGCGACTAGGGAGGCCCCTGTGACAAATCAGCGCGCGCTTGCGTGCTGACGTCACAGGGGGGGGTCGGGGGTGGAAGGGGAAGGTCTTCCCCTTCCATCCCGACTTGGGGGGGAAGGGGGGTGCACGGGGGGCGCGCCCAAAGTTGCATTTCCTCTCCTCTGTCTTCACCCAGCACATGGAATGAGAATGCTGTTTGTGAGTGAAATAGAATGCAGGTCTGTCTCATAACTCTGGCGTTGCCAGCCAATCAATGTGAAGGTGTGTTTCACAAAACTGAAAATGTGTTGGTATGACTGTGGGATGGGGAATGAGGAGTAGGGATGATGGATGTGGAGTAGGGATGATATGTGAAGCATGAGAAGTACACAGAAAATCTTTTAACACAAAAACAGGCGACCTACATACCACAGCACCACTCCGTGCAATGTTTGTGGCATCAAAATATTTAGAAATGGGGAACTGCAAACATTTATTAGAAGAGACACCACTCAACTTGATGGACGGAAACAACAATTAACCTGGGTATCAGTGATACAATAAATTTAAGGTAACGTTCTTTAGTGTCGAGGGTTCACAGCAGTACATACAAATCCTTCCTTTCAATGGTTGATGCCTTTTTAGTGGAAGCATGAACGTTTCCTGGGTTAGGAGATGGTTTTGTCCTGTACATTCAAGATGTCGTTTGCACTCCCACCAAGGCGTCAATGGAGCAACAGGCCTTCATTTGCTGTTTTCAGCCACAAGTAGAATTATTTAGAACATGTCATATGCAATATGATCTTTTTTCAACAAATAGTTTAAGTCCGAGATGGAAAAACCCAAGGTAGACTTATAATCCTATTAGTTGTAGTTTTAATTTTGTGTGGGCTCCCGCCCTACCTCCTTTTTCATCACCTTACTGTCTCCACAGATCAGTAGGATAGGGGAACTATGCATAAGCTGCTTCTGGCGGGCTACTACCTTCCTAACCTCCGCACACTGCACCACAAATATCTGGGCTTCTATACCACTATCCAACAGATCTCTCATTTTCCACCGCAACAAGTAAAACTTGAATACTTGTCAGCCTTCCTAATCTATTCTACTAGAGATAGAAAATCCCTGGTCATGACGCATGCACAGGCATGCTTAGTGATCCACAAAGGCCATTACTAAATTTCCAATCTATGGCCAATGATGTTAGACTGCCAAATCAAAAGATTAAAAAGTAAAGCAAAATGTTTGCAATCCTAAACAATTTAAAATAGGCCCAGTGTCGATTGCTTGGCATTTGTAACTTTTTTTTTTTTAATTAAAAAATATTGGATGAGGAACAGGACAGTGAGCAACAGGGAGCGGGAGATGAAAGTGAAAAACATCTGGGTGAAAGTGGAAGCCACAGAAACAGGCGGAAAGAGAAGATGGAATCACCTACACTGCCATGGAGTGCTGAATGCAACATGAAAACAATCATCGGCAAAGCTAATAGATTTTGCCTACACAAGAGCTATTGGCTTTGGTAATGTGTTTTTGCCATGTTGTCAACAAGTGTGGCAACTGTCAGGCATGGCTAAAAGTTAGTGGCATGGAGTGTCAGAGTGGAGTAGGGGGAGTAGAGTGTCTTAGAGTTGAGTTTGAGGAGAATAGAGTTCATTGCAGAGAATTTCGTAGAGTGGGGTGGGTTGGAGTGGATTGAGGTAGTAGGGTGGACTGGATTGGGGTAGAGTGGATTGGTTTGGGGGTGGATTGAAATGGGGTGAGGTGGATTGTATTGGGGTGGACTGGATTGGGGTGGGTGGTTTGGACTGGAGTGATAGGACTGGGGTGGATTTGATTGGAGTAGGGTAGAGTGGGATGTATTATCTTGGACTAGAGTGGAGTGGACTGCATTGGAGTGAGGTGGATTGGACTCACTGGAATGGGGTGGATTGGATTGAAGCGGGCGGGTTGGGATAGATTGGATTGAGTGAGGTGGACTGGGTGTGGTAGTATGGATTGGGTTAGAGTGGGGTGGATTGCAGCAGGGTGGTGGATTGGAGTGAGTAGGATGGATTGTATTGGGGTGGGATGGATTGAGGTGGGGTGGATTGGGTTGGGATGTGGTGGGGTGCAGTGGGATGGGTTGGATTGGGACGGGGTGAATTGGGGTGGGATAGGAGAGGGGTGGATTGTTTGGATTGGACTGGGTTGAGCTGAACTGGGGTGGATTATAATGGGGTGGATTTGTGGGGTGGAATGGATTGGAGTGGGGTTGGTTGATTGGATTGGAGTGCAGTGGACTGAAATAGGGTGGGGTAGTTTGGATTGGGGTAGAGTGTGGTGGATTGGAGTAGAGTGGGGTGGACTGGAGTCAACTGAAATGCGGTGGGGTGGATTGGAGTGCGGTGTATTGGGGTGGCATGTGGTGAATTGGATTAGGGTGGGGTGGACTGGAGTGAGTTGGACTGGAGTGGGGTGGATCAGATTGGAGTGAGGTGGATTAAATTGAGTGGGGTGGATTAGGGTAGGGTGTATAGCGGGGGGATGGGGTACAGTGAATTGGATTGAGTGCATTAGATTGGAGTATGGTGGATTTGTTTAGGGTGGATTGGATAGGGGTACGTGGGGTGAATTGGAATGGGGTGAGTGGGGTGAAATGGAGTGGATTAGACTTGAGTGGATTGAATTGGAGTGGGTTGGATTGAATTGCATTGCATTGGATTAGAGTGGGGTGGGGTGAATGGAATTGGTCTATGGTGGATTGGATTGGGGTGGATTGATTGCAGAGGGGTAGACTGGATTGAAGTGGGCAAGAGTAAGGTAGTTAGGAGTTGGGTGGATTGGACTGGAGTAGGTTGGACTAATGTGGACTGGATTAGACTTGAGTAGGGTGAATTAAAGTGGGTTGTATTGGCGTGGGATGCATTGGGGTGGTGTTGATGGATTGGATTGGAATGAGTGGGTTTGGTCGCAGAGGACCCGATTGGAGTGGGGTAGACTGGAGTGGGTGGATTGATTGAATTAGAGTGGTGTGGGTTGTGTTGTAGTAGGCTGAGTTGGATTGGAGTGGGGTGGACTGGGGCAAGGTGTGTTGAATTTGAGTAGGGAAGATTGGACTGGGCTGGATTTGGGTCAATTGGATTGGTGTATGGATTGTGGTGGATTGGAATGGCGTGAATTGGGATGGACTGGGGTGGGGTGGAGTGGATTTGAGTGGGGCAGATTATTTTAGATTGGAGTGGGTTGTTTGGAGTGGGGCAGGGTGGAGTGTAGTAGGTTGGACTAAGGCAGGTTTGTGTGGGGCAGATTGTTTTTGACTAAAGTGGGGCAGATTGAAATGGATTGGAGTGGAGTGGGGCGGTTCGGAGTAGGACAGATTGATTTGGATTGGAGCGGGGCACATTGGAGTGGGACAGATTATATTCAGGTGGATTGGATTGGAGTGGGGTGGAGTGGATTGGATTTGGGTGTATTGTTTTGGATTGAAGGTGGCCAATTGGCGTGGTACAGATTATTTTGGATTAAAGTGGGACAGATTGGAGTGAGGTGATTTGAAGTGGGGCAGATTGTTATGGATTGAGTGCAGCAGATTGCAGTGGGGCACATTGTTTTGGGTTGGGCAGACTGGAGTTGGACAGATTGTTTTGGATTGGAGTGGGGCAGATTGAAGTGAAGTAGATGGAAATGGGGCATGCTGGTTTGGCTTTTAGTGGGGCATGTTGTTTTGGATTGGAGTAGGACATATTGTTTTGGATTGGAGTGGCGCAGATGGGAGTGGTGTAGACTGCTTTGGATTGGGGGAGACAAACTGGACAAGGGCACATTAGGTTGGGAGGATTGGGGTGAATTAGTGTGGGGGTGAGGTTGGGTGGATTGGAGTGGTCCGTATTGGAGTTGGGTAGTTTGGGGTGTACTACACGGTTATGTGTTAAAGCGCCATTTCAGAAATTACACATAATAAAGAAACAATGTTGTTTTGCAATATTTAGAACAAGATAGTAGTCATCTTTTGAGAGCAGTGCCCACACGTAAAAACAGAAGAAAACATAAGTGCAAAGTGAGAAAAGACAACTTGCCAAAATAAAAGAAAGTTAGCTATAAAAAAATAAAACGGTGCACTTTCGTTTGTCCTGCTTCTGCACATTTTTTACAGTCACACGCCTTCTGTTTGCAGGATACTAGAAGTAAAAAAATAAAAAAATAAAAATTGTATCTTGTCAATCAATCATCATTTATAAAGTGCGACTTATCATCCGGAGGAGTCTCACAGCGCTAGCTGGAGTACGTGGGTCAGTCGAAGAGCCAGTTCTTGAGGTCCTTCCAGAACAGAGCCAGTAGAGGGGAACTACCTGAGGTGGAGTGGCATCCTGTTCCAGGTCTGCGCGGCGAGGTAGGAGAAGGATCTTCCTCCAGCTGTGTTCTTTCGGATTCTGGGAATGGTGGTGAGGGCCAGTTGAGTAGAGCAGAGTTGACTGGAGGGTGTGTAGAATGAGAGGCGGTAGCTAAGGTAGGCAGACCCAATGTTGTGAAGTGCCTTGTAAGCGTGTGTCAGGAGCTTGAAAGTGATGCATTTGTTGACAGGGAGTCAGTGTAGGTCTCTCAGGTGGGTGGCAATGTGGCTGTGGTGGGGGACGTCCATGATCAGTCTGGCCGCGGTGTTCTGTATTCTCTAAAGTCTAGTTTGGATTTTCTTGTTGATTCCGGCATAGAGTGGTTGCCGTAGCCAAGCTTACTGCTGACAAGTGCGTGAGTGACTGTCCTTCTTTCATCAGTGGGTATCCACTTGAAGATCTTCCGGGGTAGGCGGAGACTATGGAAGCATGAGAATTAGATGGCATTGACTTGGCGGGTCATAGATGGTGAAAAGCTGAGGATGATGCAGAGGTTGTGTGTATGGTCGGTAGGAGAAGGGGCAGTTCAGAGGGTGCTTGACCACCAGGAGTCATCCCATGCAGTAGTGGTGGGATCCAGGATGAGGATCTCCATCTTGTCCGAGTTGAGCATGAGGCAGCTGTCTCTCAACCCGTCAGCAACTGCCTTCATGCCGTTGTGAAAGTTCTTTGGCTCTTGATGGATCGTCATTGAGAGAGAGATAATGAGCTGTGTGTTATCGGCGTATGAGATGAAGTTGAGCCTGTGGTGTCTGCCGATCTTGGTAAGGGGGTCATGTAGAGGTTGAAAAGAGTGGAGCTCAAGTTGGAGCATATGGTTTCTGTTGGCTTTGAGGTGAAAGGTGGGAGCCTGACTCTCTGGGTTCAGCCGTTGAGGAAGGAGCAGATCCACTCCAGGGCTTTGCCACGGATGCCAGTGTCATGTAGACTGGTGCCCAAGTGGTGTGGGAGACGGTGTCCAAGGAGACAGAGAGGTTGAGGAGGAAGAGGGCTGCTGTTTCACCTTGGTCCAGTAGAAAGCGTATTTCATTCTTGGCTGCTAGGGGTGCGGTTTCAGTGCTGTGGGTGCTCCTGAATCCGGATTGGGAGGGGTCGAGGATGCGTTTGGTCTTAATGAAGTCGGTAAGCTGTGTGCTGATTGGTTTTTCAATTAACTTGGTTGGAAAAGGGAGCAGTAAAATCGTCCTGTAGTTTTTCAGTTCCGTTGGGTCTGTGGAGGGCTTCTTCAGCAGGTTGTTTATCTCCGCGTGTTTCCAGGTGTCTGGCAAGGTAGCGGTCTCAACGGAGGGGTTGATGGTGTGGCACAGTTCTGGTGCTATAGTGGGGCTGGCTCGATTAAAGATGTGGTAGGGGCATGGGTCTGAGGGTGCCTCGGAGTGGATGGTATTCATGAGCTTCAGGGTGTCTTCCAGGTGTGGAGGGTCCAGTGGTTCACGATTGGTTGGTGGCTGGAGTCCATGCTGGTGTTGGTGGGTGGGAGTAGTGGGCCTTTTCTTGCAAATCCCTTGTAGATGTCCTGTATTTTTCAGTGGAAGAAGGTGGCAAAGTTATTGCAGAGTTCATGGGAGGGTGGAATGTCGGTGGTGTCTGTGCCGAGTTTTGTGAATTCCTTGACTATAGTGAAGATTTTCTTCCTGTTGTGTGTGTTGGTGTTGATTTGTTCCTGAATGCCCGATTTTCTAGCTGCTCTGAGCTGGTGGTGTGATGTGACCGAGTCTTTGAAGCTTTGTTGTCTATTGGGCTCTTACTGCTTCTCCACTTTCTCTTGAGTTGTTTGCATGTGCTCTTGGATTCTTGTAGGTCTGGGGAGAACCACCTTGGTTTCCTTTGGTTTTCATTGCAGGTGAGTTTCCTTAGGGGGATTTCGGTGTTGGTTCAGTCGGCGATTCATTGGTGGAGGTTCTAGGCCGAGGCGATGGTGTCTGGTGGTGGGGAGTGGCTGAGAGCAGTGGCGAGCTGAGCTTCGGTGACATTGTTTTCTGCGAGGGGGGCGGTGTGTGTGGTGCCGTTCGACTGTCTTGGTGTCAGTCATGTCGGGAGCAGTGAATGAGCACTGCTTAAGTTGAATCAATCAGTGCTTGGTCCCAGATGCACACAGAGGAACGGAAATTATGCCAGGCCTGCAGTGACAAATTATATGAAGCTGTAAAGCAAAGTGCCATGCAAGCCAACATATGGGAGGCGACAGGGGGGCTTCAAGCCCTTTACTGTACACAACAGAGTCTCACCAACAAAATGCATGTGCTAGCTTATGTACTTGCAGGCTCGACCCCAAACAAATCGCAGCACTTGAAGAATACAACACATCAAATCAAAACTCTGAGAGATAGAAATGCTCCTGTGTGGGAGAAACACAAGATTAGGGAGGAAAGCCATCAGTCAAAAGCAGACACCGGAGATAGACAACAAGGCCAACAAGTTATGAACAAGTGGCTGACCCACAGCCCACTCCAGATATATATACTATGTATTGGTAGCATTAGGTCTGCTACCAGACAGCCAAAGTTGCATGTAGCCGAGACCTAAAAAAGAAACATCACTTGATGAGAATGAAAAATGTTTAACTAACACAATCCCCAGAGGTACGGCTGCCATGAACAGAATTGTAGAATTTTGAGTCGGTGTTAATGGCTTCACCCCAGAGAAATAACCCTGACAGAATTATCTGCCAATGTTTATTCATGTGAACCAGGCCCACAACACCTCTGGGGGAGGCTTATATGCCTTCTCCCATTGAGGGTGCTCAAAGGATGACCAGTGAACTGGATGTGATACGAAATAGACAAGTTACATCGAATGAACAAGCCAAGGGATTCACACCAACCTCAGCAAGTCTGCCCCAAAGAAAATATTGATAACAATGGGGCCTGTGTATTTTTCAGGACAGTGTAAAAATTATTTATTTTAAAATCACAGGTTTCAAAAGCAGTTTTGAAGGAACATTCGTAATACATTACAATATGTGCATTTTGTATCAGTCAAGTCATACCCTTCACACGGGAGTCTGACGATTGTCCTCCCAAGTAAACTTTGAATGCGCAGTGATAAAATGGGAATGTTTCATTGCAATTTCCATTTAAATTGGTTGAAAAGCAATGACTTCTAGGCAGTTCAGCTGTTCTGATTATTCAATTTGACACGGCTTCATAGTTTTTCAACTTGTTTATTTATAGTATCTCTCGTCACTTACTTTTATTTTTAATGCTGCCACTTAAAAATAGATTTCAAGTTTTACATAGTGAATGAGGGGGTGGGTGGGGAAAATAAAAACTTTACACATATCTCACAGTCGCATGCCACCGTGTGTGTGTGTGTGTGTGTGTTTGCACCCCACACACGCAATACACACACTACAGATACACAGAGGACACACACACACACACACACACACACACACACTACTCTGTTGCATTCCCATAAAGCACTTTCTGCTTTCTCCCTCCTCAGCTGGTGGGCTCCTGCCCCAGGCTACTCTGTAAACAGTGTTAGAACTCTGTATGAAGCCCCATGTGGTCACATACTATTTGGCCCTATTGGTGCGTGCACTGGAATGAGCTGAGGTATTTATCACATTCATTGCCTTGGGTGGTATTTATGGGTATGAAAAATACCCCATACTCTGACATTTCATAGAAACAACGGTAATTACTTGCTTGCAGAATTTGGTTCTTTTTGATTTGGCAGTTTATTTGTCTTTTTTCTCCCAGTAAATGTTGCCCAGTTTCACCTGTTGTAATATACAAATGTGACGTGTACTTCATGGTCACGATGCTCATAATTGGTAATAGACGGTAGAAATCAGAAGTGAAGTATAAATTCTGTAAGTCTTGGTAAGGAAGTAGAATTCCAGATACTTCATAAACTTGCTTACCACTTTAGGAGATTTCCTGGGTTGTTCCTACAGTCAAGTTCTAGGTAATAAGTGCGAACAACTTTGAGCATCCTTGGGCGAATCATCTGCTTGATTGAAGTAACACTTTATCTGGAGATAATGTAGCTGCAAAAGTAAGTTTGACTCCTTTCGACTGATGGAGATATAAAGGTATGGTAGGCCATCCGTAGAAAACACTCAAACGATAAACGTGATTTAGAGTTGGATGCTAATGGAAAGACATCTGTTTATGGAGAAACTGCTACATCACAGCCAGCCCAACAGTGGAATTTCCTCCCCATACTTTACATATTGTGAAGGGAAATCCACAAGTGAATTCTCTTCCCTTCCCCCGATTCAGCACTTACTTAAGAAATCAGAAGATTTTCCATTACCATCTAACTGTATTTCAAGACCAATGTGAGGGGCACCAGATGCCCAGAAAACGTAAAAGCAGCATCAAATTTGTAATCCAACATGTGCATCAATTTGTCAATTGTCAACATAGCAGATCAGTTGGAACTGCTGCCCCACAGGTTTCAGCAAAGTTGCATTACGAATGAATATTGTCCTTTCTGTTGTGTTGTTTACCTCAGTATTTCCACATGATAGTCTCTACAGAAGACCCTATTGCTTGCTCACCTTGGACAATGATCCCAGTGCTCAGGTCCACCCATTTACTTAATGAATGGTAGCAGTTGTGTGTGAGTGTATAGGGTATTTCACTTTTCCCCACATGTAGTTTAATGCATGGATCTTCTAAGCACTTAACCAAGACCGCTATGGCATCCTTCCTCAGAATTCAAGTGTTAGAAATCTTGAAACATTTTGGATCTGGATTCCCTTGTTCTTGAAACTTTCTCTGATCTTTGTAAATAACAAAGGGCCTCCTTTAAGATTTGTTAGAGTGGATGTCTGGATGCAGACCAGCAGGGTTGTCCTACCAAACTTGTAACTCTCCTGTGTATTTAGAGTAGAGGGCATCACCGGTTGAGCACACATGGAACCTCACTAATGGTGGTTCATCTACCTCAGGGCTGGACTCTTATGCTTTCGGAGGTATGCCTCTTAGGACGGTCCTCCAGATGCAGATTTTTCTTGTCTGGATCCTACATGAATGGTCAAAGCATTTTCATTAAAAGTTAAGCTGCTGCTGCTGTGGAGGTCAACTTGAAAGAGGGTGGACAGTTTGCTGCATTGTAGGCAGGAGTGGGGCACCACTGCCTTTGCGGCCTTGGCAGGTGAACTGCCAAATTTCAAATGGCCCTCTAAATGACTTTCTGAATGATTGAATGAGGAGTGTTTTGTAAACCACTGTAGTCCTTCTATTTTAGTTGTACATGAACAGGGCACGTTGTGAAGACTGGGCCCAAGACATGTGAAATATCTTTCACGTTCACACCTTTTTAGGGGTGAGCGCAAAGCGCTCCGTCCCCTGTTGTAATCTCTCTTTGGGCTTCTAACCACACCCATGTCACGTCAGTCACTTACATTGGTTTGTGGGCTTGCATTCTTTTAAAATCCGCTTGTTTCTTAAGCGGTGACTTCATCGGGTAGTCGGGTTGCAGTATTGTACCTACACTTATTTTCAAAACCTCTACTGCCCATGCTGTAGTTACGGCAGAGACGATTTAAGGCATGGGCACAGTGTCCCAGAGCCCCAACCCTTAGCCCCCTGATAGAGCTAGCCCTGTTCTGCAGAGTATTGCTTTCGATGACCTAGAATAATTCTAAAACATATTGTTTTAAATACTGGTTTCCTTTTTATTTATTTTTAATGTGGATGATGTATTAGTCTATTACAGACATTTTCGGCGAAATGGTGTGTTTGTTGCACGCACCATCCATCAAAAAATTCTTTTAGCTCAAAACAGGACTCAATTAAGAGCAATGGGAAGGTGTCTCAGAGAATATTTTCAGTAATAACAGTGAGCAGCTGCTGTGTTACAATATTGAAATCGCACATCACTATCTGTGAATATTAGATGTAAACACATTCAGAATTTGGGCAAGTGTCTGTGCATTATCCGTGACCTACAAAGAGGGCATAAAAGAGCTGAAATTGGATCACAAATTCAAAACTGTTCCGAACAGTGGCACCCAAAATATGTTTTGTGCAGCACCCTCAAAATACGTAAGATGCTCCTGATTGAAGGTGTTTCTTCCGACGCTGGCTGGAAATGGGTACTAGATTGCTGCTTCAACAAATAGCCTGCTCGGTTGACTAGTACAACAAAGCCTGGTAATTCAAGTTTTTTCTGGCAGTTTCCACGCATATGGTCTGATTAATGAGCGTTTATATGTAGTTTCTGAATTATGCTTTTGCACCAAGCAGACTTTGTTTCCTGAGATAAAATACCTCGCTACTCAAAAGATTCCCATCATGCAGGTCGACCCAGTTATTCCTAGACAGGTTTGATTATTCAGTGTTATGCTGCACCTGTCTCTTGAAGCTTCCTTCAGTCGTAATATCAACGATTTCAAAGCAAGGGTTCTCTTTAATGCGGTCAGTTAGACAACGAATTACATAAACATTAAAATGTCCACCTTCAAGACAGGTGGATAGCAAGACCATACCGACATCCATGTTCTTTGAATATGGTATGATAGAGTGCTCTGCTGCCCTTGAAGTATGTCAGGAGTATATAAATACAGAAAATAAAGTAGCAACAAATGCATTCGCCTTCTGTGCTTGTGTTATTCTGAGGTGACTTAGAACCGCTCAGAATGTGGTAGATCCGAGTACATCAATCTGTATAGTCTCAAGATTGCGTTGGTTTGCAATTGGGATTTCGCTTTTAAAGCATGTTGTATCGTAGATGCCAATCCTTCACTAATTAGGTGCCAGCATTCTCCCTTGTATGACAAATATGTCGATGTTCTTTCTGTACTTTTTATTACTTCCTCCTTGCTAAAATATTCCTCACACCTTGAGCACTTAACACATACCTTCCTGCTGCAGATATCAATCATAGTTTCCCCTTAGCGTGTAATAAAATGAGTGCCTTCGAGTTTGTAAAATATTAGTATTTTAGAAAGACTCATACACCTTGGAAAATGCAGGTGTATGGGAAATGTACACTTCTCTACTTATTTCTTGGAGTAATGGAAAAAACCCTGCTTTGCTTTTCAGTGCACGGATATATGACAACTCATTGAGGGCCAGATGTAGCAAATCTGAGTCGCAAAACCATATGCAGAATGGTATCTCAGACACCTTCTGCGAGTCGCTATGGGGTCGCAAAGACCCACCTCATTAATATTAATGAGATGGGTCGCATTTTGCGACCCCATAGCGAGACCCTGCACTCACAGGGATTGTGGCCTGCTGAAGTCAGCAGACCTCCATGTCTGTGACTGCTTTTTAAATAAAGCAATGTTTTTATTTTTATTTTGCAGCCCGTTTTCCTTAAAGGAAAACGAGTTGCAAAATAAAAAAAATAACAAAACCTTTTGGTTTCAGTTTTTCAGAGTAGGCAGTGGTCCATTGGACCACTGCCTGCTCTGAAAAACCCTTTTTGGCAGCATTCACGAAGGGGTCCCCATGGGGACCCCTTCCCTTTTGCGAATGGGTTACCACCAGTGTGACACTGGTGGTAACTGCGAATTGCTTTGCGACCGCATTAGCGGTCACAAAGCAATTTAGCATATCGATGCGAGTCGCAAATAGGAAGGGAACACCCCTTCCTATTTACGAGTCGCATTCACAATTTGCGAGTCGTTCTTGACTCGCAAATTGTAAATGCGCATCGCATACGCCATTTTGCATGGCGCAAACTGCGATTTTCGCGCTTTGCACCGTGCAAAATGCTTGCTACATCTGGCCCTGAGTATCATGTTATTGCTGAGTGTGACATCACAACTTGAATGTGAGCTACTCCACTGTATGGTGGAGGCAAAAAGGGAAAAGCCAGTAGACTAATCCACCGTACTTATACAACCAAAAACTAGGCAGCAGAACAACAAGGTGCACGTACTCCACCTGTGATCGTGAGACACCTTTACATTTGCCACGAACAGGCATTTAGTCTGCAATGAAAAAGTTGGGCTCCTAAGCCACTGTGACTCTCCGTGTACATGCGGATGAGCAAGCAAAGGCCTGACACAAGGGAGGTTGTGTGGGGCTAGTTTTGGTGCAATACAGTTTAGTTGCAATAAAGATGTGAATGTCCAACCAAAGCTGTGAGCACACATTCTGCATGAAATGGGAATCAGATGGGGGAAAGACAATAAATATCCCATTAATACTCTTCTTTATTACCAAATGATCAGGAACATTGACACAGTCTAAAAAAAAAAAAAGGACAGCACTACAGCTAAGCAATTGTGAGGAAGTTGGATTGGTTCAAAAATGTTTACACTATATATCGTTTGCTAGTTGTGATCATAACTGTGTAGGAAGATGACCGTCCTTGCACTGCAACTGACTTACGTTGTTAGAGTTGTAAATCCTTACTATTCTCACTCATAATGTCCATAAACGTCCAAAACCAAACAGGAACAAAGGAAACAAAAATGTGATTTTCAGTGCATTGTTTCAAAGAAGTTAAGAGGTAACTGGGTCTAAGGACGTAAGCCAATCTTCTGGGTTTAGGTCTAGTTGTTCCTGATAGATACCTTCAGATTCCTCACCTTAGAAGATCCCCCAGGCACAAATTCGGATCTGGATTTTTTTTTTTTTTTTTTTTAAAGAGTCCTCCTATGCACCACTAGATTACACTGTGTAACTTAATGCTGATGTCTTACCGACCTGGAAGTGACAGAGTAGAGCTGCATATAAGCAACCCTGCATGCTGATGTCGGTTCCATACTTTCTATGCCTTCCAACGCAGATCTGGAGCTCCGCTTCCAATGTTGATGGCTTTCTGAAGATTCCAAAAGCGTTAACACAGTGTGCTAGGGTGTGATGTGCTCCCCACAGAAAACTGCATTCAAGCCATTCCGTGACTGCAGAAAACAGATTTTGGTCAAAGACCTGCACAAGGTGTGTCTTTGGTGCTTGTGTTCAGGACATGACTCCAAATAATGTGATAGACCTCATGCACCCGAAGGGCATTAAAGACGGGGAAGTAAAGTTTGTATGTCACTGAGCTCAGGAAGATGTTTTTGCCATCATCAGAAAATGTGCGGCCAGCAGGAGCACTACTTCTCTAACTTTTTTCCCCCTCCTACAACAGCCACCAGGTTGCTTTAGTTTGTCCCTTGTGGCACTGGCCCACCCAGTGAGAAGCAGAATCCAGTAACTTCTCCCTAAGTCTTCAAAATAATATGAGCAGGCCTTGGCATGCTCTTTCTCTCTTCCCGCTAGACCAAGGAACGCATTACGAGTCTGGCGGTCTTGAGACCACCAGACTCGCAGTGGCGGTCGGATGGCTGCTGTACTGTGGTCCGACCACCAGATTACCACCTTGGCAGTTGGACTGCCAGGGGATTGCTGCTGCCGCCAGGGACATGGTTCCCGACGGGATGGCAGCGGTTGGAGTCGTGGTCAGCCAGAGCGGCGCTGAGTTCAGCGCTGCCGTGCTGATCACAAGTCCACTTTACAACATCCCATCATAAAAAGACTGTCGGAAAGGCAGTGCTGGGGGCCACAGAGGGGCCACTGTACTGCCTACAACCATGTAGTGGGCTGTGAAGGGGCCCACCTGTCCAGCACCCTCGTCAGCAGCTGATCGCCAAGACTGCCATGGATAGGGTACCATATTTAGAGAAATGGTGGCGTTATTAATCTTGCTATTTCCTCATTTTAAAAAAGATGGGGAGCACAATCCTATCTTGAACCTCAGTCCCCTAAATACTTTCTAGCTTAAGGGCAATTCAAAATGCTTATTTTGGCGCAGATCCTATCTGCTCTGGACCTAGGAAGTCTTGAACTTGTAAGATGGGTATTTTTATATACCCATCCTGCAATCCCACAGGCATTAGTCATGGTTCGAAGAGGGACAGAAGTAGTAGCATTTTCAGATTGCCATGGTCCTCTTTGGCCTCACCAGCTAGGGCGGTGGTTGCTGCCTGTCTTCAGAGGTCAGGGGTTTCCTGTATTTCCTTACCTCAATGACTGTCTGCTGAAAGCAGGCTCACAGTAGTCAGTTATGGACCACCTCCAGGCCACAGCAGAAATTTTAATGTCATTAGGTTTCACCACAAATGAGCCAGAGTCCTACCTGATTACCTCACCAAGGCTTGCATTCATTAGGAGGATCCAGGACAGGGTGGAGTTCGGGTTTTTTCTCCCCACAGCAACAAGTCTGGGATATTTGGCTTGTGATTCTGATGTTTCAGGTTTGACCCAGTTGATGGTGACATGGCAGCTTCTTGACCTTCTGTCTCTCCTCCTTTTCAAGCACGTCAGGTGGCACGTGTGAGCCCTGAAACCCCAGTGGGCTCAGCATCAAGACTGCCTTTCTGAAACCATCCACATCTTGGAGATGACTGCTTACGAGCTGCAGTGGTGGTGGACCGATCCAACTTTGTCCTGCAGCAGGCCACTTTTCCTTCCCCATCCAGAGTTGACAGTGATGACAGACATCGCTGCTACATTGGAGAGGTCAACTGGGGGAGATGGAGATCAGAGGACCATCTCCTTATCAATCTACTGAATCTGTAGGGCATTCGACTGGCCTTGTAGGCCATCATGCTCTCCATAAAAGGGATTCTGTTGAAAGTTCTCATGGACAACACCACTGCCATGTGGTACTGCAACAAGCAGGGTGGAGTGGGGTCCTGAATCCTGTGCCTGGAGGCTTTGCAACCAAAAAAAGATTACAAACTAGTGATCAGCGATAATTGTTCACACTCTGCATCTGAGAGCCACAAGTGGAAAAGGAAAGAAATTAACTTCAGTGTGCAGGGTAGAATTTATATGTGACTCCACTACATCATTTCTGTGGCCTTTGAGTCAGTACGGCTCTGAATGACCACACCCTAGTTGTGGGTGCGCACTGCTATAAAAAATCTCCAGATCCCATTTGGTTCCTGAGGATATTATATGGTGAGGAATATGTAGTTAGCTATAGTCTCTACCAGAAAAAGTGTTACCGAAGGTAAGTAACTTGTTCATTAGTTACCTAGAATTATGCCATTGCCCTGCCTGTGTCACCAGAGGCTCTGGCTCAGTGGCTGTTTACTCAGAGAGGATCAACCATTGTCATTAAGAGATGACAGAAAGTATTCTGATCTGCAAATAGGTGCACACCTGCAGACACAAGGAGCTGGTTTTAGATCACATTGGTATTTTCAGTCAGATTACTTGTCAAGCAAACCAGGTGCTGGACCACCGCAAAAGCAATAGGGTAAAATGAAGGGTACTTGTTAAAGTAGTTCTGGAGACAGCCTCTTGTGATGATGGAACATGCTTTAAGGTATATATGGACTCCTTAGGCAGTTTTGGCATTCCAGATAAGCAAAGTCAGTAGTAGAGCAGCTAAGCCAGCAGAGTTTCAGATGAGGCCTTTCTGCTTTGTCCTTTATAGGAATAAATAAGGTGCATTCTGCTCCATGTTCTCGAAATACCAACAGCAGCAGGATTCACACAAGTCAAATTCCGTTTTTCAAAGCTTTATTTCAGTGCTATCAACATAGGCTATAAAAGCACATGATAAAACAGTACAAATCATATTCTTAAAATACTCATAAATAAAATAAACATTCATAATCCATTACATATGATCGGTCTAATTTGACATTCTTGTAGGAAAGTCGTCACACAAGCCTGTTCCCAAATGGTGTGCAACAAGACGGGAAAGTTCCAGCTTACAGGTCTGCTTTCTGGAAAATGGGCTGTGATCCATTGCCAAATAGTGTCAGTTCTTACTTCAAGTTCAAAAGATCCAGCCAGAAATGATGGAACAGCGTTTCCCAATTCCGATCTTTTTTTCTAAAAGATCCTTTTAGAAGGCATTACAGTGGTCACTTCTTCCTGTGTGCAGATTACCAAGTACACATTCTAGGGACTGCTTTACTGGGAAATCCTGCCCATTCCTTACAGACAACCCTGCAAACAAAGAGCAGCAGAGGAGGGAATGTGGTTGTCTTCTATGACCAATAACATTATCCATCTTACTGCTCTGATTATTAATAAAAGACATGTTTACAAACAGCTATGGGTAAACCTAATGACAGGTGCGCCATTTGTGGTGCAGCTTTTATCATCTAAACATATTTTGATAATCAGAATCAGTATTACATAAGTTATATTCATAATGTCCGTAATCATCCTAAAACACACACAAATAAAACACAAAGGTGACCACCTTTCTTCTTGAAACCCTGATTTAACTTCCATGGGGAGGCCTGCTGCATGTAACATACTTAATACTATGCCATCACCTAGGGCTTGTGCAGTGGGGTTCAAGGAAAGCAGCTACCCTACATGACAACCAGCTGAGGAGTCCAGTAAAGTCTCTCTTCTTAAGGCATCCAGCATGGTTTCCCTGGAGAATACCAGATCTGCATGTGAGTGGGGTCTCTAGGCATTAAGAGCCCCACCAACTCTGCAATAAAGAAGATATCCAGGGGACAGTAAGGAAAATGTTACACGAATGTACAGCTGCAGAGATGGTCCTGGACTTTCATCCTTGCAATGTTGATGCGGGTAAAGGAATCCCAAAAACTTAAGTGTCTAAGAACTGACATTGTTTCAAACCATCCATGAAATAAGATAAAAACATGCACCTTCTGCAAGGTGAGGCTGGGCAGCGCTTTAAGCTTTGTTTTTTTTTGGGGTGTGGCCAAAGTAATATGAAAGGCTTAAAAAGTGCCTATGACTTAGAAATCCGCACCAGATTTGGAACTCGCTTACCATAAGCAGCTGAGGTCCGGCATGCCAAATTCTGTGTATGTCAGTGCAGGCGAAAAAAGTTAAAGGGGGGGAAGGGGTATCACAGCTACAACAAAAACTGCTGTATAGATTTATGCAAAACTTGGCGTGAAAGTGTAACTTACATCAGTAAACGTACTTTTTTAGTTTGGTATATATCTATTCAGTTGTTTTGGGGATATTAGCATTTGAAAAATGAGTCCAAGGGGCATTGAAAAGTTAAAACTTCGAACAGTCTTTGCTGTACCTAACAAAAACACAGATGTGATTCAATGAGAGAGCTTATTCTTGTGTTGCACATTTCAGGTTTGTGGACCGAAATCCCATGAATGGGTTCGCACAACCTGCTCCAGGGTTTGTGAACCACAGGACTTTGCCTGGGGAAAGACCGGTCCTGTTAATCAGGGCCCACAAAATTGATTTCCCATGTTGTTTCCCAAAGGAACCTCTTATCCTCATACAGGAAAACAGCTGAACGAAATTACACCAGATTTGGCAAAAAGTTAGAACTTTAGAACAGAGCTTTAATCAGAAAGTGTGTTCTTTGTGATTTGGTGTAAATCTGTTTAGCTGTTTTTGAGAAATGTTCACTTAAAGAGGTGCTTGGAGTGGTCATTAAAGGGTTAAAAAAAATAGCTATTTCTGGATAGTAGGTCTCGCAGGTGTCCCGTGTTAAAGAAAATTAAAAATAAAACAGGGCCCTCCAAGTGGCCAAGGGAGCTTTTTCTCCAATAGGCTGCCAGATATGTGTAATCAAGAGATCTGATTTCCTGACCTAAACTATGCGAATAAAGTTACGGATGCTTTTACAAGTCTCTGTGCCTCGGTTCACCTGTCCAAAAGTTACCAGAAAAAAATATTAAAGTGGGCATGGTAGACACACCCTAACCTTCGGTCCCTTGTGGGTGGAGGGAGCTAGAGGCAGCCCACAGGGGCCAAAAATATTTTTTGTTCATACTGCGGACCTACCATGACTCTGCCCTCAGGTACCGCAGTACTTGTGCTGGAGGTGCTGCACAAACTTCGCACCCATGGTACCACGGAACCGCGCAAGCCTCTCCAAGTAAGCACTGGTACTGCAGGAGCACTGTGCTACCTGTGACATTTTTTTTTATTTTGAGTTGGGTGTCATTGTGGGTTTGACTGCCTGCAGGGTGGATGGTTGGAGGGCCTGGATGCATGAGAGGTCCTGCATGGAAAACTTCCAGCCTTACATGGCTGCCCAAGATGAGCCAAAGGCCATACTCAGAACAAGTTTTCCTGTCTGCAGAGTGGGATTGGCTGCATGGCCTGTGGCCAACCCACCTGCTGTTCATGGCTACTGGTCATGCACAGTAGGGGTTGGCCACCTACAGTGAGTTTAGGAGCAGCTCCTGGCCAGAGGCCACCCCCTACTTCCCACCCCAGGCTACTCATGGTCTCAAGTCATGCTCAAGTGGGGGAGTTGGCTGAATATGAAAAACAATAAAATAGAAATTCACTGATTAAACCGAAAGTTGAAGTGATGTTATAGCTAGGTGTTGTGAAAGCACCAAAACTGACATTTAAAAACAAGTAACCCTGAAATTCAGCTGTTAAAGTTTACTGAGTACACTTTATTTTGTACTTCCTCCATGCACTGCTTATCTCAGATACTAGATCACACATCATGTTAAATAACATTGTTGATGACATCATTGATGGCGTAATTGAGTCATTGTTAAAGCGTTCTAGAGAGTTTGTCAGCTTGAAATAATTTACCATTCTACTCCTGTGGCCAATTTTCCATTCACTTGAATGGGAATATCCTCTTAGTCTTCACATTACTCACAATTTTATGTCAAGAGTTTGACAGGTATATATTTGCCATTGAATAGACACCGTCTGCCAGGCCCTTTGGACAACACTCCACCAACACCGTAAAACTACTTATCTCCTCTTTTGCATAATTTATGCAGCACTCCAAGCCTGAAAGGGTATTGCTGTGACTTATGCTGGTGCTCCCATGTACCTGGACAAAGCTAAATCTCGAACTCTATTTAGAGCGAACCACGTCAGGGACTGTTTTTATTCATTCCAGGTCGGCTTAGATAGTGTTTACCAATCCAATGCTGTAATTCTGTGCCTGGAGTGACTTCTATCATTTTTCAAATCGGCATGGATGGCACCAGGTAATCCTATGCTTCAAGTCTTTGCTACAAAAATTGCAAAAGACTGTCACTTTTCTAGCTCAGTGTGGATAGCTCTATGCAAATCCTATGCTTTAAAACTCTGCTAGAAAAATAGACATTTGAGATGAGAAGTTTTAGAGTGTTGATGTTGTAGCATGTTCTATATAAAGAAGGAGCTGTTGTCTACCTAAAATTTGGTAACTACCCAGAGTTCCCTATATATATATGGTGGCCCGTAGATAGTTATAGTTTGGACCTAGTTTCCATAGGAAAAGCGTTTTCGGACTTGGCTATATCTTTGATGTTTGACGAATCTTTATGAAACTTTCCAAAAAAGTGTCTTCTAGAGTCCTTTTGTGCATGGAAAGTTTTGGGGTGATCCAACAAGCGGGAGCTGACAAAAAAAAGGGGTGGCCTGATCAATCAATCAGTCTGTAAAGTGCGCTACATACCCGTGAGGGTTTCAAGGCGCTGGGGAGGGTGCTGCTACTGCTCGAAGAGCCAAGTCTCGAGGAGTTTTCTGAAGGAAAGAAGGTCCTGGGTCTGTCGTAGATCCGGCGGGAGGGTGTTCCAGGTCTTAGGTCTTAGCGGCGAGGTACAAGAATGATCTGCCGCCGTGCAGAAGCTGAGTCTGTTGTTCAGGTATGATGGTCCGGTGTTGTGGAGTGCCTTGTGTGCGTGGGTGAGGAGCTTGAAGGGGATCCTCTTGTGGACGGGGAGCCAGTGAAGGTCTCTTAGGTGGGGGGTGATGTGGCAGTGGCGAGGGAAGTTGAGGATGAGTCAGGCGGATGCGTTGGAGGTGTTGGAGGAGTTTGGATGAGATACCGGTGTAGTGGGCGTTGCTGTAGTCGAGTCTGCTGCTGACGAGTGCCTGGGTTACTGTTTTTCTTGTTTCTGTTGGGATCCATTTGTAAACTCTGCGAAGCATGCAGAGGGTGTTGTAGCAGGAGGAGGAGATGGCGCTGACCTGCTTTGACATGGAGAGTGAGGAGTCGAGGGTGAAGCCGAGGTTTTGTGCGCTGTCAGTGGGGGACCCAGCGTGGACAGCCACCATGAGTTGTCCCAGGCGGAGGGGGTGCGCCCAAGGATGAGGACCTCTGTTTTGTCCGAGTTCAGTTTTAGCCGGCTGTCTCTCATCCAGTCGGCGATGGCTTTTAGTCCCTCGTGGAGGTTGGTTTTGGCGGTGTGCGGTTCCTTGGTGAGGGAGAGGATGAGTTGGGTGTCGTCGGTGTAGGAGATGATGTTGAGGTTGTGCTGACGGGCCAATTGTGCGAGGGGTGCCATGTAGATGTTGAACAGCGTCAGGCTGTGGATAGGGTGTCAAAAAAGGTTCATCTCCCATGTTTATTCCCATGAGATTTTAGACACAACTACAGCCCAAACCGCTGGACGGAATTATACCAAATTTGGCAGAAAGGTAGCTCTTGGTCCTGGAAGCACCCTTTTTGTTATTTGGTGTAAAACCGGTTAGTAGTTTTTAAGATATTTAAAGAAAAATGAATTTGTATATTTGGGTGGAGCCTATGATCAGATCTCATGGTGAGATCGGATTGGCTGCCAGCATTTCAACAAGGAAGTGCTGGTAGCCATCTTGGGATCAATATACATTATAGCACCACTTTGAAATGTAGTGACTGGCAGGTTTTGAGGGTCACAAACATAAAGGGTGATAGCAGATTTTAGCTACAATATAAACCATTTGTTGGTGGTACCATACTCATTTTAGTAACTGTGGTGTGTTCTAAGATGATTTTATCCTGTAAAAATCCTTCTAGTGGGATTTTGTGAATCACGTCTAAGAGAAAACTGTTTTCTCATGATTTTCCCAAAGAAGTGATGGAAGGTCCTCCAGAAGTTAAAATGAGATCATATTTTCTGTACATTCACTCTATCTTTCTCAGCCTTGTCAGAATGGAGTCTGACATTCTCCTTGTGTTCTACTGCAGCCTCCCAAATTGTTCTAAAGAATAACTAGAGCCCTAAAGGTTTTACTTATGACACCTGAAACCATCTTGATTGAATGAAACTTCTAAAACTTAATTTTTTTAATTTAGAACGGAACAGAATGATGGTGTTCGTTTTGTCATAGAAATTATGGTTAGTGCTGTAGAAAGAAAACTGAGAACATATTTTAAGTGAGTCCTCAAATATATTTTTCTTCTATTTCATTAAAACATTCAGACAGTTGAAACATGCACTTTCAACACCAGCAGCAGACTGCCAGTTATCTCCCTGGTGACCAGCAGCTTACAGTGTTCTAGTGAGCATCAAGAGTGCTAGCATTCTGAATTCATGCCAAAAATGTGGCACATCTGAACGCTATCTTGATGGAATTGAAGTCAAAAACTGAAAGCAATTTCTACTTAGGATACTGCAGTAAATAAGGACATTAGGGAGCTTAACAAATAAGACTCCCAGGGTGGCCACTGTTAGAAGTAGGCTCTCTGGTTGGCAGTCAGTTCACACTCTGCCCAAGCACGGACCCTCACTCTAGTTAGGGTAATAGAGATACAGACCTAGGATAACCCCAGGCTTATCTCAAAGGCAATGTGTAAAGTATTTGTACAATCACACATAGTAACACAGTGAAACACCACAAAATTACTCAGTTAGTTTAGAAAGATAGCCAATATGTATCTGATTGAAACAAGACCAAAACGACAAAAATCCAACATACACAAGTAAAGCTACGAATTTTCAAAGATTGTACTTGAATATAGCGCTTAAAAACACAAATGCTTCAAATTGGTGTTATCACGGCCTCGTGATGGAGTCGTTTTCAACAATCTGACTCCAATGACACCGGTCACAGAGTCACAGTGACCCCCAGATACAGTACCTTGTGAAAGTGAGGAAACAAGCCGATGAAGGGAGTCGGGGAGTGAATTGTCGCTTTATCTGGGGCGGCGTCGGTTCCGGTGCTGCGGAGCAGAGGAGTGGAGGTGTCAGTGTGAAGTGTCGGGTCCTTGCAGTGGAGATGAGGTGGTGGGATCGATATCTGGCGGGTCAAGACACGGTGGGGCAACCTCACAGAGTTGTGGTCACGCCATGGGGCTGCAGGCGCCGTGATGGACTCAGGTGTCACAAACGTCGGTGACACGGCACTCCGGACTCACAAAATCATGGGACGTCAGCAACTGCTGCGGCGTCAGGCCTGCAATGTCGGTCAGGATCGTCACACTACAGTGGGGACCACGGCTTCAGTTGCAGGTGGTGTCGCAGGGTCAGGCAGCGATGTCAGTCCAGGCATCGACCGAAGTGGATGCACTTGGTTTTTCTTGGTTTTGCACCAGCTTTCACTCCCAAGGGCCCAGATATTGGAGTAGGCACCACCTGGCGAGTTAGAGTCCACAGCAAGTG
This sequence comes from Pleurodeles waltl, assembly GCF_031143425.1. NCBI lineage: Eukaryota > Metazoa > Chordata > Amphibia > Caudata > Salamandridae > Pleurodeles > Pleurodeles waltl. The sequence goes on along the minus strand of NC_090447.1, from coordinate 744,849,615 downwards.
AACCAAGAGGCTGGTATCTGAAGACTTTGCTGTCCTGGGACTTCTTAACAGGAGGCAAGCTCAGTCCAAGCCCTTGAAGAAACTTCACAAGCAGGATACATAGCATAGTCCAGTCTTTGCCCTCTGTAAGGCAGAAGCAGCAACTGCAGACCAACCCAGCAAAGCACACACAGCAAGAGGGCAGTACTCCTCCTCTACCTCTTCAGCTCTTCTCCTTGGCAGAAGTTCTTCTTGATCCAGAAGTGTTCTAAAAGTCTGGGATTTTAGATCCACTACTTATACCCATTTCTGCCTTTGAAGTAGGCAAACTTCAAAGGAAAGTCTCTGTTGTACACAAGATCCTGCCTTGCCTAGGCCTGGCCCCAGACACACACCAGGGGATTGGAGACTGCATTGTGGGAGGACAGGCACGGCCCTTTCAGGTGCAGGTGTCAGCTCCTCCAATCCAACTCTAGCCCTGGAGACTCATCAGGTTATGCAGGACATATCCTAGCTCCCTTTGTGTCACTTTCTAGGGGGAATTCACAAACAGCCCAACTGTCAGTCTGACCCAGATGTGGATTCCACAAGCAGACAGAGGCACAGAATGGTTAAGCAAGAAAATGCTCACTTTCTAAAAGTGGAATTTTCAAACTGACAATCTAAAAACTAACTTTACCAAAAGATGTATTTTTAAATTGTGAGTTCAAAGACCCCAAACTCCACTCCTCTTTCTGCTCCCAATTGGAAACTGCACTTAAAAGATATTTAAAGGTAATCCCCATATTAACATATGGGAGAGACAGACCTTATAATAGTTGAAAACGAATTTTGCAGTATTTCACTATCAGGACACGTAATACACACCAGTACATGCCCTACCTTATAAATATACTGAACCCTGCCCATTGGGCTACCTAGGCACTACCTTAGGGGTGACCTCAATGTAATAAAAGGGAAGGTTTGGGTCTGGCAAGTAGGTACACTTGCCAGGTCGAATTGGCAGGTCAAGACTACACACACACAGACACAGCAGTGGTGGGTCTGAGACATGTTTACAGGGCTACTCAAGTGGGTGTCACAATCAGTGCTGCAGGCCCACTAGTATCATTTGATTTACAGACCCTGGTCACCTCTAGTGCACTTTACTAGGGACTTACTAGTAAATCGGATATGTCAATCAGGGATAACCAATCACCAATATAATTGAGACAGAGAACATATGCACTTTAGCACTGGTTAGCAGTGGTAAAGTGCCCAGAGTCCTAAAGCCAACCAAAACTGGTCAGAAAAAATAGGAGGCAGGAGGCAAAATGTTTTGGGGTGACCCTGGAAAAGGTGCCAGGTCCAACCGCCACCAGAGAAAAAGAAGCACAAAATTGTAGCACATGTATTACCCAAATGTAGCTGAAGTATAGCCCAGTGACAGAAATGTGCAAAACACTTATTTTTTTAGTTTTTTTTTGCAGTTTTATATAGCGCAGAAGTGACCCAAAGATATTGGAGTACTTTACATGCGCATCCGTTACATTAGACAAGGAAACATTCATTTTGGTTTTAGGCATGGGTAGATAGTGATTTGCCCAGAATCGCAGGATGTTGAGCTGATGCTTAAACTCGAACCTGGTTCCCCAGTTGCAAAGTCTGCAGCTCTGGCCTTAACGCCACATCCTCTCCCGTAAGTGTAACAAATAGTTAATTGATCACCAGGATAAAAAAAACCATAAAGATTTAAAATCATTTTTAAGTGCTTTATCACTATTTGAGAACTCAAACAATATGTCCTCATTTTAGTTTTTTAGAGCACTAAACATAATTTCTAGGGGAATAAGACCCTCTAATTTTTATAATTTCTAAAGATCATGCTTTAGGTATTACATTTTTATTACATCAAGATGACGCCAGGCATGCCACACTTTTGCAATAAATACAGAATTTTAGCAATCTAGTTATTCATTAAAATACTGTGGGGAGAAAGATGTCAGGGGCACAGACTCAGACAATTGAGGACAGGGAGGAGGGTGCAGAGGCAACAAGTTGACCACGCTGGGGAGGTGGGAGAGGTAGTGGCAGTACAAATGACCATGGAAGGCAGGGAAACAAACCACCCATGCAGGACATGCAAGAGAGGCTGTGGCAATATAACAGACCATTGAGGGCAGAAGGAATAGACAATGGGAGTACAACCATAGGTGACAACAGACCCAATTGGGGCAGGAGACTCCTGATGTTTTTAAGGCCAAAAGTGCTTATTTTATCTGCCTCCTGCATAAAGTCCCCTCTTTTTCAATGTAAGTCAATGGGGGAAATCAATGCCCCGTTTTGTTTTTCTCAGAATCTCCCTCTTGCCAAGTTCAACATGCTGGCAAGTATGGTACATTGGATCATTGAGGGAGGAGGAATGGGGTAGGGACATGTACTAGGATTACAGTGGACAGGAAGTATAGGGTCAGGGGCACTAAACTGACCTTACACAGCAAGCTTCATGGGGTTGCAGCAGCACAGTACACCACACAGGGAAAGCAGGATGACAGTGCAGCACAATGCACCATGAAAGGCAGTAGGGAGGGGTCTGGGCGATGCGCATGGACAACAGGGAGCCTAGGGGAAAAAAGCAAGGGCAGCAAGCTGATGCTACAAGACAGACAGGAAGGACAGTTGCAGCATAACGGATCATGAAGGGCAGGAGGGAGGGGGCAGTGGCAGCACCTCGAACCATGCAGGGCAGGAGAGAGGGGGCTGGTACATAAGCTCAGACAACAGAGGGTAGGGAGGTAGTGGATGGGACAGCAAGCTAACTGTTCAGGGCAGGCAAAGAAGGGAAGTGGCAAGACAACGGGCCAAACAGGGCTGCAGTGAGGTTGCAGGGGCATAGACTTGGACATTGGATGGCAAGGAAGAGGGGGCAGGAGCAGCAAGCTTGGGTGGTGGCAGCTCAATGTCAGACCAGGCCCTGCATCCAACCCTTCACCCCACCAATGCACGGTGATGGGCATCTTAAAGTTTTTAAAAAAAATAGAAAAATCACTGAAAAAAAACAGAGGTTACAGGGACATTATAGTTAGAAAACAGAATTTTAAAAAAAACCTTAGAACTTCACCAAAAATAAAAGGTTACTGGGACGTTCTAGTTGGGTTCAGATTTTACACGGGCAAAACCATAGAAATTCAGCTGTTAGTTATTTCAAGTAACTATAACTTGTGCCCTAAGGTAACTATAACTTGCTTCCTTGCCATGCACTGCTCCCGTTATTACATCACGCATGACATCTTCTTTGACATCATTGATAATATCACTGTAATATGTGCAGTAGAAGTATTGATGAGAAAACTGTGCATAGCGAGGACACAAGTTAAAGTTCCCTTAGGGCACGAGTTATAGTTACTCCAAATAACAAACTATAACAGCTGAATTTCTATGGTTTTGTATTGTAAAATCTGAACCCAACTAAAACGCCCCTGGTCCTTTAGTTTTTTATATATATATTTACTGAAAAAAGCAAAGGTTCAGATAACGTTCTAGTAAGGTGAGAACGTCAGTGACAGTGTAATGTTTCAAATGTACAAAACCACTTAAGGTTACCAGTTATAGTTCTCAAGTAACTACAACTCATGCCCTAAGAAACTATAACTCGAGCCTCCCTTATAAGTTTAGTTTGGCCCCAGGGGATGGGGTCTCTTAGGCTTTTTAAGGCTCAGGGAAGAGGGGATGCGTGACCTTCCTCCCCTTTTTTGTGCAATTTGGCCCATGGGGATCGGCTCCCGGGGACTTTTAAGACTTGAAATGGGGGCCGTGTGGCCCCCTCCCCCTTTTTTTCTATGGAATTCAGCCCCAAGGGATAGGTTCCCAGGAAAGGTGGGGGGGGCTGGGTTGATCGCCCCCCCCCTTCCCTCTTATAGATTTCGAACCTTGGGGATGAAGCCCCTGTGGCCTCATTAGGCTTGGAGGGGGGGTACGCACCGCCCTCCCCTCATATTATTATAGATTATACTTGGGGATGAGGTTCCCTGGGCCTCACAAAGGCTTGTGGAGGGAGGCTACACACCCCTCACTTCTCCAAATGAAATGAGAGAGTAATGCAGGAGCCCACACTTTTTTTATTTTTTATTATTGCTATTGATTCACATATCCTCTGCGTATTCACTGCAAACTTTTTTTTTTTTAAAGCGTGTTTTCGAGACTAAGGGCTCAGGGTATCCCTACCTACCCAGTTATGTCTTTAAAAAAAAAATTACCTCTTTTGTTAGGACTTGGAACTGAGTCACTAACCCTAAAATGGCTGCTGCCACATTGTTGATGTGGTGACAGCTGATCAGTTCTCAACCTAAGATCTTTCTGGTGTGCAGATGATCCACGGTGTGATATATACAAAGTTTTTGAGCATACATTTCTTAAAAACTACTTAACAGATTAACACCACACCACAACAAGCACTCTTGAAGTTTAAAGCAAATACAAAAACAAAAATATTGCTTCCCAATCAGCCCCGGCCATCCCACCAGCCCCACCCACAACGTTCAATCAGGAGTCAGATCGCCTAAAGACAGTTTCCGGTGCGTAGCACAAGCCATAATAGTTCTACCACTTGCCCCAAATTTTATAAAACTTTTTAAGGCAGCCCCTTACTCTATAAATTGGTTCCTCTTGCTAGCACACCAGTCCATACTGGATCTCCAGAGCGCCAGGCTGGGTGCCTGGGTGATTTCCAATTACTTGCGATGTTTCTCTTGGCTACCAGTGTTGCCGGACTAACCAGCATCTGGTAAACTCTTGGGCCTCTAAGGTCCTCTAAAAACCCCAATAGAGCCAAGTATGATAATTTTGTACAAGTCCCTGGAAAGGGTCTACCGACATGTTTCCAGTGTCGACTGATTCATGGACAGGTCCACAAATATGGAAGAAATCAGCCTCAGGAGCAGGGAATCTAGGGCAGATAGGGTCTGGTGAGAGTCTGGCATGCTAGAGTCAACATGGTGTCATGTATGTGTGGTGTAGATAGTGTAACTGAGTGAGTCTGAGCCATGCAGAGATAACAAGCGCACGAGGAGCCATATATACCATTCCACGTCACAAGCTATTTCTCCCACTTCCCTCAGAGTAAGTCCAATGTATTGGTGGCATTGTCACCCGAGAAATTGAATAATTAGGTAATCCCCCCCTTTGTCTAAGCAACCCATCAATAACCGACCTTCCAATGGGCTATATTCCAGTAGGTCTGCCAGGTCTGTCACGTATCGGCTAAGCGCATGTCTCAACTGCAAATATCTGTAAAACTGTGTGTGAGACAGCTGGAAAAGGGCCTGCATGTCTGCGAAAGAGTACATATGATCACACGTCCAGACATCACCCACTATTGTAATTCCAATCATATCCCATTGCCGGAAACCCTCTAATTGTGCCGTATAAGATAGCCAGTGCCCTCTCCATAAGGCGGGCTGTTGAGTTATTTTCCCGTCCCAACCAGGGAATCTATTGGCAGCTCCCCATACAATAAAAATGGGTCTGGTGAGCTCAGGAACCTGAAGGAGAATGGGCCTACCGTACAAATAGTGCATGCATCACCCCATCTAGACCAAGTCGTCTTAGTTTGAGTTGGTTGGGAGACGTGGCAGCCTTGCCTGGTGCCATGTCTAATAAGGAATTCGCAGGATAACAAACCCCTTCTCCCCCCCGAATCCTTTTCTCAAGCCCCTGCTGTTCAAACTAGTCAAAAACAAGCACATTTTTGGAATATTGCGGCATAATGTTCTGGGCCTCCCCAACAGATTGTTCAGTCACCACAGACCGGGTGCTGCATCTGCCACAAGGAGAGGAGCTCACTTCCTCTGCAGCTCCACGGGTCCTGGACTTGAAAGTCACAGGGCTGCCACCATGGGGGTCCCCAGGGGTCATAAACAGAGTTGTCACCATCATGTAAGGGCCCAGGAAAGCAATGTAGGTGGATGGCAGAGGAAGTCCGTGGAGCACTTTGAAGATGGGACTCCCGTCCCGGCTGCTTCGGCCATGCCTCCCTCAGATTTCTGCTAAATTTGTTGTAGATCTATTTCCCGGTTTGGGCTGTAGCTGTGTCTAAAGTTCCCATGAAAAAAATGAATGTGACTAGCTACACTGAAGATAATTGTTACAGCCTCCATTACAGGACTCTGGGACTTGGACTTCGAGTCCTGAAAAATACATTTAAAAAGGAGATAGGTGGCAAGGCAGGGACACCCTGAATTTTCCAGCCAGTGCTGGGGAGGGCGTTTCCAGAAGGACCCTCACTTGGCATGAAATAAAAAAAATAAAAAAAAAATCATCTGGTCACGGGGCACTCTTAACACAAGAGGCCTGCCGAAATAAATTAAAAAAAAAAAAAAAAAAAAATGCTTGGGGGTTGGGCATAGGAATTGACTGTTACCAAACCCCCACCCCGAAGGCCATGAGCAGTGGGGGTTGGCCCCAGACATATCATAATAATAATAATAGAAAAACTACTGGATTAAAAAAAAAAATGAAATTCACAAGTTCTACGTAATTGACATAAGTATAAATTGCATCAATGTGGTGCTCTTCCTTAAAGGTAATCCATTGTAACATTTCAATTAAGTATTTGGTAACACTAAAACTTGTAAAAGCTTGTGCACTAAAATGAAAACCAAGGTCACCCTCCAGAAGTTGGTTTATATTGTTGTCTGTTTCAGTTCTTATCGCATTTGTCCGCCTGCAATGGTATCAATATTACATACAGCATCCGGACCCAAGCCACTGAACCATCCTCCAGCAGCATCCAGGCATTCCTATGCAAACTAAGTCCTAACAATAACTACCTATTGGTGACCGCCAGTGGATGAAAGGAAAAGAAAAAACAAACAAAAAAAAAATATATATATATATATACACACACACACACACACATACACACACATATTTATATATAGACATACATACACATGCTTTTTCACCGCCCCTTTCAGCTGTTGCCTACTGTGGTTCAGTTGGCTTTAGTCCTATATAAACAGAGTTATCCTTCTTGGTTAGAATCAGCCACAGGCATTTCGCGGATGCGAACTCCATTTAAAAGTATCCAACCCATGCACTAGCCTTCATTCCCCAAGTGCGCCCCTGTCTTCCAACACTGCCTCTAAGTGATTCCAGCATTGATGCCCCCTCACTCCTATCTATACCCCCCATTCCACTCCACTGCTTCCTCTCCAGTCTTCAAACTATTTTTTTTTTTACTTTTTTTCTGCAAGGGCCTGGCAACTGCAAAGTGCTACTTACCCATGCACTTGATTGTAAGTGCTCGGGACACTTCATTATATTGTGCTAGTCTGTCTTTCTGATATGGCCATCAAGCATGTTGGAATGGTAAAACAAAAATTGCCAGAATTGCTACCAGTGCGTCACAATGCACATGCACGTGTGGCAGCCAATTTGTAAACCACTCAAAGATGGCTTCAGTGGGCGCACATTCAAGTGTGTGCATGGAGGTGTGCGCACATTCAAGTGTGTGCATGGAGATGTGCCAGCTGCGATTTGGCCCTTTCTTTACTTTTTCATTCCCATTCGAACATAGATAGCTACCATGTCAGAACTGTATTAAAAAAAAAAAAGCTAAGTGCAAATACAGACAGGAGTTGACGTAGCCCAGTAGTCAGCACTTGCTTTCTGAAGGCAAGATTTATTGGCTTTGCCATTGCTTGTATTTCTTTCTTTCTTTCTTTCTTTCTTTCTTTCTTTCTTTCTTTCTTTCTTTCTTTCTTTCCAATGTTTGAAAACATTGGGAGGAAAATGCCCTGTCAGCATCCAGAGTACATTTGCAGAGTGTTGTGCAAGTACTGCCCGCGGTCTGTTATTTTGCTAGCATCTGGAAAAGTATTCACATGTTTACACCTTTTAGTTAGTATCCCCAAAAAGGCTTAAATGGTTTTCAACAAAGAGATGATACCAAATTCTGGAAAGGCCACTGTGCCATAAAATATAGTTGCATTCATCTAGCAGTCTTGGGGATACACGCTCAGGAAAATCGTCTGTGGGATATTGCAAGGCTGGTCGTTCACATAGTGAGCTGAGTGTCTCTGGGCAGCCTGGGGTATAGCCGGTCACATTGTAGCACACAGCTTATTAATTATATGGTATGTCAGTTCTATTGCAGATGCAGAAGATTTATATTATGTACAGGACACTGGTTAAATCAGCACTGGAGATTCTGGTGGGGAGTTGTCATTTTTGGGGAGCAGGTTGTTATGGTGGTGTGCTTTGAGTTGTAATTTAGTAGGGTTGTTTGAGATATCATAGGTTTAGTGTTCGAGCATAAATTGCACCATGGTTGATTGAGCGCGGCATGGTTTTTAATTCGTTTTCTTTGTTATGTTTTAAAGGAAGGGCTACCCAGATGTATTTTTTTGCTTCTGGAAATGTCATTGTGAGGTAGGGTTGTCTTTTGCATGACCAATTATTTATATGAGTTTTAATTGTGTGCTTTTGTGATAATCGAATAGTTGTGATATGTTCTGACGTCAAGAGAAACTATTTTGATAGTTCTTACCTTTTCAAATTATGAGTTGCTTTGCAGTAAAACTGTTGGTTTGTAGCGCTTTGAAGTAGTAGAAATGCGGTATATGAGGCATTACATACAGACTTTACAGTTAATGTTGCTGTTGCTATTAACAAACTCAAAAATGTCTAAGGTATTGTATTTTCATTGTTACCGTAGTACACCAACCTCCAGGCCGTCGGTTAACAATTTGAAACCATCCTAAAGGAAGAGGCGCTATCAAAATGTTCGAGTGTGTAATTCTAGAAGGTCCGATTGTATGGAATGTTTGTGTAAGTACAGAAGTATCGCATTAGTAGGTGTGAGCCCGCCGCAGTGCTCCTCTGCATTCGAGGCATCTAATCTGAAATTCGTTGTATTTTTTCAAGTATTTGACAGTGCAGATTCCCTACGGTGCACACAGCAGTGTGGTCAGTCGCCCGTGCATGCCTGTCTTTTGATTTGCGGTTGTGGCTGCCCTCGCCCCTCCTCCGTTTCCCCCCTCCTCCCTTGCAGTCAGCAGCTGGCACTGCACAATTGGCTTGGATGGGAAAATGCAGCATGGGAGCGGGTCCCGTCATTTGTACTCCGCTGCTGTAGCACCTGCAGCCGAATGTGGCACTGAAAAGCGCGGCCCCTGCTCGCAGACTCGCGGCTGACCTCCCCCGCAGATGTTTCCGTACCAGAGGCGTGCGCCCCCTCGAGCCCTTCTCTTATGCACTCCTGAGAATTGGGAAGTTATCGGGAGATTTTTGCCGCACAAACCCACATATCATCCGCGCAGTCGGTTTCTAACGCCGAAGACGAATATCGCAGCTTCTGGCGGAAGGACTAATGTCTTGCGCGGTTCGTAAAATAGCTTGGGAGCTAGTGACTGGAAAATGCAAAATTGATTTTGTTTTTCTGACGGATTAATGCTGTGCACTACTCAGGTAATGAGGGGGCTTGTTGAAGGACGCGAGGTGTTGGCTACGAGGATGCAAAGACGCCTCCGAGTGAGCTAAGACCAGCCTCGTACTAAAGGCGGAATCTAAACTGCAAACCCTGGTGCAGGCGAGCGATGGATCGCGCCGTCCCAGCTGCACGGAGTCCGCACGGCCGGCTAGCAGGTCTGCAGGGCATGTCAAGATCTCACAAACGTGCAATGTTAAGGGGTTAACATTTTCACTGGATCGTTTTCTCTGTATGAAAATCGATTTATGAGGACCGTTGCTGTTTTTGATTGCTGTTTTTGTTTCACTGTTATTTAGTTTGCAAGATGCCGGAATTGGATTCATCTTGGTTATAGACCGAAGGCTGGACAAATGGACCTCAGTGAAAGCCTCTGTTTTGCGAATAGCGGTGAGTGCGGAGTACAATATTAGTACGTTTTTTTCCTTTTCCTTAATGTATTGATGCGGGGGTGGGGGTGTTACGTCAGGGATGTTGAGCCTGGGATGCCTTAGGAACAGCACCTGCCCTGGAGACATTGTAGGGGTCCTGCTGATGACGTAAAGGAAAGGGTCTGCGCTGGAGCGTGTCTCTTGGAAGGCTTTGCATAGACGCTGAAGCTCGAGGGCTGCATTACACTCGCTAGAAAATAGGGCACTTCTGAGCGTTTGCGCACAAGCAAATTATTCCCCTACAACATAAACGACACAGGTGTTATTTAGTGCCTTTCCACACCCTTCTCCCTAGAGTGGGTTTATGGTGCGTTAGGCCTCAGCCCAATACATCCTCTCTTGACTCCTTCCAGTCCTCTTGATAAGCACCATAAAACTTTGACACAATTTGCTGAGATCATGATTTAGTTCCATTAGCAAAGGAACTTCTTTAAAAAAAATATTAAAGCGTTGAATGGTCGTCTGATTGACAGGCAACCCCCTTGCAGACTTGTGTAATAAAGGAGATATTAGCGGAAGCGTTTATTGTCCCTCGTGCTGATTATCATACTGGATTTTACATCACCTTCTCTTGAAATCTGCGCCCATTTACTTTCTTTCAAATTGAGCTGATGATAATACCATTGCATTATGTGAATCTGATGTCCCACACTTTGAATGACTATTCTGTCACTGCCAATTTTTGTCTCGCGCAAAATCACTGTCCATCATTGACCACATTATGCATTCATTCGAGGTGTTTTACTGCACCCCCAGTATGTGTTTTTTTTTTTAACCACTTGGGAAGAGCCACTCCTGAGGTAGGATCGGGCATAAAGGGACAATGGAGAAGGGATCAGCCCCATTAAGCAGGAGGAAAAGGAGCATAAAAATCTGGAAATCGGAGGAAAGTTTGTTTTGGGGAGATGATATGACAGGTCTTAAAATGTGTTTGCGATGTTTAATTTGATAATTGTTAACAGTTAAGTAACCATGATTGACACATAATTTCAAAGCCAGATCATTCTTTGACGGTTAAGAAATGAAGTGGCTTGAGGCCTAATTAGGCAATGTTCTGGACTGACTGATTTTTTTGGATTGCTCAATACTTATTAATGCAGAGTAGTATGGCGAGCCTACAGTATTTTATGTCAGTTAAAGCCATCAGGCACAGTGCAGATAACGAGAATTTCTGGGAGTTGAGGGGATATTTTGGTGATTTGAATTTAATCATGGCAATTGGAACATTGAAACTTGAGATCTCTTGACTTTTTTGGAAAGACTAAAATATGAACTCTGTATCCCTTTCTTTAAATACAAGGCATACAGATTGAGGAAATTACCCCATTCTTCTGATAGATATTTCTGACCGCAGATCCCTTATCTTTTGGATATTCCTCAGGCATCAAATTAGATCTGGAAACTTTCAAGCACTACCACTGCATGCTAGTAGTTCGCATCACGTGGTTCTGCACTGATGCTGTTCTGCATCGGAAATGACGTGTGGGGCCTAGATAGGTGCCACAGCAGCAAGCTGATGTCATTTTCTTTCTGTCTCCACCACCAGAAGCAGATCTGGAGCTACCTCTCTTTTTTCATATGCTTTTAAATCACAAATTTACAGTGTGAAAGAGAAATATTATGTCCTAAAATGACAATGATAAGGATTGTTGCAAACAAATGTCTGGAAAGATCATCATCAGGTTTGTAGATGGTGTCTGGGGTTGAGTCGCAACTCCAGGGTCTGCAGTGACAGTGCAGTGATAAACCCAAAGGCTATGCGGGATTGCAAAGAGAAACCCTGTTTCCAAGGACCGCAAGACTCCACATTTGTCCACCAGTCCATGTCCATAGACCAATCTATGTCTTGGTCCTGTTCCCTGTCTAGAAGTTGCGGGAGTCAATCCTGAGGCTTATCGTCATTGCGCTCCAAATCTTCAGGTAAGTCTAGGTAAAAACATTGAAAAATCCAAGCAAAACTCTGCCTCTTCCCACCACTCTTGTACTCTTGAGAATGTGCAAGGGTGTCACCATGCTTCTCACTCTTTCTAACAATGTCGGAGTCCAGCTCACAGCTTGTCCTGCCACAACCTGAGTTGCCGAGGCTGTTGACACCAGGGCAGATTGAAGAGTTCTACAAGTCCATTCTTTGACTCTATGGATCCCTTCAGACTCCCTCTGATGTGTCTTTGGATACGAAGTAGCCAATAGGCCCTTCATCTGGGATACTACTAGCGGATTCGCCCTTGGTGCCAGGTGGACCCTCTGAACTCATAACTGAGCCTATTCCTCCTTCTGCATGGACTCCTCCAATGGCTCCACAAACCAAGCCAGTTCCTGGAGCATCGACTCAATGCTGACTGCACTGACACCAGAGGATGAACTGCCTATTATACTTTCTGACTCCATGTCGGCGCCACTCCAACCTTGATTGCGGCTGCGATTGGTTTCCACCAAACTGCAGTCTTCTCCATTTGACACAGTTAATGTGCCATCCCCAAAGGCAGATCTCATATGCTACGTTCATATTTTGGGATAGGTTACGATAATGACTGATGCAATAGTTGCAATTGGCCAACCCTTCCATGAAGAAAAGTGGTATGGTGATCTCAGAGATGCCAGTGGTGTGACCACATCTCCTGATTTGGGCCTTGTCTCAACCCCCAGGTTCTGCCACTGATGAAAGTGCTTCTTTTATGGTGGTTGTGCAGAGGGGACCGAAATTCTCGACCTCAATCACCTCACCTTATAGGCCAAAAACAATGTCCTGAGTGAAATACTCCAGCTGGGGCAAAACACCAGGGGCGGCTCCCCTGCAGTGGTGGAGGAGCATCACCCCCCCCATACTAAGAGCCAATAGCTGTAAAATAAAACAATATTTCATTACAGTTTTATTTTACAGCTGCTGGCTCAGACAGCAGCATGTGCAGGAAGGGGTGGGGCTGGGCCACGGTGGAGAGGGGAGGGGAGGGGAGAGGAGGGGATGGGGAGTGGAGTCTGTGCACTAAGTGCTGTCTCAGGCCATCCATCCAAACACACATGCTCACTCAGGTTCTCCAATCTGGCTGTGTAACAGCCAGGTTGGAGAAACTACACAGGCTCCAGATAGCTGTCTGAGCAGCAGACCAAGCCACTCAGACCAATCCTGACACTGCTGTCATGATAGGTTTAGCATGAGAGCAGCACCAAGATTGCTAAGGAGCCTGTGCTGGGGTCCCAGGGAATTCTGGGACACCAGAAGAGGAGCAAGGCGGCGGCATCTGTAATTTTTTTTTCAATTTTTTTTTATTTCCTCTGTCCTCGTCCCCCCACCACTCCTTGAGATTTGCGGCAACCGCCGCTGTTAACTATTGCTTATCCTCTACTTCCTGGTAATGAGACATTACTGATGCCCTCCTGGGGACCTTCGGCAAAACGTTTTGTGAACCCCTCCCTTCCCCCATTGCCCCTGGCGACTCTGCCTTTTTGTCTCACCACTCCTCTCCTGAAAGCTTTGTGGTGCAGGCTTCAGCCCTTCAGACTAACCCAAATGCTCTGACTTCTTCCCTAGATATGGAGTCCCAAAACAATGGAGACCTTTGGGAAGATAATTATTTTCTTCTACTATTTAGCCCTAAGATCAGAAATTCTAGCTGCCTGCTTAACTTCTATTCACACACTCTCTGGGATTTGGTTGCTCAGGTACTCATCTAAGCCATACAGGCTGGCCACAGCACTGCCAGATTCACAGTTCTTTGTGGTCTGGATACCATGGATTCCATCAGGTGAGCCACTGAAACTTGTGTCGCCATTCGTCACTATGCCTGGCAGTGGTCAAAAAGTTTTTTAAGCGATGTCTAGTCATACTTTATTGACATGTCCATTTACGGGACTCATCTTTTTGGGGACAAGGCAGATTCTGCTCTGGAGCGCTTCAAAGAAAGCAGGGCAACAGCGCCCTCCCTAGACTTACCTGCCTTCTTCCCCAGCCACCTCATTCCTACCAATCTTTTTGCGGTTTCAACAAAGGTACCCCATACAGACAGCCACTTCATCCTCAACAGGGTGTCCGGCAGGTTTGTGGCCAAGGCTGTGGTTCCAACCAACCTCACAATCAGTTACAGAGCACTAGTCACCCTACTTCCTCAAAAAGCCTGGTTTCCTGAAAAGGACATTTCACCTCCTCGGCCCTACAGGACTTTTTGATTCGATTCCATTCGTAGTCCCACCTCCAAATAGGTACTGGTTTGGTAACTATTCACAATGGTGTGGAATCTGCAGTTAGAAGTACCTATCAGAAGAGCAAGTTACTTATGTTTGACCACACACTTTCTGGTAGTGACTCTAACTACGTATTCCACATCGATACTCCCTGTTATGTGAATTGGACTCTATCTGTTAATAAGATCCCAAGTTTAGGAATCTGCACACTGGTCAAAGCTGATTCGCTGTTGGGGCTCTGCATCTGGGGGCGCGAACAGCCTTGAAAGCAATAGACATCAGTGCGTGGGTTTGGCACCTATATAAGTTCTACACATAATTTCCGAAGTGGAATGGTGTCATTGTGGAGCCTCACCGCACCACCTACTGGCATGTAAAGGTACTGCTGAAAAGTTTCTGTATCCAGTCTCATGCCTGGGGAGTATTCAAAAGGCGAGGAATCTTGATTAGGTAGTGTCTCTACCAGAAAGAGCATTACTGAAGGTAAGTAACTTGTTCTTTACTACACTGACACTAAGGTGTGATAAATTGGTATTTTCTATGCAGTAGGGATTGATGTTCATCCTAGTCTAGACTCAGGGTTAGTTTTAAATGTTGAGCATTCCTGTTTCAATATTTCTAAAAAGTTGAAGTAGAGAAATGCATTTGGCTGCATGAAAAGAGTATAAACCAGCCATTGAAAATTATTGTGACAAGGTCACCATTATATTAAAATCATATGGTTGATAAACAGTGCTTTGCTGTTTTACTAGCTCAGTTCAAGATAGAGAAATGCTTCCTTTCCTGTGTTTGTATCCTTACAGTACAAATGTTTGGCTTTGTGAAGACCACTCTACAAATAGACACTTGAAATACTAATTTAGTTTGAGAAAATGACAACCAATATTAATTTTGTTAAATATGATAAGACTTCAAACTTTTTTCTTCAAATTTGATGCTGATTTTCTTTTGGGACACACCGGAAAACCAGTAATGTGGAATAACTGCAATTTTTTTGACATTTATTTAAGGAAGTCAGAAAGCCGCGCCTTTAGGATCAGTAATTGATTCTTAGAACTTTCACAGTTGGATCTCCTTGCCTCTTTTTTTTTTTTTTACCCAACCCTTCAGTAGACTGGTCCATGTATTGCAATAGATGACCTATATAGGAGCTTAGCGCACACACTTCCAGTTCCACCAAGGACTCCAATCTGAGAGGAGACTGGAGTAGCTACTAGAATGGAACCAATCCCATCTACTTACTGTGTTCTAGTCACCACATACATGGGTGTCACTTGTGTAAAGTAATACTTAGGTTGACTGTTCTCCAGCACTGCCAAGTGCTCTAAAGTGGAAACATGACCCCATAGTTAAGACTTTAGAACAAATACAGTTCACTTCCCGTCATTTCAACAATGTGCACAATGCGGTACAGATTAGATCCTCTAGTTATGCTGCATTAATTTAGCAGGCAGCCATTACGTCAAAGTAAGCTGTGTACACACTTTGTAGCTTTCTTGGTGTTTTTTTTGCTGTGTGTGCAAAACTTCAAGACACCTCCTAGCACCTGACTTGATTACAGTTGGAGAGTCTGTAATCTTAAACAATAGGGAGGTCTTAAGGACCTTCTCAAATATTGAGTTCACACGTTTTATGGAAGCCTTGTTCACATATCAGTTGCTTTCCATTTGGAGGCTGGCTCCGTCTGGTTGTTTTAATAAGCGCACCTATCTACCCGGTAATATGGGGATTTTTGTGAAATTGCCAGTGATTTGAAAGTAATTATTGGAGTTGCTAGGATTCAGCGCCAGTATAGTCATCTTTATATTTGTCCTGATTCCAGCCCTGGTTAACAAATTGTAAACCTTTTGACATTTATTGATTATGTGGATCTGTCAATATTTGAACCTAATACTACTGAGGCAATAATAATTATATGCTGGAAGGAGAAACAGCCTTTACCAGGTAGCAGGAACCACACAGGGCCTTTAGAACGCAGTCTCAACAGCGAATGCATCTTAGACACGCATTCCTGAACCACGCATATCTTTACAACGACTTGCTTTAGGGAAAGTGTTGTTGGACTGGTGTTGGATTTTAAGTCCAACACATTCCCTACTGTTGTGCAAACTGTAGTTGGAATAGTAAAATATACTATTTCAAAGTCCGGCGCTTCCCTAAGGCACATTGTTGAAACTACTTGCTTGCTAAAGGAACGCATGTTAACAATATATCTGTTGTTTAGACTGCATTCTAAAGGCATGCGCGATAAAAGCATGCTCAAATCCGTCATAAAACTCAAGTCTTGCCGCTCTGGTTGTAACTGTTTTAACATAGAAGCATCTGAACAATATGGCAGTGTTTCCTTGGTGGTCAATTTAAAGAGCAGAGTCAAGGAAATAACAAACCTAAACAGCTGAAAGAATAGAAATTGCATGTCTTTACATTGTTGTTGAATATTGTGAATGTTTAGTTTATTAGGATTTGTGGTTGTCTGCTCAAGAAAAACAGCATTTCAAAGAAATGCAAATTTAAAATGAAGCTTTATATTAAATAAATAGGTACCCATTCTCAAAAATCCTTTCTATAAAAGGTTTAAAAACAAAATGCGTGCACACCTGTAATAAAAATAAAAAACAACAGGAAGTTAAAATTATTCTTTAAATATTTGCATCCATTAAGTATTTAAAATATTTGTAGACACAATAACAATCGGCTTTCGTAGGTGTGTATTCTACAAAACTCCGAGCTTAAGCTGAATTTGTTAGCCTAACGCTTAGTAACATTCCTGAGATATTGTTTTACGGCCCAGCCTTTGGGTCAGTCTGAGCCTAGATCCTTTACCCCTGTTTTGCACAATGGGCATATGTGCCTCAGATAACTCACACTTACACTGCAGAATCTTAGAGATAAGAGTGTTTGAACTCACTCTCATAATGTAAACATAATTATTTTGAATGATTTCGGTCAGATATGATTAGCCTTGTTTGATATAGGGCAGATTCCACAATATGGGATAATGCTTTAAGAGACATGAAGTGTATTCTTTGTAGAGTCCTTGATCCCTAGCCTAGTATGTTTGGTACCGGACAAACCATAGTACTGATGTCCCTTGAGAAGGAGAAATGTAAATGCTTCTGTCATACTTTTGAATGGTGTAACTTACAGTTGTATTAGTCCTTATTTTTCTCTAGATTAACTTTTGCAAAGAGTTAGTAGGTACATGGTAAAACTGGGAGGCACATTTCAGGGATAATGCTAAATATTTAGGACATACACTTATCACCCTGACTTCAAGCAGTATTGCCTGAACCAAAAAAGAGTTACAAATGGACAAGATAGATTTTAGAATATTGATCATACAATATTTCCCTGTATTTTTAAATAATAAAATATTACGTGTGTAATGCATTTAACTAGAGGCCTCGTATAAGCCCTCACAGGCCCTGCGGTGCGGGATACTTGAGCTCCAGGGGGGCCCTCAGCACAGTACAGAAAGCACGGGCCCCTGGCCTGAGAGCTCCTGATTGAGTTCGGGGTGCCCCCTCCACGCACTTGGTAGCGAGGCCCTCACTTGTTACGCCACTGCATTCAATTACATATAATAAGGTCAGAGAAAATGTGACTTTCTTCAGTTTAAGTAAATGAGGAAGTTGTTTTTTTCTCAATTTGTTGTACAGTCTTGAAACGCCAACTCCATGTGCGATTGCTTTTCTCTGTAAGTGGTTTATATGAGAATGATTAAGAGATATTCTTAAGAGATATTCTTAAGAGATAGCGCCAGAGAGACAATTCTTTGACGAGGGCGGCAGGACTCAGGCTCCTGCTCCCCTAATAAACTGTGGTAATGGTAACAGAGTACTTTTTTAACCATCACCTCCATCACTGTGCACCAGCCAGGCCTCTGTCCATCATAGTGCTTTCCAACTTCTTACCTATAGCACACACACTTTCTTGCAGATGATCCGCAGTCTCCCTATCTTTCACAGTGATCATTTCATGTTTTCCCCAGACAGCACTTTATAGCAGTGCCTTTCACTTGGTGCCCGTTCCCCTTCTGTAGATGCATCTCTGGCCTGCCCCCACTTTGCAATTCACGTACCAGAGCCCTTCTTTTCCCTACTGTGCACCTCCACTTCAGATTCATTTGCTTTTCAGAGCAGTTGCTTTGATTTGTCTATTGATACATTCATGCACTTCTCTGTTTGGAGAAGCTATGCAGGCCTTGGAAAGTATGTGTCCTGCCAGACAGTCGCATAACATAGTTCCCTGAGCGCACATCCTCTAGTGTTATTTGTAATCTGCAGGCTTATTTATCAGATACTATGTTATCAGTCAAAACTGCCAATCACGACCAATGACTGACATACGCACCAGATGCTGACATACAAAGATTTGCTGTGTTACCAGTCCACAGACAGAAAGGGATTAGGTTTGGGCCCGGTTGGAATTACTTTTGCGATTTCCGTCACTGTTGGGTTAAGGCGATGCAGTTTTTTGCATACTGGGTACGTTTGAACCGGAGGCAAATGTGCAGTTGGTATGGCAGTTTCTAGCTAGGTTGCACATTATGATAGGTGCGTGGCACTGAAGGGTGTAGTCGTTTGGGTTATCGTTTAACTCGAGCAACTGTGAACTTGACGTGACTGTGTTTAACTAGGATGGGCATTTGTAAGCCTGACATGGGAATTTGTGCTTAAATGGGACGTTTAAATTTTGGAACAGTGATGTGTACCTTAATAGGATACTAAAGCATGCACTGAAATGTGTGCATACCAGGGGCAAACGTGGACCTTCTACGGAAATGCATGCCTATTTGTTGCAGTTTGATACTTGTATGGAAATGTGTACATATTGAGAACATTGTATTACTGCCATAGAAATGCCATCTCAACTGTAGCGTTTTGATGCTAGCAGGAAAACGGATGCCTTGTTGTGGTGTTATGATGCATGGAGCCGCTTATCATATCAGGGCATTTTGATATTGACATAAATATTTGCATTATTGGGGCGTTGAAACACTGACCAGATGAATTAGCATGTTAAAATGTGACATCTGCTACGATCTGCAAGTCACACGATGGATTACCGACATTACAAATATATCCTTCCATCCATCTGTGGGCAATGAACTGAGTACAATTAATTTGTTATGTGTGGCTCTCAACGGGAGCCTCTATCGTTTATTTCAGTTTCTGAAAGTCATAACTCTTGGATATGATATCACAATAGTTGATAACAAAACAACGTTGTAATGCTAGAAAGGCCTTCTAGGTCAGGCGAACAGGCATCCCTTCAAGCCTGCCAGTGCAGGTCTGCTCTGACCAAAAGCAGAAAGCTCAGCTGCAGGAGGGGAGGAAGACCGGGAAGGTAGTGGGTTTTGGATAAGGATGCCACGTAAGATCTATTTCTCACATTTGCGTCAGGGAGGAGATGGCAGGTAATGTATAGCTCTGCCATTATACTCTGTCCCTGTGCAGTAGTTGAAGGCAACAGCATATGATTTGAGAGCTATACATAACATAAAATTATAGATGGGTAAAAAGTGAATTACGGGGATGTTTTTCACCTTGGGGTTCTGAGTGACATCATTGACAACTATATTTTATATTGACAACCCTCAGCACTCAGGTAATTCACGGTTATCCACTGTTGCTATGTCATAAAGCCTTCCTGTCCGGGATGAAACGGCTCAGCCTGCCAGTGCAGCTCTGTTTGATTGCTTTGAATCAAATCAAATCAAATAACATAGCTGCAGAAGGGGTGAGGAAGGCAGGTAAGGTGGAGGGGTTGGATACAGATAGCAGGTAAGATTTTATGTTTTTATTTGGGACAGAGAGGACAGGCCGTGTTATGTATGGCTCCCCCGGTACTCCTGTGCGCCTGCGAAGCAGTTGAAAGCAGAGGAAGATTATTTTGGGGTCCATGCTTTATAGATGGAGAAAAAGTAAATGACAGAGTTGTTTTTCACCTCTGGGTTTTGAGTGACAGCATAGACAACTCCAAATTCACACTCGTCTATTTGATGTCACGCAGAACCCCTCTGGGGGGGGAAGCATTCCCGTAATTTACTGTTACCCAACTATAGTTCTATATATGTAATACTAACACCTGATTTTTACAGCACATACACACATCAGAAGTGTGTTACTAAGACAAGTAATGTAGGTGATAACAGAAGTATTTATTGTAGAAAACTAGACGTTTTGGATCGTGCCATGGAAAGTTGTGCCTAGCTGAGGCACTACAATACTGGCATAGGGATATCTGACCAAATGTGAACCTGGTTTAGCATTGTGCATTCAATTCTGGCATTGTGAAAACTTGTATGGTAATCAGTACCTAATTGGGGCACTGAGATACTGGCGTGAGGAAAGTGATAAGTTGGCACATGAAAACACAATAGTTGAAGCACCTAGAAATATTTGAGTACCAGTCTGATATTATTAGCAGCATCTTAGAATATATATGTACTACATGGACAGAGAATGAAATATTTTTTTTTTTTTTTTTTTTTTAAGATTATTTTTATTGGTTTCATTTCGTGAAGATGAAATAACATATCATTTTACATAAGGGTGAATAACAGTTATACATGAACAAAACAAGTCACTGCCCTCCCTCTGCCCTGCAAGGTCATCATGGACATGTTAGTATTAGTATCACCATCATTCTGTATGAAACGATGGTTTATGGTTCATACATTATGTTAACATTACTCCTGTGTGCTTTCAGTCTAAGGAATGAATAACATTAGATGGCTCCACAGTGCTACTTTTCCTCTTGTCTCTCTCTCGCTCTTTCTTTCTCTCTCTCTCTCTCTGTTACACCCCCCCTCCACCTATGAACTTCAGTAATAAATTCTCCAATTTTTGAAGATCCTCAGATGCCTTATGTCTGCATTTTTGTGATCAGACTTCTTCCGCCACCGCCCATTCAGACATCTCTTTCCCACCCATCGATACTGGGACCCAATTGGCCTAACAAAGCGATTGCTACCCTCAGTTTGGCCAGTAATAGTGTCAATTGAGTGAATGTGTACACCATTTTCCTACCCTTACATGGTTTAATATCTCCCAGTAAACAGGCAAAGGGTTCCCGCAGGATGGTGATATTGTAGTGGTCAGCTAATTCATCTATGACCTTGTTCCAAAAGCCCTGCACCAGTGGGCAATACCATGCCAGATGTTAGAATGTGGGTATTTGCTCAGTACATCTGGAGCATTTACTCTGCCCATCAGAGTCAATGCTTTGGAGATGCATTGGTGTGATGTACGTTCAGTGTAGGTAATTAAAGTGCACACGTTTAAATTGTGCATTGCAGGAGACTGTGTGAGTTAGGGACCATGCCCTCTTCCATTCAGCATCTACTATGTTAATGTCCAGTTCTGCCTTCCATACAGCTCTCGCCGGGAACTGAGACGTCGGCCTGTCTGCCAGCATAGTTGTATATAAATGGGAAATCGGGCGTCTTGTACCACCCTTCTCCAAAATAGCCCGAAATGTGAGTGAAGATGGGGTGGGCGCAGAGATCGCGAGCAATAGCCCCAATATTGACATACATTAAAAATTGACCCACGCCCACCGCAAACGCCTCCCACCTCAAAAGTGAGAAACTCTTTGCCTGGGTAGGGGGTCAACAAGTGTCACACAGTCTCCCTCCCTGGCACCACATTTACAGTATTCACCAGGTGCCGAAAGGCTGGCAGGTCCCAGAATTCAAGCTCCCAGGCAAATAGTGCTTTCCTCAATACTACCTTTACTGCTCTTTTCCGTAATGACGCTGTATGTCTGATAAGATATTGGACCCCATTCAGGTCCCTCTCACCAGAGTAGTAATTGTGGCAGCATTGTGTGTCGTGTTGCATCCACCAATAAGACCTTCTCCCGATTCCTTTCCTTTGTGAGCCAGTGGGCAGCATGTTGTATTTGTGATCCAAGATAGCAGTATTTGGAACAGGCAATCCGCCCTCCGCTGTAGGAAGTTGGAGGTCTTCCCTAGCTACCCTGTGTCGACCTCCCGCCCAGATAAGGGTTGTGAGCAAGGAGTAAAGATGTCTATAAGTCACTTGTGGTAATATGTCAAAGGAGTGTTGTAAGGCATCGTTGTAGCAATACCATTTTGGACACCGTCACACGTCCCATTACTGTCAAGGAGAGAGAGGTCCAAAACTGCACTGATGCCTGGAATCCCGTCATTATTCCATCAATGTTGTACTTTTCCAGTTCTGTGGGGTATGGGCCACATTTAGTCCTAGAAATGGGAATTGTTCTGTTTCTCACCTCAAAGGTAGAGGCAGTAGCACTGCGACACCTGTCCCTGTTAGTCTACCCATTGGAAATATCAATGATTTCTGCGGATTGACCCTCAATCCCGTAATTTCTCAAAGATCATCTAGGGGCTGTAAGGTAGAATAACCTATCATCTGCATAAAGCAACACTATGTGCGTTGTATTGCACACTCATATACCCCATTTTGCCATGTTATAACAGATCTGAATTGCCAGAGGTTCCAGTGCTATGGCAAATAACAAGGGGGGGGGGGGTGAAGAGGGGAATAGAGGGCACCCCTGTTGGGTCCCCACTGCCCATGAGGTACAGTGCATTCGACCGACTCCAACTCTGGCTGTGGGTGTTTTGTACAACAGATTTATCTGTGTTCCAAAGGTCTGGCCAAATCCCATCCCCTGTAACACAGCCAGTAAGTATTGCCAATTCACAGTTTCAAAGGCCTTAGCAACATCTACCGAGACTACCGCTAATTCATCTTTCCTTCCCTCAACCTCATGCATCACACGCATTAAGCGCCATAGATTCATTGTCCTGTGCCATCCTGGAATAAACCTGCATTGATCCAGGTGAACCAATCGGGAGATCACTGGCTTCAGCCAGAGGGTAAGGACTTTACATAGTGTCTGTATTTATCATTGTGAGTGGACGAAAGGTCAGATCCTGGCTTTAGTATCATATTGATACAGCCCTCTTTTTTTTTCCCCTTTTTGGTATACCTCTAAAAGGCGTTGCGTGACATCTGCAGTATAAGCCTGGTAAAATTCTGCCAGAAAACCATCGCTTGCAGGCGATTTGTTTCCAGGGAGGGATGCTAGTACCAGTCTCAATTCCTCCAAGATAAGGACGGCCTCAAGCTCCTATGCAGTCGCATTCTCCAACCGTGGAAGAGGCAACCCTGTTAAGCAAGTTAAGATCTGCTCCCCTGTGGGTTACCTGAGGCGGTGTAGACCGTCTCTAGGTGACCTCTCAGCGAGTTCATGATAGCTCGCTGTGTAAAGACATCTTCACCCTCCAGCGTCTTAAGATGAAGTATTGGGGTGTGAGGTGTTTCACGGCATAGAATCAAGGCCAGGAGTCAGCAAAAACTGACACCTTCACTGTGTAACAGCTGTCAGTACGTTTTAAGGGTGTATTGTTCTAGCCTATCTCTCACAGCCACCAGCTGCCGTTGCAATACTA
Source organism: Pleurodeles waltl (assembly GCF_031143425.1). Taxonomy (NCBI): domain Eukaryota; kingdom Metazoa; phylum Chordata; class Amphibia; order Caudata; family Salamandridae; genus Pleurodeles; species Pleurodeles waltl. The sequence continues at coordinate 744,826,109 of NC_090447.1, read as the reverse complement.
TCTCCTTGCTTTGAACCTGCTCAGTTCTGGTAAAAGTGTTTTGGATTTGTGGCAAGTCACTCTCCTTGGTGAGGAGCTCAGACTCCACACATGAGTCCCACATAGCGGCCCTTCAAAGAGGCTTTCATGCCTCCCATTCCGTAGCCCTGGTGGCCGTAGTCATCCATTTAGTTTCAAAGTATTCTTTTAATGCCTCCCTGATCGTGACCATGCCCTCAGCATCTTGTAGTACATCAACCGGTAGTTTCCATATTGATGGCATTGGTCAACCCCCCCTTCCCATTCAGGCGTGCATATAATGGGAGCGTGATCTGAGCGGTATAGAGAGAAGTGAGTCCCCTCCGTGATCTGAGCTGCCTATTGTGGGGTCATGAGTATGCAATCTAGTCTGCTAAATGTACCATATATAGGGGAGTAGCAGGTGTCTTTGCGTTTGTTCGGATGCGTTTCTCTTCATATATCACAGAGCCTAAAGTGAGCTATGGTCCCCTGCAACTGTGCCGTCATTTTGGGTTTGGTGTTACGTCCCGCTGGGCTGCGGTTTAACTCCCCATCAAGTATACAGTTGAACTCACCCATTCATAACATGTCTGTAGCAGCCTCTGAGGACACTAGGTCTCTGATCCCTTCACAGAAGGAGTCAGTATCTATATTTAGGCCATACAAATTCACAGTCATCACATTGGTATCATCCAGTTTGCCTTTTAGCACTATATATCGCCCTTCTACGTCTGCCTCCATATACAATAGTGCAAAGTGGACACCCAGGGCAAACCATATCAATCCCCCCCTGCCCCCCCCCCCCCCAAATAGTAGGAGTAATTTCCAATATTCGTCTGTCCGCTCCATTTTTTCAGCAGTTTACCTGCTTCGTCATGAGTGAGGTGCGTTTCCTGCAGATAGGCAACATGCACTCCATGTCGTTTAAGCAGTGATAGTACTCTATACCTCTTTTTGCGCTGCTCCCAGATCCCGAACATTCCAGCACATAAATTTGAATTTAGCTATTGACGTCATACATATATCCACAATAAGTGACTCTCCTCCCAGGGCTTCCACAGGTCTAGCAGACAGTGAATAAAACGTTTTAACCAAAAAGTTGTTTAAACTAAACTACTCCCCTCCCACCCTTGACAGGCAGCAGTAACCAACAATAGCATTCTTGCACAACCCCTTTGATGTGTCAGGACAAACACTACCATGCCCCTAATTAAATAACAGTCTTTAATATCGTTTTAATGTGTTGAATACGAATAAATAATAGCATTTATTTATGTTGGGAGATAAGGAAACTACTATGCTTTAGACAGTGCTGTTGTGAAAATATTTGTGCATCTTTTGGTTCAGTTGCCCACACAGATTTTGGAAGGACACATACACGTCCTGCTTCTTCAGATTAAATAATGTTGTTATTCTTTGTGGCATACTCTGAGTTACTAAAATATTTCATAGGTTTTTCATCAGAACTACCTGTAAGAACTTTGGAGTTTTGGTCGGTATATATAGAAATTCATCCTGTTGAATAAAATAAAAATAATTATAGGTAGTAGTTAGTCTGTCAACTTTATGCGGCTTCTTAAAATAAAGTCATAAAAGCACGTAATAAAAATATCTATTCATAGACAGAAATCTAAAAACTTTACAGTCATCTGAAAACCTATCTTGCCATAGACCCACATCTATTTCTAATCCTCAAGGCACAGTGGACAAAATGTGCCACATCACGCACAGTTCCATACTGCCTAGTTGTTGCAAGAAGACTAAAGCCTCCTTGTTTAATCTGATTTTAGATGAATGAAAAATTAGAGCCAGAAAGTGTTTCCGTGCGTAGGAATATAACTGACAGAAAAGAATAAAGTGTACTTTGAGAGGAAACATTATCACATGGGCACTTTGGCAATATTGAGCTCCAACCAGCCTTCCTGGAGAATGCGACTAAAAATAGTAACATACTAAACGAAATCTTGTGAGATAGAACCTAAAATGCACATTAAAAACTGATGTCGAATAAAACTGACAACCTAGTCAAAATCCGGCTGATGGAATCTTCATTGCCTTTCCTTAAACACCTCTTTCACACGCACCACTTTTCTCACCTCTGCATTCTCAGGATAAAAAAAAAAAAAGGTCAGGGAGGCCTAAATCTATAAAGCCATTTTTTTTTACATAATTAGTCCAGGGAATTGCCCAGGCATAGCCCAACGAAAGACAATCTCCCAGCATGTCACTAGAAAGGTGTGCTCCCTTGTTTCCCCAAATTCTGAGCCAGAGAAGTATAGGCTTCACCTTAATTGTATCCACCACGGGGCCAGACCTACTTAAGAGTGGCACCTTAGGGATGTTGTAGATTGAGGGACCACCAGGAGTCCACGCAGGAATTTTTTCTTAATCTGCTTTAGTGCCCCAGCACAATTGTACCCTCAAACTCCAGTTCTGTAGACCACCAGAGAGATACACTCTTATAAATGTTAATAATCTCTTGTACTGCCTTATGCCCAAGAAGGCAGGCAAAGCAGAAGACTAACTCTACCGCTTTATGGCATTGGGTAGCTCTAATGTTAAACTGCTTAAGTTAAAGTTAGACTCCAGGGGAGAACCTAAATAGGTGATGTTTTTTTTTTGTTTTTTTAAACTTTCAGGGTTTCTGTCCTTCCCAAATGAAACATTCTTGTTTTGACATTTTTAGGACCTCTGCTCATCGCAAAAGAATTTACTAAGGTTAGTTTTAAGGTCCAACTTCCCCATCCACCCCCACTCCCAATAACACTATAGCAAGTCTAGATGGAGTTGTAGACCATTTGCAGACCTCAAAATTAGCACTGCATTAAGTTAAACTGATAAAGCACAGGGTTTCATTTTGGGTAGGTCTTTCCCTATTTTTTACCAGTGGTGTCCTAGGCCATTCATATAAATAACAACCAGTAAAGGGCCAATCACACATCTTTGCCGGACCCCTAGTGAAGATTTAATAGTGAGTTCACCATCTATTTAATGAACCAAAAAAATCATTCTTCCAGTTTTAACAGTATTAACCAGATTAAAACGTGTGTCCGTCTTCTCAATTATCTCCTGCTTTCATTGCTTCCTGGAAAACAAACAGAAAATAATGGGAGGGTTCTTGTAAGAGAGTGGTATAACATTAGACTGCGTCCTCAATAAAATCACGATTTTGTACTCACACCTGCTGTGGAAATCTGAATTTTATGGCAAGGCACAGAGGCCAATATTATGCATGTTCAAAGCCTGCCCATAATATTCCCCACAGCACATTCCACATGTTTAAAAATAAAACGTTTTAGACGTAGAATCTGTTGACCAGTCTGCTGCATCCAGGATGCTTCCTAAGCTTCCTCCTGCCAACAAAGCTTTAGATGCTGCAGCACCCCCGCTGAATGTGCCCAAAATTTTGAAACATCACCATTAGCCCTTTTTATGACCTCTTTAAAGCAGGACTAGGAACAGGCCTACGAGTATGCCTGTACGAAATTAGAAGTTGAGAATCTCTTGGACTCCTTAACCCTACTGTTCTACTTTCTTCATCCTGCAAACATTTAACTACACACAATTTCCCGTTCTCTTCCAAATTAGGAGAAAATATTGTCCTGGACATGGTTTTTGTTCTTCTCCTAATATAAAAGCCCACTCCTTCTGGCAGATAGCTCCTAGAGGAAACTTCGAATGCCCAGACTGTCTTTTAAAAAGAATTAAACAAAGGAGCATTACTGACTTTAGCCACAAACTCTTCACGTCCAAAACTTGATTCCCATTCCACTCAGCCAACTCTTTCAATACTAAATCTCCATCCCAAAGAGAAGAGTATTTCGGACCTGGTGACGTTTTCAAACATACACTTCTCACCAATCTCTGCACTACATCATGTTGTGCCACTTGCAAACCATTTACCAACTCAAGTCCGGGTGAAATAGCTGATTTTATCAGATTAGCTAATCTGTATTAGAACATTTGAACGTTGGCAGCTCCATTTAAAACAATGGAGTGCTGTGGGCTTTTACTGGCCGGTAAATGCCAGCAGCGCCAAAATTCCAACGTTCGCTTTGTTCACAGCAACAGCTGTGAACAGAGCCTCACGGAGCCCGAGGGGATTTTAATCCTCGGGCTCCGTGAGCAATTTGTTTTTTTAATAGAACATTCTGCCCTGAGTGGCAGAATGTTCCAATAGCCTTAGAACCCGCCGTAGCGGGCTCTACCGGCTATTAAAGGCCCTTTCCCTTGTTAAATGCGGGAGCGAGCCTTTAATAGCCGGTAGAGCCCGCTATATGAAGTGCCACCTAAGTAAATTTCAGTAGGAAATTAACCACAGTTACCTCAGGTAGTGAAATGGGTTCCAAATTTTGCAGAGAACACCGACATACCCATCCCCTCCATGCCAATTTATATGCCTTTGTTGTTCCTGGTGCCCAGCAATTCTTAATGAGTTTCTTTGCCTCTGACAATAAGTCTGACACTTGCCAAACTCTCCTGAAATCAAGCATCCCTTCAACTGCAATCGACTCTGCAGCACCAATATGTGACTCTCGCCTTTAGGATGTACCATTAGATCTAAAACTACTGGGAGTAGAATTGGATCGTCTTTTACCAATTCCATGACATCAGGAAACCATAATTGGGCTGGGCAAACAGGAGCTACTAACAACACCTCTGCCTCTTCTCTCTTCACCCTCAATACCAATCGCTGAGTAAATGCAAATAGAGGATTAGCATAATTGTGAACCGCCCCCCAATGCTAAAGAAATGCATCTATTGCTTCCGCCTCCAGGTCCGATCTCCAACTGTAAAACCTGTGAATTTGTGCATTCCATCTGTTTGCCAAAAAGCCATCTCTAAGTGACCCCATTTGTTCTCCAATGCCCTGAACACCCTTTTGTTCAGCAATTCAATCACTGGAATCCTTCAATTTCCTGGAATTCCAATTGGCCACAGTGTTGGTTGGGTCTATTGTCATTAAAATACTTTTCCTTCGTTCAATACATAAGGCTGCATTTGAATTACCCATCAAACACACAGCCCTTTGCACACTTTGGCGCAGTTCACGAACGTCAGTAGCAGTCTCCTACAAATATGCTCCTCATGCATATCAAATAGTTTGGTTAATGGGCCAAAAACATCAAGTAATTTATCCTGGCAAACTTTCATGCCCTTATCCAGTCCCCTTCTAGGGTCAGGCCCTGATTTATTAAGGAAAGACAACATTTTGGAATCCAACTCAGGAGAATAAGCCACCTTATTGACCAGAAATGGTCTGCGACATTGAGCACAATTTATTCCTTACGCCGTTAGGCATCTCATTCCTAATCCAATATTTCACATACTCCGCCATATGGTTGCATTAATTTACTGTGTGGATATGGGATGTTGAATTGTGTGTGGATCAAACATTAACTCCCCCAATGGGTCTTTCACACTCTGCTCTTGCTCTTTTTCTTAGACATACATTTTCCTCATCATCAGAATCCCCCATATCAGAAGAACATGAAATAATCACATCATCACTACTGGATTGTCCCAAGCCACCACTCTGTGACCCATTTTTGTGGCTTTCATAGCCTTTGCTTCCAACTCAAGCTGAGTTGTCCTCCTCTTTCTTCCTTGAGGACCATATTGTCCTTTCAGTTGTACATTCTTTAATTTTTGAGCCGTAATGTTTTCTTTTGTGGGTCGCTTCCTGTCCCTCATTTGGCCCACTTGCCTTCACGGACACTTCTCCACAGATAAAAACTGTTCATCTTCCAGGTTATTAAAATCTTCCCTCTAATTTTTTCATGCACTCATCCAACTTTTTCCCAACTGACTAGCCAATGAAGTAATAACCTTATTTACACACTTCTGCACATTATCATCCAAAGTCTGTCCAACTGTCATATTATCCTCCATAATGACAATTCTGCCTCAACAACTTCCTTTTATAAGCCCACAAAAAAAAAGATTGTATGAAAATAGTTGTCCAACTAGAAGCACCAGAATCCTCAGTATTCGCAACATCTTAAGTTCTCAACAATCGGATTTCTGACAGAAATATGCAATCATCAGCTGCCCAAAATATGGCAACTAACAAACTACATAGTAAAAATATAGTAGTTCCCAAATCAAAACGGCAGCCCCGATAAATGAGGTCCTATGGAAGCAGCATACGATCAAAATACCTCCATACTATGTTTTCCTGTGCATTCACAGTGCACAGTATGCGTCAGGCTCAACAACTTTATTCCACCCCTGCATGAGAACCACATCGACACAGCGCTCATGGCACTCAGCACGAGGTGGAACTTAAGGGTAAAAATGAAACGGTCATATGTTATTATTTGAACGCGCAACCTTTAAAATAACTTCCCTGGGCTCGTGCTACACTAAATAATGTGCGTTAGCTCTGGGATACTAGTTCCACTTACAAAGCCGGCAAGCGTCTCTATGCCAATCATGAGACACTGTGACTGCCTTTAAAACAAAACTATTTCCTGCTCGCGTGCAAGCCAGTCCTGCTCGCCTGCTTAGGAATATGATTACTAGATAAAGTTCATTTAAAAAAAAAAACCAAAAAAACACAAGCATGCTCATAAATAAAATACCATTTTTGTTTTCCTGCTACAAAACACAGCGTTCTTAACAACCCATTGATTTAATTAATCGCAATTATTGCCAGCTCTCTGTGTGCTTTAAATTACCCACAAATCTGCTTAAGTAAAACACATTTCCTGTCCATATACAAAAATAGTCAAAACGAAAAATGATTAACCTTAAGGAACATAACATTTAGCATCCAATTAAAACACAATAAGGTTGATTAAAACTCATATTTACTCACAGATTATTTAGACTAACTGACTAAGGTGTGATATAATTAGATCTATATGAAGGGTACTTATCTTGTGTGTGAGCAGCAATAAAGGAGGAAGATAGCTGCTTGCAAAAAGATCATATAGTGTATTGGAATGTTATTAAAGTTCTCATTCTATGTTCTTGTTGCTGCTGTGTGAGTGGCAATAAAGAGTATAATGCATAATATTAGCCTCTGTGCCTTGCTATAAAATCAGCTGGCGATTTAAGCATTGTTCCGCCGTGCCTAGCCCAGGGTGAAAACAATATTGTACTCTAGACAAGGCCTGATTTTCCTCCAGGCACACCTCAAGTTTTGCTGCCAGGATCCTGCCAGGTATTTTAAGTGAGCTGTCCAGAAGGGAAATTGGGTGCTAGCAAGGCAGGGAATGCCTGTCCCCCTTTTTAAAAAATGGGAACAATTATCGCTCTGTGATAGAATACCTTTCTCCTTTATAGTGGCCTTAAAAACATTTGCGAAAAATTCTAGTCCAAAAGGCAGTATCATCTTTGTAAAGGTCCAGTGGTACTCCATCCGGTCTGGGAGCCTTGCCTGAGGGGCTCTGATTGATAGCTGCAACTATATCCCTAACGCGAATGGACTCAACTAAATTGGAGTTCATCTCCAAAGTAGAGCCTGCTACTTCTGTTTCCTGTATTGGAATCCTTACTTAGTGGGTTAAAACTATTATTAAAATGATATACCCATGCTTCAGTGGGTATAACGGTGAACAATGAGGGCTTCTTATACCCCGAAAAGAAATCTTGATTAACAACCTTCCAAAAACAGCACTATAATCATGCTTGTCTTGCCTCGATTTTCCTGCCCTTAAGGGTAACTTTGTAAAATCTCCTATCACCCAAAATATCTTCCTTGGAGTGTGGAATTTTGGACAGTGCTGGTTTTAACTTCTTATGGGCAAATGTGCATGCATGATTAAACCAGCCTAATGGCAGTGGGGATTCCCCAAAAGAGGTTAATAGTGAGATAGATTGTCTATTATCTGTTGTAAGCTTATATAAGAAAGTCTCCTTATTTACTCAGTCCCATTTTATCCTGATACCCTTGATGCATGAATGGATTAATGGCAAATTCTTGATTTACTCAGTATCGCCAGACAGATGCAATCAAGGGCCAGGACAAGCAGATTATGGTCACTTACACAAGAGGCAGTAACATTTATATTCTAATATGAATTTAGTGACATCCAAGGGCAGAACAATAAAATCAAAGTCACTACCAGTGTTGGACCCATTGTAGGGTGGGAGAGGAGAAGCTGCATCTACCATAAATTATTTAGAAAATGCCAGTTGTTTAGAAACCAGGACCCTATTCTAGGCCTCCCCATATGGGGTGTGCTGGAAGTGTAAAATTCCTGCCCCCTCCAGTGCTCTTAATCTGCAGATAGAGAGTTCACTATTTTCACACATTCTCATGTTGAAATGCCCTCCCCAAACTGTTAGTGCCTCCTTTTTGTGATTATCTGAAACATTTGTCAAACTGTCCTCAAGATCATCCACTACAGTTGTAACCTGTGTGTCAAAGATACTATTATCAAAATTCACCGCATTGACACCAAAGGAATAAGGGGTCTGCAATAGCACCAACTGAAACTGGGCATAAAAGGAAATATTCTGATAGAGAGACCTATAAATTTTACAGAAAGCAAGATGGCTTGGCCTCTTTTAGTTCTTCCTGCACGTTGTGGAATAGCTGCGCAGCAAATAGCATTATAGTATGGAAACCATTAACACAGAGATCTTCAATAGCCCAAGTTTCTTGCAGTAATTGATACCTACATTATTAATGGCAGAGAGCCAGTCAGAGTTTAACTTAGAATGAATACAAGCGGTATTCCATGAGGAAATTCTAAGACCTCGTTGATCAGCCATGGTCCTCCTTTATATTTCCCCACAATTAGCTAGGACCATTACAAAGCCACGCCCAGATATCACCTCTTGCCTTGGAACTAATTGACCCTCCTTTTGTGTTACTTCAGTACTGGAACAGTTGTGGACTTCCGTCCCCATTTTGGGACAGTCAGTCCAGATCTTCCAGAGAGGTCAGCATTTCAAAGGAATTCTGGACTTCCACTTTGTAATTTGACCTATCTATTGCAGGGTGGGTGGCACTTATTGGTGCATGATTGGATGAGAGGACTGCGGACCTAAAGAAGCCCCAGGGTAGCACCTGAATGGATCCTGGAATTCACGCCCAGTTTTAGAGACGATTAAGAAGTGTTTAAGCGTATTTGGTGATTTAAAGTTAATAATCACACAGTCTCCATATACATCCTTGTCACCAGGACCAATCCACAGATTTCTTCATACAATTAAAACCTCAGAAGGGAGGTCAAGGGGCCACCCAGAGTTTCCTTAACCAGTTGACTGCCTTATTTTTCAAGACCAAACAGTCTTCCTTCATAGACAATCTCAGAATCGGAACATCCTTTTGGGCTGTTAAATACAGAGTGTTTTTTTCATGATTTCAGTGGTTCTAATGGCTTCACCAGAATCTGTTTCCCTTTTTCTTCCGTTTAAACTTTCGCAGCATCAAATGTAGAGAACCCACAACACCATTAACCAAATCAATACACATTTACAGAATTTCATTGTTAAGAAACGAGACTTAGGGACAACATAATTAACTGCAATTGAAAAAACACCTTTACACTAATGTAAAGGAACACATAAAAACATAATTCATACCTACTAAACATAACAATAAAAAAGAACAGAATTATCACAAAAAAGTGAGGGTTGGGGGGGAGAGGAGTCATAAAACTTTTCACATCTTGTAATTCAATAATGGTAACACCGTCCACCAATATGGGTAAGTGAAAAAGGACTTGAAAGCAAAAAGGGGGCCTCAGGACAGACAACTCAAACCGAGCCAAAAGGAAACAGAGGCAGAATGACCGAGACACTGCGAGTAATACACACAATGCATGGTCAGGGATGTGAATTGGGTATACGACAGGTACACGAGGGCCATCGACTTCAGGATGTTTATATCCATAATGGCATCCAAAAGAAAGGATGTGGGGAAGAGAACGGAACGGAGCCTGCTAAAATACTGAGATTAGCCATCTAGCGCAAGAGACATTCCAGGGCAAGCACTAGATGCATCCGATCGCAAAAGTAAGCTACTAGAGTAATTTCGATCTAGCTTTACACACTCATGATTCTAAACAGAGCAGCAGTGCGAATATGCTTATGCTGTAATACTGTTAACATTTAAAATTAAAGATGCATGAATAGCCCCAATAGTGTGTCGACAATTGTATCACAGTATGTGCAGGCGCGGCAACAACGCGACACGATTTATACTGTGGTTGGGCATTTAGACCATAAGGGCTGTGGCAACTAAGCTGCACGGTCATTGTTCTGATTATAGCAAAGGTAGTGTACTTAAAATGGAAAGCCGCTAACCCCCACTACGGTAATATTCTCATATGTCGCTCGCAAGTTAGAAAATGTGAATCTGCGTGCTTGAAGGCAAACACTTTTAACCTCACTGCGTGTAAGTACCTAAGACCAGCTCTGCCTACTCTAAAAACAGGATATGCAGTCCTGCGTTACACTTACCTTTGTTCGGCGAATTTACTTCAATGGCCAGCATGTCACGTTTCAATACGTAGCAAGCTAATGTCACTATGCGACACGCCTTAAGTAGTCCCAAGCCTCGCCCACATTGAGCACTGGACTGCCACCTTCCTTGTGCAAAGCGCATGCGCTGATGAAATAACTCAGTAGTAATGGGACACCATTTCCAGCATCCATAGCAACCTTCTAAGCGACATCAAAAATACTTTCAAAGGGTGCACGATTCTGAATGTGGGCACGTAATAGGAGCCAGCCCCCTAGATTGAAGGCACAGCATGGTCCCATTAACTAAATAGTATTTTAGAGGGAATTACAGGAGTCACGCTACCGTTTAAAGGCACAGCGTGCTCCATACTGTAACATAACACAAACATGAGCGCCCTGGCCTCGCGGTCTGAATAACATCTGATAGAGACAGTTATTGAAAAGAATATGCACGGTCTGCAGGACACGCTTCAATTCCGAGGTACAGCATGCCCCACAACGTGACTTGAATTGATGCAAACATAAGCTGCCCAACCTCACGTTGTTACCACCATCCCAGAGTAATCTGGTACAGACATTTCTTGAAAAGAAGAATATACATGGTCGACCCGATGATTCAGGAGACAGAAGTCCAATACTCCATATGTAACAAAACAGATAGACAACTCACCATAAACTTATTGCTAATTGCATGTGTTGTATAAGCGTTTAGCCCTAAATACCCAAGTATGACAGGTCCGAGAAAGGTAGAAGGGAAGAGTGGGAAGACTCAGGAGATGCTGCCATTTTATATGTTCAACTGGTCAGCATGGCGGACTGTCGCTGAACAACGGTCCCTGCTCATACATTTGATACAATATCTCAGTGTGATACCCATTTGATACAATATCTCAGCGTGATACCCCTCAACTGAGGGGCACCAAGAAGATGCCTAGGATTGTGTAATACAATAATAGGAAAAAAACATCAAAGAAAATGGTGTAATTCTTGGTCTGAATTAAGTCCCATCTTAACAGATCTTAAACTACATATCCACTTGGCTTCTAATTGTTAAAGATACAGTCTCCTGCCACCACCCCTCCTGTCTGGTAAGGCCAGGTCAATCCTGTGAAACCTAAAGTTTGTTCTATTTTCCCCACAGTTGCACTCATTTGAGACCAGAGAGTAGGAGTGTTTGTGGTTAATGGGTTAATGCATGCTCCACTGTCTTCTTGAATGTGAATTCTCAATTGCTGTTTGGTGCTGCCAATATATATCTTGTCACATATAATGATATAAAGTACAAAATAGGATTTGCAGTTAATGTAATGGTGGTTGTCATATCTCTTCTCAGTATTGTACCTGAGATATTTTGTTTTATATAGGCCCATATGGCAAATGTTGCAGTCTCCACAAGTATAGAAAGCCGTTGATCTTTTAAACCACCTGGCCCATTCCTTCACTTTGGGTAAGGTGTAGCTAGGACATAGTAACTCTCTGACAGTTTAGCTTCTCTTGTATGTTATGGAGAGTTTGTTCAAAAGCAGATTACTGAACTCTGGAACCCTTTTTAACCCCTTCGCTGCCAGGCCTTTTCCCCCTCCTGTGCCGGGCCTTTCTTTGCCTATTTGGGTCAGTTCGCGCTTAGGCCCTCATAACTTTTTTTCCACATAAGCTAACCAAGCCAAATTTGCGTCCTTTTTTTCCAACATCCTAGGGATTCTAGAGGTACCCAGACTTTGTGGGTTCCCCTGAAGGAGGCCAAGAAATTGGCCAAAATACAGTGAAAATTTCGTTTTTTTCAAAAAAATTGGAAAAAGTGGCTGCAGAAGAAGGCTTGTGGTTTTTCCCCTGAAAATGGCATCAACAAAGGGTTTGCAGTGCTAAACTCAGCAGCTTCCCAGCTTTCAGGAACAGGCAGACTTGAATCAGAAAACCCAATTTTTCAACACAATTTTGGCATTTTACTGGGGCATACCCCATTTGTGCAATTTTTTGTGCTTTCAGCCTCCTTCCAGTCAGTGACAGGAATGGTCATGAAACCAATGCTGGATCCCAGAAACCTAAACATTTCTGAAAAGTAGACAAAATTCTGAATTCAGCAAGGGGTCATTTGTGTAGATCCTACAAGGGTTTCCTACAGAAAATAACAGCTGAAAAAGAAAAATATTGAAATTGAGGTGAAAAAACCATCAATTTTTCTCTACGTTTTACTCTGTAACTTTTCCCTGCAATGTCAGATTATCGAAAGCAATATACCGTTACGTCTGCTGGACTCCTAAGGTTGCGGGGATATATACGGTTTGTAGGTTCATCAAGAACCCGAGGAACCCAGAGCCAATAAATGAGCTGCACCCTGCAGTGTGTTTTCATTCTATACCGGGTATACAGCAAAATATAAGGAGTAAAAAATTGCTATCAAGAAAACCTTTGCATTTCCAAAAAGGGCACAAGATAAGGTGTTGAGGAGCAGTGGTTATTTGCACATCTCTGAATTCCGGGGTGACCATAGTAGCACGTGAATTACAGGGAATTTCTCAAATAGATGTCTTTTTTTACACACACTCCTATATTTGGAAGGAAAAAATGTAGAGAAAGACAAGGGGCAATAGTACTTGTTTTGCTAATCTATGTTCCCCCAAGTCTCCCGATAAAAATGGTACCTCACTTGTGTGGGTAGGCCTAGCACCCGCGACAGGATATGCCCCAAAACACAACGTGGACACATCACAGAAAACAGAGCTGTTTTTAGCAAAGTGACTACCTGTAGATTTTGGCCTCTAGCTCAGCCGCCACCTAGGGAAACCTACCAAACCTGTGCATTTCTGAAAACTAGAGACCTAGGGGAATCCAAGGAGGGGTGACTTGTGTGGCTCGGACCAGGTTCTGTTACCCAGAATCCTTTGCAAACCTCAAAATTTGGCTAAAAAAACACATGTTCCTCACATTTCTGTGGCAGAAAGTTCTGGAATCTGAGAGGAGCCACAAATTTCCTTCCACCCAGCGTTCCCCCACGTCTCCCGATAAAAATGATACCTCACTTGTGTGGGTAGGCCTAGCGCCCGCGACAGGATATGCCCCAAAACACAACGTGGACATATCACAGAAAACAGAGCTGTTTTTAGCAAAGTGACTACCTGTAGATTTTGGCCTCTAGCTCAGCTGCCACCTAGGGAAACCTACCAAACCTGTGCATTTCTGAAAACTAGAGACCTAGGGGAATCCAAGGAGGGGTGACTTGTGTGGCTCGGACCAGGTTCTGTTACCCAGAATCCTTTGCAAACCTCAAAATTTGGCTAAAAAAACACATGTTCCTCACATTTCTGTGGCAGAAAGTTCTGGAATCTGAGAGGAGCCACAAATTTCCTTCCACCCAGCGTTCCCCCACGTCTCCCGATAGAAATGATACCTCACTTGTGTGGGTAGGCCTAGCGCCCGCGACAGGATATGCCCCAAAACACAACGTGGACATATCACAGAAAACAGAGCTGTTTTTAGCAAAGTGACTACCTGTAGATTTTGGCCTCTAGCTCAGCCGCCACATAGGGAAACCTACCAAACCTGTGCATTTCTGAAAACTAGAGACCTAGGGGAATCCAAGGAGGGGTGACTTGCGGGGCTCGGACCAGGTTCTGTTACCCAGAATCCTTTGCAAATCTCAAAATTTGGCTAAAAAAACACATGTTCCTCACATTTCTGTGGCAGAAAGTTCTTGAATCTGAGAGGAGCCACAAATTTCCTTCCACCCAGCGTTCCCCCACGTCTCCCGATAAAAATGATACCTCACTTGTGTGGGTAGGCCTAGCGCCCGCGACAGGATATGCCCCAAAACACAACGTGGACATATCACAGAAAACAGAGCTGTTTTTAGCAAAGTGACTACCTGTAGATTTTGGCCTCTAGCTCAGCCGCCACCTAGGGAAACCTACCAAACCTGTGCATTTCTGAAAACTAGAGACCTAGGGGAATCCAAGGAGGGGTGACTTGCGGGGCTCGGACCAGGTTCTGTTACCCAGAATCCTTTGCAAACCTCAAAATTTGGCTAAAAAAACACATGTTCCTCACATTTCTGTGGCAGAAAGTTCTGGAATCTGAGAGGAGCCACAAATTTCCTTCCACCCAGCGTTCCCCCACGTCTCCCGATAAAAATGATACCTCACTTGTGTGGGTAGGCCTAGCGCCCGCGACAGGATATGCCCCAAAACACAACGTGGACATATCACAGAAAACAGAGCTGTTTTTAGCAAAGTGACTACCTGTAGATTTTGGCCTCTAGCTCAGCCGCCACATAGGGAAACCTACCAAACCTGTGCATTTCTGAAAACTAGAGACCTAGGGGAATCCAAGGAGGGGTGACTTGCGGGGCTCGGACCAGGTTCTGTTACCCAGAATCCTTTGCAAATCTCAAAATTTGGCTAAAAAAACACATGTTCCTCACATTTCTGTGGCAGAAAGTTCTGGAATCTGAGAGGAGCCACAAATTTCCTTCCACCCAGCGTTCCCCCACGTCTCCCGATAAAAATGATACCTCACTTGTGTGGGTAGGCCTAGCGCCCGCGACAGGATATGCCCCAAAACACAACGTGGACATATCACAGAAAACAGAGCTGTTTTTAGCAAAGTGACTACCTGTAGATTTTGGCCTCTAGCTCAGCCGCCACCTAGGGAAACCTACCAAACCTGTGCATTTCTGAAAACTAGAGACCTAGGGGAATCCAAGGAGGGGTGACTTGCGGGGCTCGGACCAGGTTCTGTTACCCAGAATCCTTTGCAAACCTCAAAATTTGGCTAAAAAAACACATGTCCCTCACATTTCTGTGGCAGAAAGTTCTGGAATCTGAGAGGAGCTACAAATTTCCTTCCACCCAGCGTTCCCCCAAGTCTCCCGATAAAAATGATACCTCACTTGCGTGGGTAGGCCTAGCGCCGGCGACAGGAAACACCCCAAAGCGCAACGTGGACACATCCTAAATTTTGGAAAAAAACAGAGGTGTTTTTTGCGAAGTGCCTACCTGTAGATTTTGGCCTCTAGCTCAGCCGGCACCTAGGGAAACCTACCAAACCTGTGCATTTCTGAAAACTAGAGACCTAGGGGAATCCAAGGAGGGGTGACTTGCGGGGCTCGGACCAGGTTCTGTTACCCAGAATCCTTTGCAAACCTCAAAATTTGGCTAAAAATACACGTTACTCACATTTCTGTGGCAGAAAGTTCTGTAATCTGAGAGGAGCCACAAATTTCCTTCTACCCAGCGTTCCCCCAAGTCTCCCGATAAAAATGATACCTCACTTGTGTGGGTAGGACTAGCGCCCACGAAAGGAAAGGGCCCAAAACACAACGTGGACACATCACATTTTTTTATAAAAAGCAGTGCCTACCTGTGGATTTTGGCCTGTAGCTCAGCCGACACCTGAGGAAACCTAGCAAACCAGTGCATTTTTGAAAACTAGAAACCCAGGGGAATCCAAGATGGGGTGACTTGCGGGGCTCTGACCAGGTTATGTTACCCAGAATCCTTTGCAAACATCAAAATTTGGCCCGAAAAACACTTTTTCCTCTCATTTCGGTGACAGAAAGTTCTGGAATCTGAGAGGAGCCACAAATTTCCTTCCACCCAGCGTTCCCCTAAGTCTCTCGATAAAAATGGTACATCACTTCTGTGGGTAGGCCTAGCGCCCACAAAAGGAAATGGCCCAAAACACAACGTGGACACAACATATTTTTTCACAGAAAACAGAGGTGTTTTTTGCAAGGTGCCTACCTGTGGTGTTTGGCCTGTAGCTCAGCCGGCCCCAGGGGGGGGGGGGGCAGAAATGCCCTAAAATAAATTTGCCCCCCCAACCCCCACCCTCCCCCGCCGGGAGCGACCCTTGCCTACGGGGTCGCTCCCCCTGCGTGACATTGGCACCAAAAAACAAATCCCCAGTGCCTAGTGGTTTCTGCCCCCTTGGGGGCAGGTTGACCTAAACTCAGCCAATCTGCCCCCAAGGGGGGCAGAAATGGCCTAAATACAATTTGTCCCCCAGGGGAGCGACTTTTGCCTGATGGGTCGCTCCCCATCTCTAAAAAAAAAAAAAAAAACAAAGAAAAAAAAAAAGAAAAAAAAGAAAAATTCCCCTGGCGCCTAGAGGTTTCTGCCCCCCCCCCCCGGGGGCAGATCGGCCTAATAATAGGCCGATCTGCCCCCCGGGGGGGCAGAAATGGCCTAAAATGAATTTGCCCCCCCAACACCCCCCCCCGGGAGCGACCCTTGCCTACGGGGGCAGATTGACCTAAAATTGGCCAATCTGCCCCCAGGTGGGCAGAAATGGTCTAAATACAATTTGCCCCCCCAGGGGAGCGACCCTTGCCTGATGGGTCGCTCCCCATCTCTAAAAAAAGAAACAACAAAAAAAAAAAAACCACAAAAAAAAAATTGCCCTGGTGCCTAGAGTGTTCTGCCCCCCCCCCCCCCCGGGGGCAGTTCGGCCTAATAAAAGGCCGATCTGTCCCCCGGGGGGGCAGAAATGGCCTAAAATAAATTTGCCCCCCCATCCCCCCCCCCCCCCCCCGGGAGCGACCCTTGCCTACGGGGTCGCTCCCCCTGCGTGACATTGGCGCCAAAAAACAAATCCCCGGTGCCTAGTGGTTTCTGCCCCCTTGGGGGCAGATTGACCTAAAATTGGCCAATCTGCCCCCAGGGGGGCAGAAATGGTCTAAATACAATTTGCCCCCCCAGGGGAGCGACCCTTGCCTGATGGGTCGCTCCCCATCTCTAAAAAAAGAAACAAAAAAAAAAAAAAACCCACAAAAAAAAAATTGCCCTGGTGCCTAGAGTGTTCTGCCCCCCCCCCCGGGGGCAGTTCGGCCTAATAAAAGGCCGATCTGTCCCCCGGGGGGGCAGAAATGGCCTAAAATAAATTTGCCCCCCCATCCCCCCCCCGGGAGCGACCCTTGCCTACGGGGTCGCTCCCCCTGCGTGACATTGGCGCCAAAAAACAAATCCCCGGTGCCTAGTGGTTTCTGCCCCCTTGGGGGCAGATTGACCTAAATTTGGCCAATCTGCCCCCAGGGGGGCAGAAATGGTCTAAATACAATTTGCCCCCCCAGGGGAGCGACCCTTGCCTGATGGGTCGCTCCCCATCTCTAAAAAAAGAAACAACAAAAAAAAAAAACACAAAAAAAAAATTGCCCTGGCGCCTAGAGTGTTCTGCCCCCCCCCGGGGGCAGTTCGGCCTAATAATAGGCCGATCTGTCCCCCGGGGGGGCAGAAATGGCCTAAAATAAATTTGCCCCCCCAACCCCCACCCCCCCCCGGGAGCGACCCTTGCCTACGGGGTCGCTCCCCCTGCGTGACATTGGCGCCAAAAAACAAATCCCCGGTGCCTAGTGATTTCTGCCCCCTTGGGGGCAGATTGACCTAAAATTGGCCAATCTGCCCCCAGGGGGGCAGAAATGGTCTAAATACAATTTGCCCCCCCAGGGGAGCGACCCTTGCCTGATGGGTCGCTCCCCATCTCTAAAAAAAGAAACAACAAAAAAAAAAAACACAAAAAAAAAATTGCCCTGGCGCCTAGAGTGTTCTGCCCCCCCCCCCCCCCCGGGGGCAGTTCGGCCTAATAATAGGCCGATCTGTCCCCCGGGGGGGCAGAAATGGCCTAAAATAAATTTGCCCCCCCAACACCCCCCCCCCCCCCCCCCGGGAGCGACCATTGCCTACGGGGTCGCTCCCCCTGCGTGACATTGGCGCCAAAAAACAAATCCCCGGTGCCTAGTGGTTTCTGCCCCCTTGGGGGCAGATTGACCTAAAATCGGCCAATCTGCCCCCAGGGGGGCAGAAATGGTCTAAATACAATTTGCCCCCCAGGGGAGCGACCCTTGCCTGATGGGTCGCTCCCCATCTCTAAAAAAAAAAAAAAACACAAAAAAAAAATTTGCCCTGGCGCCTAGAGGTTTCTTCCCCCCCTGGGGGCAGATCGGCCTAATAATAGGCCGATCTGCCCCCAGGGGGGGCAGAAAAGGCCTTCCCAAAAAATTGCCCCCCCTGGGAGCGACCCTTGCCAAAGGGGTCGCTTTGTTGCGTGACATTCGCGCGCAAAAACAAACTCCCTGGTGTCTAATGGTTTCTGCCCCCCTTGGGGGCAGATTGGCCTTATCAAAATAGGCCAATCTGCCCCCAAGGGGGGCAGAAATGGCCTAAATATATATTGCCCCGTAGGGGAGCGACCCTTGCCTAAGGGATCGCTCCCCACCTAAAAAAAAAGAATTCATCACCAAAAAAAAAAAAAAAAAAAAAAGGTCCCTGGTGCCTAGAGGTTTCTGCCCCCCCTGGGGGCAGATCGGCCTAATAATAGGCCAATCTGCCCCCAGGGGGGGCAGAAAAGGCCTTCCTAAAAAAATGCCCCCCTGGGAGCGACCCTTGCCCAAGGGGTCGCTCCATTTTGCCAATTTCAAGAAAAGAAAAAAAAATCCCTGGTGTCTAGTGGGGTTTCAAAAGCCGGATTGCAAGCAATCCGGCTTTTGAAACCTGTGAGAGACTTCAAAGGGAAGGAAATACATTTCCTTCCCTTTGAAGCCTCTCGGGGCCTCCCCCATGGGATTGAAAAAGAAATGAAAAAGCATTTCTTTTTCAATCGCGCTGGAAGCTCTGCTTCCAGCGCGATGGGGGAGACCCTGTGACTAATCAGCGCGCGCTCGCGCGCGGACGTCACAGGGGGGGTTGGGGGGGTCGGGGGTGGGAGGGGAAGGGCTTCCCCTTCCATCCCTGACTTGGGGGGGTGGGGGGGAACCCCCAGAGGGAGCGAGAGCGCTCCCTCTGGGCTCTGTGCACAGGACGTAATGGTTACGTCCTGGGCACAGCAGCACTGTGCCTCAGGACGTAACCATTACGTCCTGGGCACAGAAGGGGTTAACAGTAGCCAGTGTCTAAGATTTTAAACACCTCTTTGTTGAGCCTGGAATGTGTTGTGATAAGTAATATGCGCTCTTGAGATTCCACCCTTTGTTTGGTCCTTAGAGTATCACTATGGTTGGTATTTCTGGCCGCAGCAGCATGTTGTAAATCTAAATCTCTGTAACCCCTTGTTTTAAGTCTAGTGATCATCTGTTTGACGTGTTGTTCGAAATGACCACCCTCAGTGCAGTTCCTCCCCATTCTGATAGTCTCCCCAAATGGGATAGCACTTTTGGTACAAGTCTGTTGACGCCCTTT
This sequence comes from Pleurodeles waltl, assembly GCF_031143425.1. Classification (NCBI taxonomy): domain Eukaryota; kingdom Metazoa; phylum Chordata; class Amphibia; order Caudata; family Salamandridae; genus Pleurodeles; species Pleurodeles waltl. The sequence goes on along the minus strand of NC_090447.1, from coordinate 744,806,520 downwards.
CTCCCCCACTTTCTGAGGTTCCTTTGTTTATACTTTTGTTGGCCCAGCAGGGCTCTGCTATGGACACTCTTAAAGGCTATTTGTCTGCAACCTCTGCTTTCTTATGATTGCCTGATCAACCCTCTTTGTTTAAATCGCCTACTGTTAATAGCTTCCTTAAAGGCCTTTCTCATATGGTTCCTCTGTCCCCTTTCGTTATGCCCCAATGGGACTTGAATTTGGATTTGACATTTCTGATGTGCGTCCTTTCAAGCCTCTCCACAATTGTCCTCTCAGGCTTCTCACCTTGAAACCAGCCTTCCCTGTGGACATTACCTCTGGCCGCAAGGTGAATAAGCTGCAGGCATTGTCATCTATGCTGCCCTACCTTTCCATCTATCCTGACAAAGTGATGCTTCGCACAAGAGCCTTGTTTCTACCAAAAGCTACACACAGCGCGTCCCACGAGCAGCGGGTCCTATAGCGCTTATACGGAGGACTAGAGTGCCTGGGAAGCCCTCCTCCTGCTGCACAGATGCCTGGGGGTTGTGATCTCCACCACCAAAGCGCCATTTTTACCCTCAGTAGAGAGGGCCAAGATAATTGCATTGCCCCACACCTGGCATCACCTCCTTCCATTCGTCCGCTCCTCAGTCATCCTCATGTAGCGTTCCAAAAACCATTCTAAATGTGTACTCTACACGAAAGACAGTCACAAGCCAGATTAATGAGAGAACGCAACCATGACTACATAACTTGCATACAAAAGGATGTTTGAGTCTGCTGTTTATTTTTAAGATTGCTTATATGTTGCATACTGGGGTTGCATCCTTAAAAAGTGATCTTCGTCTGGAATTTGTGTCAGCAAAATTGATATCTTGTCCAGAATTTTTTCACTCAATCTCTAGAAATGTATTTGGTGACCATTGTTACCTTATCTGATTTTCTTTCTTTGCTTTTAGTTCTCATTTGAATTGCGATGTTTCTTTCTTGACAGATTTTTATGATTTTACCACTTAGAAACACCAGTGCTGTTACCATTTTATTTAATTGTTAGGCAAGCCACACTCTGAAAGAAGTATAGCTATTGAGCAATAGCATCTTCTTGCGGAGTCTGCAACATGGTTTGACTTGACAGAAGCCATTTGACCTAGTCACTGTTGAAAAATGGAGGAATTTTGTCAGTGAAGCGCAGAGAGGAAGTCCAGACTTGCATTAAATATGCACAGAAAAATAAAAGCTGACTTCAGTGTGCCCGTTGATGTTATATATTAATTGAAGCATCACATCCTAGGTTGGGTAGGAAGGCGAGGTTGCAGCTGAGGCTGCATGTCGCCAACTGGAGAACAGGGTTTTAGATCCCGTCTGGCTCATGAAGGAGATTTATATGGTGAGGAATCTGCAGGAAGAAACATCCAAGAAAACAAGTGCTCAGGGGGGTTGCATTGAGAGTAACTCATGTCATGCCTCTCCCACTCCTTAGTACATTGTGTGAGCTGCTGAGACTGGGCCAGTGCAAGTGTCAACTAACATCAATGAATAGTGTGTTCCCACCAGACTCTCTTTCACACAACTCCAGTGTCCTCAGTGGCAGAAATCTGAATATTTTTGTGTTGTGTATGGACTCCAGCGGACTCCTTTAGAGTACATATACAGAATTATGGATGGTAACTGTGAATAACGAGGACGTTCACCAGGGGTTGTAAGTGACATAAAAAAATAACAAGAGCAAAGTTTACGTTGTCTATGATGTCACTAAGAACACCTGAGATGACAAACATGCCTCTTATTCACTTTTTTCTGATCTATAATTTTGTGTTGTGAATGGTTCCCAAATCATTTGCCCCTACTTCTAACATACATGTGGGGTCAGAGGAGTATGTAAGGGGGGTAATAAACCTTGTAAAAAAAAATAAAAAAAATTGATCTCCTGCCTTCTATCCCAACCACCCACAAGATCACCTCTCCCATACTAAAAAATAAATACTTGGTGGTGTATGATGTGAAAATAACCATGCCATGAAAGTACAAATGTACGACCCTGTAACACTCGCAGACTCTATCACACTATCCTAGAAAGTGTATTGAATTTGAATAGTTGCTGACTTTACAGGTATGAGGTAGGCCGTACCCCAGAGGTATACAAATCTTCTGTGACAAGGTTAATAATAGTCCTTTTTTCTATGTAAGTAATTAATTGCCTGGGCAGTTATACGCTTGTTAATGGACTGAAGCAAGCTTCCACACAAAATGGAGACTTCTGAAAGTGCCGACGCTGTTCTGTATTTGCAGTGAAGGTTTCTGAGAATCTAGACCAAACACTTCTCTCATGTGGGAATCTCTTTAGGAAGATGCAAGTTGATGGACCGTGAAGGATTTATCTGCACACTTCATAGTACCAAAGAGCTTCCATATGTTTTGTGATCCCTGCGGATTTAAAGATTGGAAACAACCGTTTCTTTTGAAGGTGAGGATATGCTTCACATAACAAAACGAAAGGTGAAACTGAATGCAGTGTAGCACTGGATAATTAACCGATCAAACAATGGATACTTCTCTCCCAGTTCTAGTTGCTAAAGCAACTAGCAGTCTCAGAACTTCACAAAGAAAGATTTGTATGTACTCCCCTTGTGACATAGAAATTAAAAAAGATTCTGGGGACCAATAACATTTCAAAAGTAGATTCTAGTTTCGGCAAGCTTACTTTCATGTGCCATTAATAGCTGGCATCAGAACCACCAAAGGCACTCCCCTTAGACTGGAAATCAGACATCTACCAACGGAAGCCAGTCAGACCTTGGGTCCAGGCGAATGTCACACGTAAACCACAGTAATCGAGGCCTCCTTGGATCTTTTAATAGATACACACATGCTGCTCTACAATGTTCCTGAGTTTCTGAACTCCATATTTGGACCTAGTAAATCGATATATTAAGGCTAGTTTAGACGATCATTGAATCATAGCCCAAATCCATAAAATGGGGCAGTGGAGGTTACTGATTTGGAACTGAATAGCCACCTCAGAAAAAGGTTTACATTTATTATCAGCATTGAATGGTAAGGGTGGCCTCCAAGCTCAGCCTCCTTGACAGCTGCAGAAGCAGCTGTAGCATCATACACACGGAGGAAAGATTCTATCCCCTTCCACCAAAATCTGATGAAAAATTGTTTCAGGCTCCACCCCATGTGAAAGAATAGCTGAACTCTTTCCCAGCTGCGACGCTACCCTTAACACATGCTCCAAGGTAATCTGATTGAGAGACCCGTTCCACAGGGACCTGATCAACAGCAGTATTCTGTCTATTGTTATGAGGGTTCAGGGGCATATAGTGGCATATAGTTTTCTTACTTTTCTTAAAAGTTAATCCCCTTTCTTTTCAAAAGATCAGATAGCTTCTGTGAAGATACGAAAATCACATTGCGGTCCTGGAAACTTTAACTACATGGTTGACAAACAAAAGAGTTGTTACTTGCTCGTATCCAGTCATTTTAGGATCTACCACATTACCAGTCTAGAGTCGGGTCCTTGATTCAGAGGTAGAACAGCTCTGGCTTGAGTGCGGACAGCAGTATCCATGATGGTTTGACCATTAGTGCTCCATCTGACTCGCAAAATTTGCAGAGTAAAGTATTCTTAATACTCCCATGAAAGATATTCTCATGCTCTTTATACATTCTATAGCTTTTATTCTAGTGACACTTACTGCTTATTTCAGGTCCCCTCTTCTAAATGTGTTAGTTCACTCCTGAGAAATACAAGTTTAATAAAATCAGTTAGAATGCCAGATCTATAGTACTGCTCTTAGCCTGGAAGTATACGTAAAAACAAGTAATTCTTCCTACACTCAACTACTTTTCATATTTGTTGTATAATATCTTCTCATCCACATCCTGTAAAAAATATATATTTATGTATGTATATATATATATATATATATATATATAATCTGAAAAAAAGGTTACAGGGGCGTTATAGTTAGGAAATAGAATTAAACAAAATGTATAGTTAGGATCACATTTTAAACGTACAAAACCATGGAAATTCACCTGCTATAGTTAGTTATTTCAAGAAAATGTAACTCGCGCTCTAAGGTAACTATAACTCGCGCCACGCCATGCACAGTTATGTGATCAATAATTTTACTGCAGATGTTACAGTGACATTATCAATAATGTTATCAAATATGTTATCAGTGTTGTAATTTGTGCAGTAAATAGCAGTGCATGGTTAGGGCACGAGTTATAGTTACTTTATATAACTCTAGCTATAACAGGTGGATTTCAATGGTTTAAAATATAACCCTAGCTAGAACATCCCTATAACCTTTGGTTTTTAAATTAATTTGTATGTTTTTTAAAATGTTATTTCCTAACTATAATGTCCCTGTAACCTTTGTTTGTTTCATGTTTTTGTAACGTAAAGTAATTTTCATTAGTATATGTTGATCCAACCAGAACTGCGCATGGCCTTTGGCTGTGCGTAGCGGGGGTTTGCCGCAGGGCCCGGCCTATGGCAAACCCCTATAATCACCCAGCCCCGCGGTGCGCATGGACTTCAGCCGTCTGCAGCGGGGGTTGGCCACAGAGACTGCAGCCAACCCCTATAACCACCCAGCCCTGCGCTGTGCACAGCCTTCAGCCGTACGCAGCTGAGTTGGTCGCAGAGCCTGGCCTGCAGCAGGCCTCTATAATGACCCAATACCTCGCTGCGCATGGCCAGAGCTGACCCCTATAACCACACAACCCCGTGCTGCTCACGGCCTTTGGCTGTGTGCAGCAGGGGTTGGCTGCAAGGCCTGGCCTTCAGCCAACCCAAGTAACCACCCTACCCCAGGTCTTTGGTTGTGCGCAGCATGGGCTGGCTCAAAGGCCTGGCCTGTAGCCAGGCCCTGCAGCCAATCCCTATAACCACCAGACCCCACCTGAAGGCCCCTGTGGTCCCAGCTGGCTCCCCACTCCTGTGGGAGCCTGCATTTCTGTGATAGACAGGGAGCTTCTCTCTGTGAGAGCATTGTTTCCTCTGTTTTCCTGCCTGCATCTCTGCGGACATGGAAACAGAAGAAACCTCAGCTCATAGTGAGGGAGAGCTTTTTGACAGCTCTTCCTCCCTCCGAGCCGAGTGTTTGCTCCGACTTGGTGGGAGCTGTAAAAGCTCCTTCCAAGTCAGACCAAACAGCTGTATCCCAGAAGTGGGTTTCCTGGGACATAGCAGGAGCCGACCCGGGAGGGGGGGCGTTCCCCAGGGCCATCGGTGGCTCCTTGAGGGGGGGCCCCTCCAACTAAAATAGATCTAGGGATATGGTCATCCTTGGGGGTCTGAAACAGTCTCCCTATCTGTTTTAAAAAATGTGCCCATTGGGAGGTGGCAGTCCCTGTGGTTTGGGGGGTGCTTGGCCCCCCGCTTACCATATTGTATTGTCCTGCGGAGGTGGCGGTCCTTGGGGCTGCATGGAGGGGGGCGGGCAACTCCCTGCATTCCATATTGCATTGGCCCAGGAGAAGTGGGGTCCCCAGAACGGCGATGGGAGGGCGCGCGGCCCCCCACATAAACTGAATCTTTGCCCCGAGGATGTGGTGGTCACTGGGGCTGCAGGGTGCCGTACGGCCCCCCTGCACCATACTAAATCTTAGCCCCGGGACTTAAGGGGTCAGGGTGTCCCTACCATAGCCCCTTTTCTTTTTTTCTTTTTTACTTTTTACTTTTATTTTGAGACTCGGCTGAAGCCGAATCCAAGATGGCAGCCAACACTTCCTAGTTGAAGTGTTGACAGCCAATCAGATATCTGCGGAGGATCCCCGTCTCTAAATACCATATTTTTTAAACTCTAGTTTCCCTATACGTACTGAACGGATTTACATCAATTCACAAAAAGCGTGCTTTTGGGACCAAGATCTAGCTTTCTGCAAATTTGGTGTAATTCCTTTCAGCGGTTTGGACTGTAGTTGTGCTCAAATTTTTTTAAAATCCCATTGACGTAGAATAGGGAAAAAATGTTTTCGGACTCCCCCCTTTTTCTCCACCCCCTCTTGACAGATCACCCTGTAACTTTCTAGAAAGCAGCTGAACTAACCAAAGTATACGTTTTGAAAATTTCCTGAAGATTTTTCAAGCAGCACCAAAGTTATTGGCAAAACAGAAAAGCTCTGTCTATGGTAAAAAAAACATCCTAGCTATAACTACCTAGTGGTGACCACCAATAGGTAATATATATCCCCATCCCTACCAGACAGCGCACCCATTTTGGGGAGTTTCAGAAAGTTGACCTGGAATGCGCTCTGCCCATTGTTTGACATTGACTTTGTGGTTTGCAACTCATGTTTTCTGGTTTTCCATTTGCTTTAGGCTCCCCAGCTCGAGTTTGGACCTCCCCATGCCAAAGCCATGTTTATGTTATTTTTGCCCCATGAACTCGTTTTCTGTTATAAAGAGGCCTGTAAATCTTGTTCTTATTCCTCACATTTGCTGGGCATTCAAAGACTGAGGTCAGATGTCTGGCTCTGTGTTCCAAGGAGCCTAGTTTTTATTTTGGTTTTGGCTCACTTCAAAATGAGAGCTTTTACAGGAAAGAGGAAAGCAGTTTACTGTTTCCACGGAGCCTGCTTGTGCCCTTTTTTACTATTTTATTTTAGACATACCCTTCAGAAAAGGTATCTCATTCTTCAGCTGCACAAAATATTTACCTTTCGTTCATCGGACTTGAAGTTCACTATTGGCATTGTCAACGTGGGTGGAAGCATGAACGTTTCCAAAATCATGTTTGAAAACCATTACTTACAAAAAAAACTTTCACTGATTTAGTCTGATGTACTACTACTTCTAAGATGAAACAGTTCTGTATGTGAATGAAATACATTTTTGGAATGTTTGCAGAGAATTTTTCATATTTAATACGTTTTGCAAAATTACCTCACAAAATATCTTTACAAATGAAGGTGGCCCGAAAGTTAAGTGTGCAGGATACCCTTTTTACTTGCTTTCCTTCAGACCGATTGACTTGTACATAAATGCATGCCATTTTAAATGGGCGGCCGCATGAAAAGTTGAGGTGGTCGCTTGCAGACAGCACTGATGAAAGTCTGATGTACTAGTACTACTAAGCTGAAACAGTTCTGCATGTGAATGAAATACATTTTTGGAATTTTTGCAGAGACTTTTTCATATTTAACACATTTTTTGCAAAAGTTCTCTTTTTTGGTGAGTCCATTTAATTTGTGAAACTCCCTTTTTAGGACAACAAAGTACAGTTTCCTTCTCAGCTTCAGCCTAACATATGGTGATCTTTGACAGTTTACACTGTTTATGGCCCATACATTGTCATGCACAGGATAAGATATTTTAACAGGAAAGTGCCAGCGCATTGTAACACAATTTAACAATGCTTGGTCTTCACTTTGATGTTTAAAGCATGTGCTTTATTTTTGGCATGTGTGGCAACTCATTTTGGAGAGTTTGATGACTTTAAAGGCACTTTTGTGTTAATGTTTAGCTTCACAATAATTATGTATTCCGTCTGCAACTGTGCCTTTTTAGTCCACATATACTACTGGATATAAACGATTTCCTCAATTGTCCTTGCAGGCACCAAAGTCATGATTTAAATGGTGTGGCAAAAGCAGTGGCATAGGGGCCAAAAGCTCTAGGAAACCCACTGAATACCGATTATTGCTATAATTTACTACTCAACAAGCAGTCACAAGTGCAGTTACCTTGCAGGCACTAGAGTAGTGGCGTAACATAGGCCCTCGCAGCCCCTGCGTTGCAGTGGGATCACAAGCTCCAGAGGGACCCTTTCAGTATAGTAACCTGGCCTCAGAGCTCCGGACTTAGTCTGGAAGGGGGGGTCCCTCCAGGTACTTTGCACCCCCCATCCCGCCCCCAAGTTTTCTTATACCACTGCAAATGGGTCATGATTTGAATTATGCAGCAGGTGCCGGGGCACAGGGGCAAAAAGCTCTAGGAAACACACTGAAAACTGATTATTGCTATATTTTTACTACCAAATAATTAGTCACAAGTGCAGTTACTGTGCAGGCATCAGGGCCATGATTTGAGTGGTGCAACAGATGCAGTGGCACAGGGGCCAAAGGGTCTAGGAAACTCACTGAACACGATTATTGCTGTATTTTCCTACTAAACAAGCAGTCACAAGTGCAGTCACCTTGCAGGCGGCAGGGGTAGTTACTCAGGGGCCAAAAGGTCTAGGAAGCCCACTGAATATTGCTATATTTTACTACTAAACAAGCAGTCACAAGTGCAGTTACCTTGAAGGCACGAGTGTCATGATTTGAATGGTGCAGCAGGTGCAGTGTCACAGGGGCCAAAAGGTCTGGGAAACGCCCTGAACACCGATCATTGCTACATTTTACTACTAAACAAGCAGTTACAAGTTCAGTTTCCATGCAGGCCCAAGGGTAATAATTTGAATGGTTCAGCAGGTGCAGTGACACAGGGGCCAAAACCTCTATGAAACCCACTGGACACAGAGTATTGCTATATTTGACTGCTAAACAAGCAGTCACAAGTTTAATTACCTTCCAGGCACTTGGTTCATGATTTGAATGGTGCAACAGGTGGAGTGGCACAGGGGCCAAAAGGTATAGGAAACCCAGTGAATGCTGATTATTGCATATTTTACTCCTACTCCCAACTCGTAACCAGCTATGGCCGATATCTTCGTGCTCCTAAGCGACTGCCTGCCATCCTAGTGCTCCCTGTGTGAACACCGCCTCCTCCACCATGGCCGCACACTTCCTATCTCCCCTCACAGGCTTCCTCCCTCACAGGTTTCCTCTTCTCCTCACATAGAATACAGGCACATATTATAAGTGTGTGTGGATCACCAATTCATAGTATGGGCAGCTTTTATAAAAATCACTTAAAAGTTCTGTAAGGTATGTTTGGACTTTATAAGTGCACCAATTGCAAAGATATTTTTTTATGGCACTGGGGAGATTACATAATTTGACCAGGATCACAAGATGTTGACCTGACGCCAATAATCAAACCCAGTTCCCCAAGTCAACACCTCTTTCCGTTACTTGACATCTTTATTATAGTCATCTGCAACATGCACAGAAAACATTGACAGAGGCAATAGATTTCGCATAGGCGAAACCTGTTGGCTTTGCCAGTGCTTGCACTTTATTATTACATACAATACAATCTTGAAATACATACCTTCAGGAGGTGTGCTTTACGTAAACGTAGCCAACATTTGATTTTACTAAAATATCCATGTAGAATAGGAAGCCAGGCCATCCAAAGGGTGGTGCACATAACTGACTTGCCTTTACTGTTTACTGTGCAGGGCACCCTAGTTATGTTGATTAACTTGTAGATAAATGCTTGCTAGTTTTGAACGGGCCGCATGCAAAGATCAGGAGTGCGCTTGCGACCTTCAGACTGTAGATCTACAGAGATGTTATAGTATACATTATACAGCACTGCTGGCTTCAGTGTAGCATAGCTGCAAGTACAAAAAATACTATAACGCAGTCAACGCTGACTGTGTCATAAAGCTTTTTATCTTCACTTGCAACCATTTGCAACGTGGCTAAAAAACATTGGCAAAGCCAATAGATCTCACATGGGCAAGACCTGTTGGCTCTGCCAATGCTCGTTTTAGTTTGGGATCAGATGAATGAACTAAAATAACCTAGTTATATCCTACAAGAAGCTTTATTTTCTGAGTGCCTGGTAAAATTAAAAACTGACATTCATTGAAGTAATAGAACTGCAATGGCTTTAGCAGCGTAAAGTCAACATGTTTCAGCCAGTGCTCACAAACCCAGGGTGAGTTTTGACTTTTGTCAGTTCTGTTGTTCCCTTTTCTTAATTTATATGTTTATGCAGGTAAATAGCCAAAGAGAAATACTTGCGGTACAAACATCAATACCAGTACCTACATTTAAATGATATATACAGCCATTATAATCAACAAATCATCTTTCATTTTTTTGTCTAATATCACACATATAAAATATTAAATGTATTGATTCCCATTGCTTGTGCCACACAGATATGTGATTGACTCCACTGTCCATAATGTGTTCAGCACATCTAAGTAATACTGACATATACAAAAATTGCTTTTTAAACCCGTCTCACCCTAGATAAAATTTTATAGCGCCTCGTGGGCGGGGAGGTGGTGAGTAGTTCCTGTATTCACACAATAAAAATGTTTGCGGAAGACCAGGATTGAGCATAAAAACTGATCTCGAGGAGATAATCTGCAAAATCAAAATGAAGCCAATTCACTTTGTCTTGGGTATTATTAACCCATGTGTGCTTTTAGTGTCCTTTCCCAGCATCCGAATGTGCTCTGAGAGGTGCTATTTTAGGCAGTGACGCGTTAAATGTGACAAGTTCCAAAACGGAGCGTGCTAATCAGGTGATTCAATATGACGAGTTTACCAAGTCAGGAATATTCCAAGTGCAGTTTGTTGACATGTACTCGAGTTATGACAGTGAATGCCCTGACTATGTTGGCTGTGCAGAATCCACAAATGTTTTCTACTCCGTTGAGCTCAAACATATAGTAGTTCTAAAAAATAAAAAAAAAAAAAAAAAACTCTTAATAGTTTATGTGGAGCGGGAAAAAGAAGTTAGAAATTCTTGGACTAATTACTTGATCAACTTTGTGGAAAAAATATTATGAAATAAAGTCAGGATGTTCTTCTGTATAATATTTATTAGATTTGTCGTAAAGATAGTTATTCACCATGTCAGTTGGAGTTTAGTGGTCCATGGCTTGGCTGTTAATCTCGTAGCTAACAGTTCAATTCCTCACAGTGAGCGGGACAGCAGTCTCTCTTTAGCTAAGGTGAACGCAGTGTGTGCACACCCGGCAAAGAAGAATGTCAAACTCTCTCCAGAGGAATCGGGTCATTGGAGTAGGTTAAGGGACCAATTTTCGTCAAGTAATTGGATTACCTGTGTTAATTCACTGACGCGCATGCGGGGACGGTATATAGGATGTTTTTTTTACATCATAGCTACACCCTGATGACCATTGTTAAGTCAATTAATATGTACCTAATCGGTGTATCCATTGTTCAAGTTCAATATATACATTGCGACTAAGATCATTGTTCTGGATTCCATCAATTCTTTGTGCAAACAGGTTAATTAAACCGCATCACAAGTTAAATGTTATTTGGTCCTACGTATGCCAGCTGTAATCGTAATTTTTAACAAATGCTGATTGGACTGCTGCTTCAGGCAAATCACGTTGAACTAAGAACAAATACTGGATGATCAGTAGTTGCAGCTTTGTGCCATTTTACCCTCATGCTAACTGTAGATTTAACAAGTATACCTAATCTGTCTAAACTCCTCTTTGAATTCACAGACATACTAAAGTGGAAAGTCGAAACAATCATTTTTAAGAAAATGTGTGATGACATTTGAAATGTAAAATGAACACCCTGTGTTTCTAAACACATGTTGCTTGATGGAGGGATTTTGCTATGTAATCAAACCCTCCCTTCTGGAGCTCAGGGCTTTCCTAAGTGCTTCAGCATGCTGCATGACGATAGTGGAAGGGGCTAATCTGTGCTTGAGTGAACCTTTTGCCTGCTTGATAGTGATTACATGTGATGGTCGCCCCCTGGAGGACACATGTAACTGTTCCAAGCGGAGATGCAGATGAATGCTGCTGAGTGTGCAATTCGCCCATCTGTGCTGTTGCAGCTGCACGAAGTTCTAATGCAACGCTATCTGACTAAAAATAAAAGCAATGTGGTGGTTTTGTGGATGTGGTTGAAGAAGCCAGGGCAGCAGATGACCCACTTGCTTCCCATCCTCATTAATCGTACTATTATTGTGGGGCAGATATTACATGTTTAGTAGTTTTTATGATTGACGTATAATGGCACTGGCGCCATTCGTGGCCGACATATGGTATCCTGTCTATGCTGTGAAGTGTTATTGTTCAACCCCCTTCAACTATTGGCTTCTTTGGCTCTGTACCCTCCAGCAATTGGATTGAGACATTGTCAATCGCATTTTGAATAAGTCCTTAGTCTAACCTTTTATTCTGGCTGTTTGGGGGTGTTCTTCCCGTTTCTGTAGAATTCACAGGGGACTTTTTTATATGTGAAAAGGGAACTCTGACATCACACAATTCTCTGTCTTATCCATGCGTTAAAATGTTGTTTTTTCACTCAAGCAGGCCTTTTTAAATGTTTTTTTTTTCAGGGCTCAAGTGTGTGTCATACCTAAATACTTCGACGTTTGTTAAATTAGTTCCCATGTTTTCCATATTATTAATGTATACTGATAACGCGTCCAGCCCTTATAAAATTACCTGTATCTGGACACGTTGGAGGTCGGTGAATCTTTTAACCGAGTCGGGCTCTCCTCATCCTCAATAGTCGAGTCACTCAGATCAATAATCAATAACTGTTGTAATCAGTAATCAATACTCAATTAATAGATCAATATAACACATCAGAAATCAATAACAATTGGTATTTCGGCGCACCATGACCTTTCAGTCATGAATAACCACACCAGTTTATTAAAAGTTAGTGAATTTATTTCCCTATATTAACAAAGCTAGCACGATATATGTGTCTCAAAACCAATTGATATATGTATATGAACATTACTAGCTGTCCATAACGGCGGAAGAAACGCAATCTACGTAAAATCTGAATTATGATACACTCTGTTATAGCAATGCAAATCACCAATGTGACTAACTGTATTTGACTAATTGCATACATTCGGTCAGCATAACAAGATTTCAATTCTTCATGATACATTGAATGAATACCTCAACTAACCTCTAATTAGCATTGGCATGTGGGACTTCATGCAAAACGAATTTAGTCAACACAAATTTGGAAAAGTTCTAACTAGGACCCTATCAAAATAGCAGTTGGTACCTAAAAGGAAAAACACAATGCATAATACATTTATCCTTTCATATTTACCAAATACAATCAGCATTCAAGAAAAGTCTTCATCCTTCAGGTACCGGTTGATCAGCATGGGGCAAATTTCAAAGGGGCAAAGTTAAGGGCAAGCTTCCTTGCAACGGCAAGGAGAATAGGGCAAAGTTACTGCATGGGCAAGACGGGGGCAAATCAAAGTTAAAGTCTCTAGGGTGAGAATTGTCAAAGTCTCTTTCTTTCGGATAGAGAAAAGGGCATCAGGGTGTCGTCCCAAAATGGAGTCTGACATCAGGCTTCAAACTGGCATCGAGATAAAAATGGCTGACTTCTCTTTGTCCGGTGGGTTTAAGTAAGAAACATTCCGAATTCTGCAGGGTCCTCCATTGGAGGGTTCATAGGTTGGCTTCAAATTGTCCAATAAAAATTGTCTTTCACTAGAACTTATTTGTGCATACATTAGCCTTGGAGCCTTGGAACACAAGTTGTATCATGGTTTGCCAATTATTTTACTATCTGTACCTCCATTGTCCGCACCTGCAGAGGCTGACCTTGTATCAAAGGGGATGTAACCGGCCTAGCACGAAACCTTGGAGATAAGTGTACCAGCCAGTTTCTACTGGAAAAAATACAACTTCAAGCAAGAATATATTTCATTAATTCAAGGAAAAAAAGAATCACGCAGTTAGAATTTGAAAACCAAGCAACTAGGCCAAAGCCTGTACTAAATTTAAGCTAAGCAAAACAGTTTTCAAACAAGAAATCATGACATACATTTGCGATTATGACGGATTACTACAATTTTAATACTTCGTGATTAATAACACTCGTTTATAATGATGGCGAACTAACCTGAGGGCACAATTCCCCTCGTACATTATTTCTTTTACTAAAATCATACTACATTACACGTATTAATCACACGGTATACATGAATATATGTCGGACCTTCTTTTTCTGCGTCATCAATCCCTCCTCTGATGACTAATTATGTCATCACATCAAATCCACCCACAAATTGTATTCCATTAAAATTCTGTATAGTAATTTGGCACTTCAGTCAATTCCCTTTTTCTTTTAGTCCCTTTTGATTTTTCTCTATATATTTCCACCATTTTGTTTTCTATTTTCTCCTCTCTCTTTCTTTTGTTCCTTGCTTTTATTATTTTAATAGTTTTCCATATTCCCCAAGGACCTAATAAACAAATTAACACTATTAATATTCCCTTTATTATCTTTAATAACAATCCGTTCCAAACGTTGCTGAGCCAATTTCCCACGGAAGCAAATCCCTTTCCAACCTTCTCCCAAACTCCGGGCTCTTTCAATTCCTTCAAATCTACGCTTTGTTTGGTAAAGTTCGTAAGCATTGTTCTAATCTTTCCACTATTATCTGGTATATAGGTACAGCAGTGACGTGTACCAAGCGTTTTGCAAACTCCGCCATCCTTTGCTAAAAGAATGTCTAAGGCAAGCCGATTTTGAAGAGTCATAGCTCTTTCTGCAGTAAGTTCAGCATCCATCAGGATTATAGCTCCTGAAAACTTTGTCAGCATGTTATCCACAATAGTAGACAACTTTCGTATTTTGATTGAATTCAATATGACTCCTACTGAAGGAATCAATGCTCCAAATATGTCTCCTACCACACCAGAAGCTGTCTCCCTTTTCTGAACACGGTGTGATTCAGACAGCTTTGGAAATTTCTTTAAGTCATCTAGTTGATAAACTTTTGGGAACACTATTCCCAAATAACACCTCCCATACCATCCTTTGGGAAGACGATAATAGGCGTTGAGTCCACAAATATAATATACTCCAGGAATAACTGGATCTTGTCCATTCAGCATGAACGTCCACTTAGATTGAAATGCATATGTATGTTTACACTCACTCGTTCCCACAAAAACTGTGTCATAATATGATGGAAATCAATGTATACAAAATCTGCCTACATGCAATGTATCTAAAGCTATTTTCCCTTGTGTCTTTATTGCAGCAAAAGCATAATTATCTACAGACGTCCATTCGTGTAATTCCATCTCTAATTTCTCCTTCATTTCATTCTTCCTATCATCAGTGCGATCTAAAAATTCTATTTCTACTGGTGAAAGCAAGCATGTAAGGTTCTCCCTATGTGCGTGAGCTGTGTGAAAAGGTGACATTGGTTCAAAGAATTCCCTCATTAATTTGGCATAATAATCTCGAGCTATCTTACTTAGGTGCCCTATTATGGGGACATATGCAAAAGTAACATCATAATTAGTATAGAAATAGTGAATGTCCTTTTGAGCATAAAATCTGGAAGCTACTATACTACATGTAATTCCATACGTAAGAGGCATGCTGTGATACGTTACCCCCTCCACTACTGAGGTAGGTATTTGTGTACACACATAACAATCTTTCGCATCCATGGTCTCAACATACTCACTCAGTAAGCGATAGAAAACGTTAGATGAAAGTTCCTTCTTATCATGCAAGTGTCTCTCGTCTTGCTCGAGTCTCTTGAGAGCTGTTAGTTCAGTAACGATAATAGGTTTAGAAGTGGAAGCATCATTCGTCTCACTCTCACTTTTACCATGCATTCCAAGAATTATTGCTACAATTATTAGTACGCATGCGGTTATCAAGCCTATACACATGTATTTACAATACTTCATTTTACGCCCCTGTGTACTGAAACTAGTCATGATCTGTATAGAATCAGAAAGTTGAAGACACTCTATCAAAGCGGTTTTGCAGATATTTACAAAGCTGAACGAGTTCAATGTTCACACAGTTTTCTTTAGCAGCTCAGTCTCTTATCGGTTAGCAGCGTTGTCTCAAAATCGGTTTCAAAGTCAATCAAGTTAGCAATGTCTTAGCCGGTTGAAAAGTCAATCAGGTTATCAATGTTTCAATCAACAGAGTCCATAGAACTTTTATTTCCAAAGTGTAGCTCTGCTTCTTCGTTCTCGAGACTGAGGGATACAAATTCGTCTGACCAGTCGTTATTGGCTATGTATGCCCACTCCGGACCGGAATACCTTCTGCTTGGTATCCTTTTTCTTTTCAATTTTGCATCTCTCTTTGATTCTTTCTCACTCGTACTTTCTTCTTTGGCCAAGTCTTTTTCTTCACTTGGTGTTGGTACTACGACAGACACTTCCTTTCTTTTCTCTTTCACTCTTGGCCCTTCACTGTCATTCAACGTTTCTCTAGTTCTCAGTTTTACTGGTGATATGCTTTGTCTACGTTTTGCACTGGGTCCACTTGACGGACCTGCAACCTCTTCCGAAGGAGTTTGAACAGTTTCACTCTGTCTGGTTTCGTCTTCTCCTTCTGGGAAATCAATCAGGTTCTCCTGTTCCCTTCCTGTATCGTCTGCTTCTGGGAAAGCCCTCCTCTGATCAGACTTTCCTGCTTCTTCACCTGTCTCGAGCCCTTTGTCACCGTTACTTTCTTCAGGCTCTTTGTCACTCTCAGCTGCTTCAGGCTCTTTGTTACCTTCAGCTGCTTCGTCGCTGTCTGAGGCTTCTCCTTGGTCTTCCCCAAGTGAATCAGTTGCTTCGTCCTCAGAAAATATTTCTCCCTCCTCTATTTCTGCCTGTTCGCTTCTAGTCCTTGTTCGCTCTGTCTCAGCGCTTGGCACTTTGTTATCAGGTACTGGTAATTTCAGCGCTTCAACTTCCTCATCTGTGGGACACAACACCCTCTTTGTGTGACTGGCGTGAATCCAGTTGGGAACTCCCGCACACTTCAGTCAGAATCACTTGGAAAGGTCCTTTCCAACGGGGTTCCAGACACGACTTCCTCACGTGCTTCTTTATCACGACCCAGTCACCTGCTTTCAGGGTGTGTCCTGGACCTTGGATCGGTGGCAAGGTGGTTGCCTCCACCTGGTGAGAGAAAGAGCGAACCACATCAGCTAGACCTTTGCAGTAGTCTAACACCATATCATCTGTAATATTCAAAAGTGCATTTGCAGGAACTGCTGGAAGTCTCATAGCTCTGCCCATGAGAATCTCGTGTGGGGACAGTCCAGTCTTTCGGTCAGGGGTGTTTCTCATTGACATTAACACCAAAGGCAATGCGTCGGGCCATTTCAAGTTTGTTGATGCGCATATTTTCGCCATTCTTGATTTCAATGTGCCATTCATTTGTTCCACTAAACCTGATGCTTCAGGGCGGTAGCTACAATGCAGCTTTTGCTCAATGTTCAGTGCTGCACAAAGCAATTTTATTACTTCAATTTTGAAGTGACTTCCCCTATCTGATTCTAAAGAGATCGGGAATCCGAAACGTGGTATTAACTCTCTCAAGAGTAGTTTTGCAACTGTGAGACTGTCATTTCTGCGTGTAGGGTATGCTTCAATCCAGTGACTAAAAATGCACACAATCACCAACACATATTTCAAGCCTCCATGCACAGGCATCTCAATGAAATCCATTTGCATCCTGCTGAATGGACCCCCTGCTCTTCCAATGTGGCTCAAGTTTACTACGGTTCCCTTCCCTGCGTTCATCTGTTGGCAAATGACGCAACGGTGGCAAACTGCTTCAGCAACCTGACGGAATTTGGGGTTAAACCAATCAGTTTTAAATAACCTAATCATGGCATCCCTCCCAAGATGAGCTTGTCCATGGTAAAATCTGGCTATCTGTGTCAAAAGGCTATTTGGAAGAACGAATTTCCCTTCACTTGAAACCCATAATTCATCTAGTCTCTTTACACATTGTGATTTAGTCCACGAGAGTTTTTCATCCTCACTGACACCATTCTGTAGGGATTTCAATTCGTCCATTGTATCTATAACTTTTAGAGCAAATATTTCGCTTTGTTCAAGTTCTGGTTCACTTATCAAATTCCATTCATCCCTGAGCAATATACAGTTCAATGCGCAGAACCTTGCGACTTGATCCGTATATCCATTTCCTAGGGAAACATAGTCTTGTCCCTTCGAGTGTGCACTGCACTTCACCACTGCTACTTCCCCTGGTAACTGAATGGCATGTAACAATTCTCTTATTCTTTCACCATTTTTCACTGGTGATCCTGAAGAGGTCATAAAGCCTCTCTGTGACCACAATTGTCCAAAATCATGCACTATTCCAAACCCGTATTGGCTGTCAGTGTAAATGGTAACTTTCATTAGTGCAGAAAGTTGGCATGCTCTAGTAAGAGCTACCAATTCTGCTACTTGTGCAGAGTAAACCCCTTGAAGCCAAGAGGCTTCCAGAACACCTGTTACAGTACATACAGCGTACCCTGCTTTCAATACACCCAGTGCATCTGTTAAACATGAACTATCAACAAAAATGATTTGATCATTTTCTTCTAATTTGGTATCTTTGATATCAGGCCTTGGTTTGGTGCAAAATTCAGTCACCTGAAGACAGTCGTGCTCGATGTCTTCAGCGTTCTCAATTTCAGCATTTTCACTGGGAAACAAGGTTGCTGGATTCAACGTAGTGCACCTTTTCAGCTGCACATTAGGTGATCCCAGAATTATTGTTTCGTACCTTGTGAGTCTAGCACCAGTCATGTGCTGTGTTCGGGAACGTGTCAAAAGTATCTCGACTGAGTGAGGGACCATGACTGTTAATGGGTGTCCCATCACTATTCCTTCACTCTGAGTGAGGCTGATACCAACTGCGGCTACGGCGCGCAAGCACCCTGGCAGTGCTGCTGCGACCGGATCCAAAGTAGCTGAAAAATACGCTACTGGTCTGTTTATGCCACCATGGGCTTGGGTCAAGATAGACCAGGAACATGCATCACGTTCATGACAAAACAATGTGAAAGGCTTTGTGTAATCAGGCATACCTAAAGCTGGAGCCCTGCACATGCATTCTTTCAATTCAATAAAAGCATCCATCTCATCTCCTTTCAGCTCAATTTCGTCCAATGCATCCTTCTGGGTCAGTTTCAGTAAAGGTTTTGCGAGGGTGGAGAAGTTGGGAATCCATTGGCGACAGTAGCTCACCATTCCCAAAAACTTCCTCACCTCCCTCCTCGTCTTTGGGGGACTCATTTGAAGTACACTTGTTATTCTTTCCTTCATTATTCTCTGTGACCCTTTTTCTATTTGGTGACCCAAATATTTCACTTTCTTCTGACAGAACTGTAATTTTGAAGGAGACACCTTGTGTCCATTCCTTCCCAAATGGTTCAATAGGGCAATGGTGTCGGCTGTGCAGTCACTTTCTGTCTTGGATGCAATCAGTAAGTCATCAATGTACTGTACTAGGGTTGACTCGAATGGCAATTCTAACGCTTCCAAGTCTTTCTTTAGAATCTGATTGAAAATTGACGGTGACTCCGAAAACCCTTGAGGAATTCGACACCAACTGTAAACTCTGTCTAAGAATTTGAAACAAAAGAGAAATTGGCTGTCCTCATGAAGAGGCACCGAAAAGAATGCTTGTGACAAGTCGATGACTGAGAACCACTCAGCATCACAAGGGACTTGAAACATTATCACAGCTGGATTTGGTACTACAGGGCAACATTTAATTATTATGTCATTTATTTTCCTCAAGTCCTGCACAATTCGGACCTTTCCACTTGGCTTTATTAGTCCCATAATTGGTGAATTACATGGACTGCTTAACACTTCTTTCAGTACTCCCTGCTTTACAAACTCATCAATGAGTTGGGCGACTTTCATGAGGGTGTCTTGTGCCATATGGTACTGTGGGGTCTGGGGAAAGGTTACATTGGGTTTTACAGTCACTTTCACTGGTTCCACTCCTTTCACCAGTCCCACCTCTTTTCCTGTCATATCCCACACTTCTTTTCCGACTGTTTCCTGTAACTCAGCTGGAATATCTGCTTCAGTGATCATCGGAAAAAGGGTAATCAGAGGATACTCTTCATCGACAGTCTCCATCTCATCCCCTTCTAAACTGTCCTCTTCTTCCCCATCACTGTTCGTCTGAATTCTAATTCCATTGTTCGAACACATGATCGAACATCCCAATTTGCACAATAGGTCTCTCCCTAACAATGATATCGGGCTTGAGTCACATACCACAAAATTATGTGACCCTTGATAGTTACCAATTCTGACTTGTACTGGATCTGTGATTGGGTTTGTCAGGTACCTGTTTGCTACTCCCACTACTTTAACTGTTCTCCCTGAGAGTGGCAAATTTGGTACTTCAATGCTCCTAACAGTGGAACGTGTAGCTCCTGTGTCAACCAAGAATGAAACACGATGACCCATAACTCTTCCCTCCACATACGGACCCTTTTGATCAACTTCCAAGGATGCTGCAAGCACACAATTTCCCTCCTCGTCTGAACTTCCACTCTCCCATACATCGTTTATTCCATTCTCGCTGTGTAGTGGGAATTGGTGTACTGTGTCATTTTGACTCATTCCCTGACCCGTGACCTGTTGAGGAAGCATTGCTTGCTGCTGATTCATTGGTGCTAAGGGTATTTGCATTTGCTGATTAGGTACCATGGGAAACTGCTGTTGCATTGGCTGCAATTGTGTCATTTGCACACAGGGCATTTGCACCTGTTGCGGTTGCATGGGTTGTAGACCCTGCATCTGATTCATATTGTTTTGAAAATTTGGGTTCGGACCTCTGATCCGGTCCTTTCATAGTTTGAAATGCATTGACATCATTGTTTTGCTGACCTACACCTTCCTGCACCATCATTGGGCACTCCCGTTTCCAATGCCCGACAATTCCGCACGTGTGACATGGCATCACCTTCTTCATTGCCTGTATACCATTTGGAATCATAACAGTATTTAAATCGGGACCATTATTCACAAAACCTCCTCGGCCTCTGCCTCTCATCTGCGGCTGAAACATAGCATTTCCCTGTTGCTGCTGCTGCGGCATCTGTTGTTGAAAACCTTGCAAACCTTGTAAACCTGTCTGAGCTGCTCTGAGCTGCATCACCATCACCTTTTCCTTCAATCTTTTCTGCTTTGTCTCAATCTCATCACTGCAGTATTTTGCATAGTTCAACACTTCATCGATCGACTTTGACTGCCAACAAATCAAATGCGATTTAATCATCTGGCTAATTTCAGGTCTCAGCCCTTCCACAAACCTGAACACAAAATGAAGCATGTCCTTTGGCTCAATCGTTTCCGTGCCACTGTAATTTTTAAACGCCTTCAACAATCTCTCGTAGTACGCATGTATAGACTCTTTAACCTCTTGGGCTGTTCTGTCAATTCTCTGCCAATCCACATTTTTCGACGCAACCTTGGTTTTCAAGTGCTCGATCACCTTGTGGTACAAACTCATTACCGTAGGTGATGGCGCACCTGTGTCCCTATCTCTCTCTGGTTCACTCGTCGGCCAACCTTCAGCCCTTTTACAATCTTCCCACAGATCAGCCAGAACCACAATCTCAAATAAGGTATTCAGGTCTTCCCAGAGACACTTAGCGAGTTTCACAAATCTATCTGTTTGTTGATACCACTCGATCGGTTTTTCTCTCAATTTGGGAAAGTCGTCCGTAAAGGATTGAATATCGCACCTGTGCCATGGTACATGCACAAGTTTTTCCCCTGCTGTCTCTCTCATCGGTAACATGGTTATCAAATCTTCATTCTGTTGTTTTTTCTCACTTCGTTCTGAAGTATTTTCCTTCTTTTTATCCTTTTTCTTGACCCACCTGCTTTCCCACTTGTCTAAACATCTCCAGACCTGTGCACTCTGCAGTATCTCTTTAAGGTGTGTTTTCATCCCTGCGGATCTCATGTGTTCGAAGTCTTTTGTGTCGAAATCTAACCTGTAACTTCTACTCAGGTGTTTAGTCTTACCTATATCAATCTCGTGTCTGTCTGCAATTTCTTGTAATTTCTTATGTATGCTGCTCACTTCTCTTGTAATCCTAGGGCACATGTATCTTAGTTCTTCCTCCGTGTATGATTCTAATCTGTTCAAACCCATTGTTCCCTCAACCAGTTCATCTGCCTCCATACCCAACCTTATTTTATTCAGGTATTCTTCTCCCTTCCCGCTAGATACACTCTGTGGGGAGTTCAGGCTGTTAAACCATTGTGTTAGCTGTTGCGCGTTCAGTCCCATCAATGTAGCAGTTACGTCAACTGCCATTGACGGTTTCTGTAATGTTTCAGTCTGTGATGTTAACGGTACTAATAGTGGTGGATGTGACCTTACCACGGTTGACGGAGCACAAATTGGAATTGGACTAAATTCCGACAAGGACCCAGATCCATTTGGCAGTGCCGCTATCGGAGTTGTCTCTGGAGTGGTTTCTATGCATCTTCTCCCTGTCCCACTCTGTATCATTAACCCTTGGTCGCTGGTGCTTGCATTTGCCTGTATTTACAGTGGTACTGGTGGACCTACAGTGATAGGTAGAGATATCGCATCTGGATTCTGTCTGTTCCCCGAATTCTGTGGCATATTAATCCCCACATTGTGGTTCATCATTGCTGGCATACCTAACTGGCTTTCTACTACTCGCACTTCTTGTGTCTGCTGTGGGGGCATCGAGAACTGTGTTGATTCAACTTGAATCAAGGTCGGTCTTTGATAGTTTTGTCCTCCCTGCGCCATTGAATCGGAAGTCATTCCCACATTATGCTCATCACAACAATGCCTTTGAACCTGTGGCTGATAGTTATCAGCAGGTTTCAATGTTGGCACGTCTGGGTACATCCTCTGAACCCGCGGTATTCGTGGTGAGAAAGGCATGTCAGAACTGCTCGGCCTCTGAGATCTTCTCAAATTTGGCGTCACATTACCCTGTATTGGTTCTGGAGGGGCAGTACTAATGCTTGAGTCTTTTTCGCTTTCCACATATGGTGGTGGGCGATCATTCAGTAATTGTATAATGAACTCCTCATCATCTGACTCGTCTCCCCTTTTCGAGTTTCTATTGCTCTCTCCCTCCCTGGACTGACTCCTGTTTGTCTTACAGGTGGCTTTCCTTCCTTCCGTCTCCTCTTCCTTGGCAATCGCTGGAAACAATTTAATTCCCTGCAATACGTCTGATCTCCAAACCTTTTGTGTGCTGTCCCATCTAGCATCCGCTAGGGTCTTTTCTACTTTCCTTATTCTTGTCTCGAATTTCTTTTGCTGTTGATTTCTAGCTATTAGCTCCCAAATTGCCAATGCCTCAAACTGTGCTGGCCTTGGGGGTACTTTCATGTCGTATAGCGCAAACCTCAGATTTTCTAAAACCCTTAGGTTAAACGACCCGTGGATAGGGAACGCTACACTTCCATGTTTTTCTGTTAATTTGCACCATTGCTTTAGCCAAAGACACGGCGCTACACCCTTTTCTTCAATGACGATGTAAGCTGGTGTACCCTCAGGCGGTGTTTCTTCTCCTACATTTGCTTTAATATAAACATCTCCCCTCATGGCACTCTTAAATGCTTTGAAAAATTTCATCTTTCCGTCTTTTGTTTTTCTAAAAATATGTAATCAATAAGTGACTTTAATTCCCGGAATACTCTTCGCTTCCCTTTCCCCTTCCACTTGCGCTTCACGGACTGCGTCCAATCCGTGCGCGACCCTTCTCACCAACCGACCTATCCCAGCGCGGCTCCTAGTGACGTCACACTCACACACTGCGGCTGACAAAGTCATGCGGCTTGTCCTCTTTTCATTCGGCTTCACTCATAAACTAATTTCTGCAATATAACGCGAGCACTTAACCAAAAGAATAAAACAGATAGGTCGGTTTACTACAGGAAAGGTAATACAATCGCTTCAGAAACCTTAGGGATTTTTCACTAGCCTCGGCAGTTATTCCATCTTTCTCGGTTTCCCACTTTCGCAAGCAAAATTTGACCCGCAAACTTTACTCTCAACTGATCAATGAACTATTCTAGTGCACTTTAGAATTCGTCAAATCTCAAAGTCGAAGTTTTCTTTTACTCTGCAACATTCATACCGACTTGTTGACCACGCCTGATCAACCTATTAAACCGACCAGATCACAACATCAAACAAGTGTCACATACACTTTTCAACATACTCCGGAGTCTCTTGACCTCGCAGGGCCCGTCTCAACATCAACAACCACGTGGACAATTTTTCTGCTCAAAGCGCTACACACACATGAAGTTCGACGACTTCCCTACTCTCACACCTTTGGAGGAACACTCCTCTAATATCTTTTAACTCCTTAAATCCTCACAGACTTCTCAATTAATCTGCGGCGATAAGCTGTGCAAGCGCGAAACCCTAACTTCACTCATACCGTCACTAGAAATGCTGAGACCATTCTCATACCTTCATGTTCCTCATTCGCAAGCTCCGAGATCCCGGGAAAGTCATTGGGGACTTAGGGCATCATCATCTCTCCGACTTGTTTTATCAAAGAAAATTCTAACCTGACTCTGTCTATTGTTCGGATGGGGTCCCAAAGGGCTAAACCATCAATCTCTGCTACCATCTACTGATAACGCGTCCAGCCCTTATAAAATTACCTGTATCTGGACACGTTGGAGGTCGGTGAATCTTTTAACCGAGTCGGGCTCTCCTCATCCTCAATAGTCGAGTCACTCAGATCAATAATCAATAACTGTTGTAATCAGTAATCAATACTCAATTAATAGATCAATATAACACATCAGAAATCAATAGCAATTGGTATTTCGGCGCACCATGACCTTTCAGTCATGAATAACCACACCAGTTTATTAAAAGTTAGTGAATTTATTTCCCTATATTAACAAAGCTAGCACGATATATATATGTCTCAAAACCAATTGATATATGTATATGAACATTACTAGCTGTCCATAACGGCGGAAGAAACGCAATCTACGTAAAATCTGAATGATGATACACTCTGTTATAGCAATGCAAATCACCAATGTGACTAACTGTATTTGACTAATTGCATACATTCGGTCAGCATAACAAGATTTCAATTCTTCATGATACATTGAATGAATACCTCAACTAACCTCTAATTAGCATTGGCATGTGGGACTTCATGCAAAACGAATTTAGTCAACACAAATTTGGAAAAGTTCTAACTAGGACCCTATCAAAATAGCAGTTGGTACCTAAAAGGAAAAACACAATGCATAATACATTTATCCTTTCATATTTACCAAATACAATCAGCATTCAAGAAAAGTCTTCGTCCTTCAGGTACCGGTTGATCAGCATGGGGCAAATTTCAAAGGGGCAAAGTTAAGGGCAAGCTTCCTTGCAACGGCAAGGAGAATAGGGCAAAGTTACTGCATGGGCAAGACGGGGGCAAATCAAAGTTAAAGTCTCTAGGGTGAGAATTGTCAAAGTCTCTTTCTTTCGGATAGAGAAAAGGGCATCAGGGTGTCGTCCCAAAATGGAGTCTGACATCAGGCTTCAAACTGGCATCGAGGAAAAAATGGCTGACTTCTCTTTGTCCGGTGGGTTTAAGTAAGAAACATTCCGAATTCTGCAGGGTCCTCCATTGGAGGGTTCATAGGTTGGCTTCAAATTGTCCAATAAAAATTGTCTTTCACTAGAACTTATTTGTGCATACATTAGCCTTGGAGCCTTGGAACACAAGTTGTATCATGGTTTGCCAATTATTTTACTATCTGTACCTCCATTGTCCGCACCTGCAGAGGCTGACCTTGTATCAAAGGGGATGTAACCGGCCTAGCACGAAACCTTGGAGATAAGTGTACCAGCCAGTTTCTACTGGAAAAAATACAACTTCAAGCAAGAATATATTTCATTAATTCAAGGAAAAAAAGAATCACGCAGTTAGAATTTGAAAACCAAGCAACTAGGCCAAAGCCTGTACTAAATTTAAGTTAAGCAAAACAGTTTTCAAACAAGAAATCATGGCATACATTTGCGATTATGACGGATTACTACAATTTTAATACTTCGTGATTAATAACGCTAGTTTATAATGATGGCGAACTACATTATTTCTTTTACTAAAATCATACTACATTACACGTATTAATCACACGGTATACATGAATATATGTCGGACCTTCTTTTTCTGCGTCATCAATACTTAATTGAATCGATGTTAATTTCTCTGTTCCAGTGACATAAAAAAATCAGTACATGAAGGTCCTGTCACCCAGTTCACAAATAATGATAGTTTCAATATAGAGAAGGTGTAGATTTAATATTTGTAGCAGTAACAGCAATACATACTTCAATGCATTTCAAGCTTAAAATGCCTTGTCCATTTCTGAGTGTAAAACGTCAAGGACACTGCTAGCTTCACACCGGTTCACAGCCCATGTCATTAATCATTGTACATCGTTCCTGCCATTCACACATGCTATACAAATGTTATATGTCAGTGTTCTCGTTTGTTATGCTTCCGTGGACTGTGTCCTTGCTTTGACTTCTGTTTGGGCGGCTTGCTAAGCATGTCGCTTGTAATGCCTCTTAACGAAGTTTTGAATCCTCTAAAAAATTTGAATGTGCTGTGGAAGCTGAGTTTTATGCATTTGAGCCTATACTTTTGACTTTGGAAAATACTACTATTTAATTGGTTAAGTACATTAGAAAATGCTAATAATTAGGACATGATGTCCTTTCTCGATTCCAACAATCTGGATCCAGCACAGTGTGGCTTTCGACCTCAGCACTGCACAGAATCAGCCGTAGTTGCTGCTGCATTTGAATGTTGGTAGACAAAGGAGGAAGGGCAGCACTGATTCTTCTCGATCTCTCAGCTGCGTTTGATACAGTTAACCATTCTTTGCTTATCAACCGGCTAGAGGGAATCGGGATCAGCGGCACAGCCCTCCCCTCTTTAGCTCCTTTTTATCCAGCAAAGAACAATTGGTTGCCTGTGGGGATTTCACTTCTAACCTTTTTTCTCTCCCTGTGCCGCAGGGATCATGTTTAAGCCCTATGCTTTTTAACATCTCTGTCACCCCTCTGGATAAACCTACTTGGTCCTGTGAGTTTTTCTTCAGTCTCTTATGCCAACAACACACAAATAGTTGTGTCTGTTTCCTCAGACATCGACAAAGTTAGCAATAAGTTTAAAAATTGTCTGGCACATATTGTAATATGGTTGCAGGAAAATTGTCTTCAGTGGAGTGCCTAGAAAACAGAGATGCTCCTATACAGAAATAATATTTCGTTCTGGAATACTTCTAGGTGGCCCTCTAATCTTGGCTCCCTCCGGTCTCTAGCTCATAAAGTGAAGAACCTAGGGGTGATATTTGATAGACAGCTCTGTTTCTCTGACCAAATCAGTTGTCACCTCTTCCTGCTTTTATCTTCTGAGGATCCGGAAAAAAATCTTACCTTAAATCCTTTCAGATCTTCAAAAATTGTTTGTGTCCCTTGTCCTTTCCAGAAAGGACTATTGCAATGCGTTGTATCTGGGAATTCAGAAAAGCTTACAATCGAAACTCCAGTCTTTGCAAAATGTTGCAGCTTGTCTGCTTCTAAAAATTCCTAAATTCGGTCCTCTTTCACAGAGCATTTTTAGCCTTCATTGGCTGCCTATTTGTGAGAGAGTCAAATTCAAGGCTTTGTGTTTGGCCCACAAGCCACTTTATAAGACTGCCCCTCTCTGATTCCAGAAAATCTTTCTCTTGCATGTCCCCAGTCACAATCTGAGATCAAGTGCAGTGAAATTAGTGGCTATTCTGAGAATTAATAAAGCTAGATGTGGAGGCAGACGTTTTTCATTTTTGGCATTTAAGCTTTGGAACACCAGGCCTGTTTTCTTGAGATCTCAACCCAATCGTACATATCTTAGGAAAATGTTAAAAACGTGGCTTTTCTCCTCCATCTCCTAGTAGTCCCATTTTCATAGTTTTCGTAGGACGGTAGAGCCAAGACTCCATTTGGCATTTGTGCACTGTTATACATTTTTACTTGCTTTCAATAGGGAAAAAGCTTTTGTAGTGTAATTTGTGATTGTGCACTAAAAATACTGAGAGGTTTGTTATGGTGTACTCGAAGAAGTGCATGTAAGGTGTCCTTCCCCTTCATTGTCAGCTGTTTCAAATCTTCCTTCCGCCAGAATCTGGAGACAGTGTTTTAAGGCTTGTCTATCAGACTCTGTGCACTGTGGCATTCAGTCATTCTGTGTGCCCAATTCACCAGGTCTCCGTGGGTTCTAGGGCCATTCCACTGCACTCTGGATTCAGTGTGGCTGCTCTTGCTTCCAATAGGGCAAAGACTTTGAGCAGTAGCCAAATCTTGCGCCCAGTGTGCTTAATCACAGTGCGCAATGTGCACAGGGACATGGCACTTTATGCCCACTGGGCCAGGAATTCTGAATTTCCTTTTGTGCATTATATGGAGACATACAACATGTGCATCCCTTGTATCATTTTCTTGCCCTTCAATTAATCTGCAACCAGTGTTCGAATATCAAACCTAGTTGGACACATTTTGTTTTGGAACGTTTTGTATCTAGTCATCATACGTAGCGGTAGTTATGAACAAATATAAATATTGACATGATTGGAAGCAGAATGCCAATAAGAACTAGAACATGGACAATGCATACTGTTATACCCATGGGGTTTGGCTTATGGTCATGGGGACAGCTGGGGGCGATGAATCAAAGGGAATTACCCCTTATTAACAGTTTTTATTATATAAAAATGTGATATATGTTCAGACTCCTACCATGTAATTGGAATGTTCATTAACTGAAAAATATTGCAAATAATTATTTTAGAAAATAATGATAGGGTTGAATAAAGCTGAGGGGAAAAATCTGCACACGTAGTCCTCGCAGTAGTTCCAAGATGCACATCTAGATTTTCGCAGATGATAGCTGTTTGTTTGCATGAGAGCTGTTCTACCATGAAAAACTGCTAACCAGCAAAGTGGATCATTCGATCACGCTGTGCAAGTAATTAAATGCTGTAATTAGGTGTCTGTTAATGCTGTACTGCAGGGGAATGCTCTTCCTAGGAGTGTTAGCGGAGTACTGTCTGGGAACCAGGATGCAAAGGCCAGCGGCCATTCTGTGCTCTGCCAGAAAGGAGGATTTCAAATCCCCACCGCCAAGTTATGGTTGTAATAGCTATGAGGTGTCAGCTTCGAGTAGTGTCCAGGCCAGTTAAGGAAGTACGCACTCCTTGAATATGTGTAAAATATCACAAAGAAGGTGTCATTTGTGTCTCCGATGTTCCAGTACAGCGAACTAGCGCCCCAGCAGGACGAGGGGCGTTGGTATTGTTAGTATCTTACTTGTCACGACCCGGTTATTTTTTGTCTTTTGCTGTGTTTCTAATTTTGTTCTTGCTGCTGGGCAGGAGGCCTGCGTTCATGCACTTCACGAGCATTGACCTGACACATGCCACCTCGGCTCAGCGTCCTCCCCAGGCGCCCGTATCTCAGCAGGCATCGGACAGTCTGCGAGCTTTCTGCATTTTTGCAGCATGCCCATCGCTGACGTGCTAATTGTATTTACTGGTCAGTGAACAGGAAGCAAAAAACCAGGCCATCTTGGGATGCGCTTAGATATACATTTCAATGTGAAGACTGCTGCGTTCTTTTCTTGTCACCGGTATTGTTTAATGTTAAAGCCTCGTTGACCCTGTTAAGATGTTCATCTTTAATAGCTATTCTATGACCCCCTACTCAAAATGTGCTGGCGCACTATATTATTGTTGACACAGTTAGGTCATGAAGGTTTACAGGTTATTGACTGCAAACGGCATCTCAAGGCAAATGTATGATGGCCAGAGGAGAGAAAACTGAACTCAGCAGGTAGTGAGTGGATACATAAAGCTGACGCTCTTGCTGACCTGTGATTGGTGGCAGTATGCAGCATGTTTGCAGGGGGAAGAAGCAATTCCACCTGAGACTTAAGGCCAGATGTACAACGCATTTTATCGGTCGCAAACAGCCCACCAGGTCGTTTGCCACTGATAAAATGCATTTTCCTATGTACCAACCCTATTTTGTGACTCAGTAACCTATTACAGGCTCGCAAAATAGGGTTTGGGAGTCGTTATTAGGAAGGTACGAGAAAGGGGTGTCCCTTCCTAACAGCAAGTCACACTGGTATGTACGAATGTTTTGTGACTGGGAATGCGGTTGCAAAACATTTTCAGATTACCACCAATTTTACATTTGTGAATGGGGGTGCCAACATTTTTTCAGAGCATTCACATGGACCAAGGTCCTCTCTTTAAAAAAAAAAAAAAAAAAAAATGAAAGAAAACTTTTATTTTTTATTTTTGAAATGCATCCAGTTTTCCTTTAAGGAAAAGGAGCTGCATTTGTTTTTAAACTGCTTTATTTAAAAAGCAGTCACAGACATGATGGTCAGCTGCCCACCCCCAATGTTTCGCAAATTGCGACCTGCCTCTTGACTATTAATGAGGCAGGCCCATTGCGATCCATTTGGGAATCGCAAACAGTGTCTCAGACACTATTGTACATCAGCATTTGCAACTCACAATTTGCTAGTTGCTAAAAATCGCAAATTGCGAGTCGCAAACTCTGATGATCTGGCACACAATGCTTGTCCCTTGGACAGTAAGAGTGGCCTTAGCTCCTGATAACATCGCAGCCCCAGTACTGGGTTCAAGTGTTGTGTTAGGTTAAGTAAAAACTTCACAAGAGAATTTATAGAATGACAAGGGAAAAGGTTGCTATGTGTCTAGAATGCTTGCCCATCAATCACTTTCCCATGTGAATAGGAGTGGAAATATGACTGTGAGGTGAGCTGTCAGACAGGAAAAAACCAAAATAGATGAATCCCAGGAGAAACAGGATTCACAAGATACAGGTAGGAGACTGATTTGAGTGAAAAATGCCTAATTTTCCACTCAAACCAATCTCTCCTGGTATCTTGCCAGACTTTTTAGCACAAGATAATTGTGCACGAGGGTAAAAAAAAGAGAAATGCAAAATCGCATAGTGTGAAATTTCACATAATGTGAATTCAGGAATTGTGCTAATTTTGCCAGCATGATAAAAATTTCTCCCAGGCCTAGTTAACATGACAACCCTTTCCAATGCTTAAAGCGGGGAGGGGGGGGTTCTTGCTTTGCCTCTTGCTTCTTTGTATGCAACCTAGACTGTAGCAATTGCCGTCATTGTAAAGCTTTTTGACCTTTTGTTTTGATTAGAATGTTTTCATATCTTTCTAAGAATCGAAGGATGTAGGTTCATATAACAATAGAGCAGTTAATTTTTCTCTTGAAAGTGCAAGATTTTAAATTGAGTAGAAAAAAAGCCACTTCTTTGACAAGCAGGCCAAGCTTTACCTATTCCGCTGGCTTCAATTAAACTAGTAAATTTTACTGCAATGAATGCACATGATATGCTCCACATACAGAGTGTACGCGCATTCTAATTGACGATTAACATTGTTTTTAATTAGCCATTGTGAAGTAGATATCATAATTAACTGTGAGCAAGGTACTCTGTCATGTTCAGGACACAACAACACAACTCAATGAACTCGTGAACTGCTTTCAAAGCACCATTTCATGGACGCACAGGAGGCCTATTCTTTGTTTTAAATATATTAGAACTCTGATCATGATGCAGTCATAACAATGATCTTTCCTTGAAAAGGTGATCAATTTGAGAAGTGTTTAGGCAGTTACTCCTGGTTCTGGCTAAATTGCCCTTCCCTTTCACAGTGATAGAGCCAATGTGCCTCGTGTTATTTTGGCCCATGAGTCCCAACATCCCTCAGCTTCCTGACACATGGCGGCGGTGCCCACTCAAACCTATGTGTCATCTCTCCTTTGTCCACTCTACGCTCACATTACTTGGCACCCTTTGGTTCTGATCTCTCGATTCTTAATTTATTTACAAGATGATGTCTGCCTTATTAAATTAGTGACCATGGCAACAAAATGTGTTGAAATCTATCCTTCGTTTATTGCTGCACCATTTCACCTTGACCGGTTGACAGGCACCCTAGCTTTCATTGGAAAAAATGTCCCATTTTAAACTTCTTACATTATAAGTGTGATATTTTAAATATTACTCCTTTTAACCTAAAGTACTTAGGGTGTGCCCCAACTTTTTTAAATGTGTTTTTTCTATACCCTGTTGGAGCGCCAAAGAGGACTTGCATATATATGTGTACTTCAAAACTGTCATCAGATAAACTCCTTGTGTGGAATATTGTAAATATGTTAAGGCCAGTTTCATCGACGTTTTAACTTATCTTGACAGGCATCGTTCCCTGGAAATCTTCAGCTAGTGCTTGTTCTGCGCCCAACAGGATTTCTCCACCGTACTCTCTCAGACCTCGCTTTGAAATTCAACAAAGATGAGTTTAAAATGAAGGTACCAGTAAGTATGACTCATTTTCCTTTACCTTTGTGGCTTGTAAGAGCAAAACGTTTGCTGAAACAAACCCGTAGTCGAAAAGGTGGAACGTAAATGTGTAATTTCAGATGGGCAGATAACATAGTGTCACCGGCGATGTAACTTAATGCCCAGTTTTACGGGGGTCTTCCCAATCCTGTCCTTATTCACTTTTCACGAAAGTTCTAATCCAGCCCTAACTGTCAAAACCCATCTACATGTTTTAGCAATTGTTAGCACGCTTAATCCTTCATAAAGTATTTCTGATCCGCCATGTGATATGGACTTGCCTGATATCATGGGGTAAATTAGCTATGAAAGTGGAAGTGTTAATCAAAGTAGCTCTCTTGCTAAAAGAAGGGACATCTGTGATAAAATGTAACCGTACAAGCAACTCACCTATTGATGGAGAGTCAGCAAGAAGGCGGCATTAATGCAACAGAGTGTAAAGCTATAGGTAGATGCCCAGTTCATCACTACGGAAAAATTGTGATGACAAAGTTATATTGCACATGCACATTCTTACACATTAAATAATTCATAAACCCTTTCAGGCTCAGACTCGTTGTACATTTCTCATGAGCAAATATACGCTACTAGCAAAGAATACATTAGGAAGAGCTATTTGCACTCGCCAAAGGCAGTGTTATCAGACCACCTTGATTCCGGTCTAGGAGAAATCCTAAAACAAATTGGGAAAGGTGTCAAAATTCCACAAACGGTATGAGACCATTTATATCGTAGAAATGTGATAAACAAATGCTGATACCATACATTGGATGCAGTACATCCGCTATTGAAGGCACTTGTTACTGAAAGAAAACTGTCAAAGCTTCACAAAAAGCTCAATAGATAGCCTGAACTAAGAGTAGTTTATATCTAAAAATTTTAGAACTTACTGAACACATCTTTTCAAATAAGCTTCAACACACCATAGACACATATTGCCCTGAGCTTCACTTGTGCTAGAAAAATACTTAGGTAGAAATATGCAAAAAAGTTGTCCTTCAACATAATGAAATATAGTCAAAAACATTATCAAAAACAGCTATAGACGAAATGATTGACCAAGGATGGTGGGGAGTAAAGCACAGTGCTTAATTTGAGCCGGTGTGGGGTGCACGAGCACTTATTTTTGGTGACCAGCACTTATTTTGCCTTATTAGACTTTGACCCAGAGCAAGAAAGAGAAAAACCCCATATGGGAAAAGGAGAAGGAACAGAAAGACGGGAAACTTTGAAAGCATCCATGAGAAAGAACCTCCCAGAGTGAAATAAAGGGGCAGGGAATGTCCGTTGGTGAGGTTTGAGCTGAAATCAAGATTTCACACCTTTGGTATTTGGCACCCGCAACATTCAATAGCACAAGGGTGCAAGCTTGGGAGCAAAACTCTGGGCTGCCACTTATTCCCTCACACATTAAGCACTGGGAAAACATACTTGGAACTTGGAAAGGAGGACTGGATTTGAAACCTGGAATTAATTATCGGCTGCTATGACTCAGAATGATAGTGCAAGAAGAATGCAAGCAAAACTCCCATTCTAGACATACTGGTATTTAAGAAGACAGAAGTGAAAGTAGAAGTGGAATTGCATTGAGACAGTCTCGAATCAAGTTTGCCGTCACCTTTCCATGAGTGTGAGACAACGCTTGACTGGCAGCTAAAGGGATGCGCTAGCTAGAGCATGCAGAGAAAATCTATATCCTTTATATAGATACGCTCTGAGTCATGCATTTTACTTATGATGACAGGTTTCCTCTAATTAAATATGATTCGCAATAAAACACACTGTAAAAACTGCTTGCACAGTACTCAGACTGTCAACCAGAGATCCGGGTTAGCGAGTCCTAGGAGCTAGCACTATCTTGATAGAACTAGGGCATCCATGCCAAACTTATGAAGTAACAAGGGCTGCATTCAAGATTCATGAACTTTCTTTCTGGGATGGCAAAGTCTTGCTTTTTACCTAAAGATGAAGGGGGAAATTAATGATTGTGCGTAAGGATTGGTGACTGTGCTCATTGTGGTGACTCTTTGGTTCCAAGGCACGCTTTGTGTAAAGAACCTAAGTCGGCTTGTGTGTTCGAGAATACAGCTGTTGCTTGTTGTCCTTCGTATTGTTTGCTTGAATCTCATATTGAGGATAAGGCTGATCAGAGCAGTTGAGAACACTTCCTGCGTGCTGGAAGTATTTAATTTTGCCCAGTGATGGAATGTGAGAAGATGTGTCCAGCTTTACAGTGAATCTCTGAAGCTGTACCAAGGGCCATGGAATTAGCCTCTTGGTGATCCACTAGGCCAAAGAGGTCCAGATTCTGCTTAGAGACACATTCTTGATGCTGCAACTTTTCATTTGAGACTGCTAGAGTGTTGAAGGTCCAGAAGACAGAGACAGCATTATATGCCTGGATAAAAACTGGCAGACAAGTAGCAACTGGACATTTTGTTCACTCAGCCCATGTGCAACATCTTCCATGTGTGCAGGTGGTGACAAATTCCTTGGGTATTGATTCATTTATCACTGTTTTTAGAGCAAACCAAGGGAACAACTGCAGCTAATCATTCTACATTTAGTCATTCTGCAGTTGGACCTAGAGTTATGAGATCCCTTGAACCTGTATTTCACAGATTGTCGTAAAAAGAGACAGTGCTGAAGATCTAGAGATTATTTCAATCATAACTGTTCATTGAGAACAATTCTCTTTTTAAACAAGTGTGGTGGGGGTGGGTATGATCATTTAGTTCGTAGTCATACATTAATACACTGCGGCCCATAGTAGCCATGCTTAAGAACCACATTCCACACGTTCTTTTAGTTTGTTTTTCTTCGAAAGCCTTCTTTTTGCTTTAAAGAGCATTCTATTACTTCATTTTTAATAAAAGGTGATCCCACATCAAATGTACTTTCTTTATTTGTCATTTTGGTCAATAATTGTTTGCTATATTTAAGTAGCCTTGTTTCATAACTGTATTGTTATTTCTGTGTGCCTGTTAATATTTTCACTGTGTAAAGCCTTGCAGCCTGAGCTAAACAACCAAAGGTGCATAGTTCTGGTATGGATGTCTGCATTCTCGTGTGGAAACAGATACACAGGTGACTCAAAGAATTGAGTCTGTAGCAGACCTCAATTGCTTAGAGTTTCGGGTACCACCTACCCCTGTTATCTGATGGTGAAGGAAGGATGGTGCACATTGAGACTGTAGGTGTCCTGAATCCATCTCTTCTTGCAACTACATGCCTGATAATTGCACAGCTGCAGGAGGGAGCCATCCAGACCTGCTGAAGCTGGAGAAGAAGTGTGACAGGAGAGTCCATATGATGCAGGTGGTGCCACAGCATTAGCTTCCACCTCTTTTCTGCAGACGGTGTGGGGCAGGGAGGTGGTGACAAGCCGAATAGGGAAAGTACTTGGGGAGCCCAAGTGTTAAGGGCTGGACTTTGTCCTCCTCCTGACATATACCAAGAAAAAAGATTTCTGAATCTTGTGGTTAGACGGGGCTCCTGCAGGACAAGGTTTAATTTCATATCCAAAAAGGATTTCGGGATTGTGCTATTTTCCCCACCATACCCAGTCTGAGTGCATTTGCCTTGGAACTCCACAAAGTACTCAGACTGTTGATCAGAGGCACAGTCTTGATAGAAATAGGGCATCCATGCCAAGCAGACCAAGTAACAAGGGCTGCATTCAAGATGAATGAACATCTCTTTCTGTGTTGGCTAAGTCTTGCTTTTTACCTTAAGATGAAGGGGTGATTGCAGGTTGTGTATGAGGATTAGTAACTGGTCATTGTGGTGGTTGTTTTGCTTCGCTCTGTGTAATGAATCTGTAGGCTTGTGTGTTCGAGGATACCTCTGTTGCTTGTTGTCCTTTGTATTGTTTTCTGAATCTGTGGGAACTATTCTTTCTCAATTATGGCTAGACTGCTGGCACAATGTAATATTCTTATGGTTTCTCTTTGCCCCTTTGCCTCCTTTATCTGTGACAGCTGGAAGGTGGCCAACAATAGGAGAATACTTGTGTCTGGATCTTCGCTTTTTTATAATAGTGAACCTATGAAAGTTATTGGGGTGCTCCAATGGCCTAGCCATTGGTACTTGGTATGGAGACAACTCCAGAGTAATTTTACAGCAAGGTATTGCCATCTTGACATATAGGGCTTGAGAAAGAAGAAACTCAATTTAGAAGGCGCTCAAGTGGGTAGAAGTCAAATTCCTGGGAGGGGAACAATGTGGGCAACATATAGCACATTATCAGCAGGCCTAATAAAGAAAAAAACATACCATATTGCAATAATGCATTCTGGACCACACACCGGAAAATGGACTTCAAATTCAGTCTAATTAATTAAGCGTTACTAGATTTAGGTCAATGAGTTTTCTGTGGAGCTCACCCACTCCACAGTGTATTCATCACTTTTAGTTGCCCACTGTTATTGGACCGGATCAGAGGTGAGGGAGTGCAATTGTGATGGGCTGTTGAAATGTGCTAACGCCCACCAGCATGTGGGTGTTAAAGCTGTTAGAAGCAGCCCCCATATTCGCATCCAGCAAAGGTAAATAAACACTCCAGCAGTCTCGCTCTGCATCATGTCCCTGTTTGGATCCAGGCAGAGTATGGTGCTGTGCACCAGAATTCCAAGCATTCTGTTTGACTTACCCAAATCTCTGCATCCACGGTTCTAAATGAGGTCAGTTCATCACACTGATGAGCCAGGAATATAATGAACTTTGGAAAGTGTTTTTGAACGTTTCTTGCTATGGGTAAGTGATATCGCATTGAAAAAGAGCACTGCTGTGAAGAAAAAAGATATCCCAAGTAAAATTCAGAGCATTTCCTAGTGAATGTTTCTGCAATCACAATTCGTGCTATGCTCATAGACTTGTTTTATAAAATTGTGCAACTAGCGCGTATATCTGATAGAGACTTCTAGTTGCAGATTCCTTACCTTAAAATTTTACCCAAGGCGTCAGACTGGATCCAGAGATTTTTTCTTTGAGCAATACCCTTGCTCGTCGGTAGGTGGCGTTGGTCGACTCTGTGGGCGTCATTGTCGCCGTGATGACGCCGGGAGTAGTACATAGACACCTCCTCAGCGCAGTGACGTCAGTTCTTTTCTTTCTGCGCCACGCGCTGATCCGGAGAGAGCTTGGTCACTTTTTTACCGACTTTGACTCTTTTGTCGACTTTTTGTTGAGTTTTTTGGTGCTTCAAGGGATGTCCCCGAAGACCGGTTTGAAACCGTGTGAGGACTGTCTGTGCATGATGTCGGTGATGGATCCGGTTCGGGTTTGTTTGTGGTGCTGGAGCGCCACAGTCGACTCCGCGTAGGTCCCAGTCTCGCTTGAGGAGAAGGTCTGGAGACCAGTCGCGAAGCCACCACCACTCTTCTTCGAAGTCTTCGGATCAAAGTAAGAAGAAGAAGTCGAAGAGGTCCCCTCATCCTTTGACTTAGCCCCATTGCTCGGCTAATGCGAGGCGGGAGGAGCGTTGATGCTCGAGGCCTCAGTCTTCGGAGCCTGCTTCTGGGTCCAGTGCACGCCTCCCTGAGTTTCCAGGAGCCAGGGCGACCTCTGCCCAATTAAAGGAGTCTTATGAGGCCATGCGCCTCATTTTTGGGCAGCCCGACCCCACTATGGCGCATTCGAGCCAAAAGGTTTCAGTCAGGGGGACTTCGGGTTCTGCACCACTGGCTGTGGCTCTGGCCACCGAAGTCCCCTCTGGATCTGCTCTTGGATCTGCACTGGCGGTGGTCGTACCATTGAGACCTTCCCCGGCCGTGGTTCGATTGTTGACACTCCTGACGTTGGTGGTGCCCACCATCGACCCGATCGACTTAGTCAGACTGGCATCGTCCGACGCCGCCTCCTTCTTCGAAGGGGCCTATTCACCCCAGGTTGGATTCTGACCCTTTTTCTTATGCATACGAATTCGGGGAAGGATTGGAGGGGTCCCTGGACCCTTATGAATACCAGGATGACCCTAACTTGATCTGTGCACAGGAGTGGGGCGTGGCTAGTGGTCTGGATACCTCTCCAGATTCTGGCATTCTTTTTCCTCTTACCGTGGCTACGGCAGAGGGAGCAACCTATTCCATGGTGGTCAGTAAGGCGGCTGAGGTCCTCGGCTTTGAGCTGTCAACTATTCAGGTCAGGTCTAATCTCCTGACGGAGGTGCTTCAACCAGGGGTTTCACGTCTGAGCCTCTTCTTTCTTTCAATGAAGCCCTCACCGATGTCCTTTTGGGTACTTGGTCCAGACCCAGCACAGGGGCTCCTGTGAACAGGACTATCGTACGCCACCATCGGCCCGCCTTGAACGACCCTATATTCCTGTCCCAACACCCCACTCCTGAGAGCCTTGTCATCCAGGCATCCACATCCTTGGGCGCATTCCCTTCCGCACTACCGGTTAGGAAATCAAAAATGCTGGAACAATTTGGGAAGAAGATGTTTTCTTCCTCCAGTCTCGCACTGCGGTCAGAGAACAACGTATGCCTTTTGGGCTGCTATACTCACTCTCGGTGGGATACAGTCGCGCAAGTTCTGCCGCAAATACCAGAGGAGGCCCGTGTTATCGTCTCCGAAGCTGTCACCGATGGGAGAGACAAGGCAAAGATCACTATCAGATGAGGGCTGGATACGACTGACTCTCTAGGTAGATCGGTTGCGACGATGGTGGCCTTGAGGCACCACACCTGGTTACGTACTTCTGGTTTCTCAGGGGATGTCCAACAGACTCTTATGGACATGCCCTTTGATAGCGTCCATCTCTTTGGAGTCAAGAGGGGTTTGGAGAGGCTCAATGACTCCCGGGCCACGGCTCGGTCCCTCTGCCTTTCCATTGCCCCTCCTCCCCAACAGTCCGGCTTTCGCCTCTTTCGTGGTCACGGAAGGGGCTCCCTCTCGCATCCCTTTACTCAGCCACCGTGCCACCCATGCTGTTAAGCTGCTGCGTGGCCGGGTACATGGAATTCCACGTACTCGTGGGACAGGGAACCAGAGGTCTGCCCAGTCCACCACTACTCCTGCTGCAGCCTCCTAACCCTCCTAATCCGTCCTCTCACTCCGTCCAGTTGGCCACAGGATTCGCCATCACCTGCCCCACTGGGAATCCATCACTACAGACAGGTGGGTTTTGCAGATCATTCGAAGGGGCTAATCCCTCCTCTTCAAATCTGCCCCATCAGCCATGCCTTCATTAGTCAGCCGTATTCCGGAGAATCATTTGGTACTTCTCCACAAAGAAGTTGCAGCTCTCTTGGCCAAGTGAGCCATAGAGAGGGTCCCTGCGGCAGAAGTAGATGGTGGTTGTTGTTCCTGCTACTTTCTGGTGCCCAAAAAAGACAAGGGCTTATGTCCTATCCTAGACCTTCAGGACCTCAATCTCTTCCTCAAAAAGGAGAAATTCAGAATGGTCACCCTGGCTCAGGTCCTGTCTGCCTTAAACCCAGAAGACTAGATGGTAGTGTTGGATTTGCAGGACCCTTATTTCCATATTCCCATCCTGCCTGCCCATAGACGTTACCTACAATTCGTGGTAGGTCACGAGCCCTTTCCATTTACCGTGCTCCCCTTCGGTCTTACCAGTGCTCCTCGCGTGTTCACGAAAGTAATGGCCTTGGTTGCAGCTCATCTGCGCAGATTGGGGGTTTTAGTCTTTCTTTACCTCAACGACTTGCTGTTGAAGGCGGATTCGCCCCAGAAAGTCGTCTCCCACCTTTAGACCACGGCCGACCCTGGCCTGCAGACACTGGGGTTCACTATTAACATGCCAAGGTCACACCTGACTCCCTTTCATATGCTCCCTTTCATCGGAGCGGTTCTGGACACAGTGCAGTTTCGGGCCTATCCTCACGAAAAACGAGTCCAGGATATTCAGGTTGTCATTCCGATCTTTCAGCCTCTATCTTGGGTTTTGGGAGGCTGACTCTGAGGCTGCTAGACTCATGGCCTCCTGCATCCTGCTAGTGACACATGCCAGATGGCATATGCGGGCTCTGCAGTGGGACTTGAAGTTCCAGTTGGTGCAGCATTAGGGAAATGTCTCCGACATGGTTCAGATCTCGGAGGGAACTGTGAAAAACCTGCAGTGGTGGCTTTCGCATCCGCATTGGTTCAAGGGCAGATCCCTGTCCTTTCCCCAACCAGATCTATCCATAATGCTGGACGTGTCACTTCTGGGATGGGGCGGCCACATTGGAGAGGCAGAGATCAGAGGCCTCTGGTCTCCGGCGGAGTCTGGGCTCCATATCAATCCTCTGAAGCAGTGGTTCCCAACCTTTTGATTTTTGGGGACCCACACTTTAACATTAATGGAACCCAGGGACCCCCACTGAATCATTATGGGAATCCGGGGACCCCCGCCTAAGTCATTACTGGAAGCTGGGGACCTAATTTGTCAATATTTGTAAATATTTTTTTATTTTCTAGGCTCTCGCGGACCCCCTGAGAAGGCTTCGCGGACCACCAGGGGTCCCCGGACCACAGGTTGGGAACAACTGCTCTGAAGCTCTGGGCGATCAGGCTTGTGTTGAAAGCATTTCTTCCTTCTCTTAAAGGGAAAGTAGTGCAAGTGTTCACGGACAACACTACTGCCATGAGGTACTGCATCAAACAGGGCAGAGTAGGCTTCTGAATCCTTTGTCGGGATGCACGGCGCCTCTGGACATGGCTGACACATTGGGACATTACCCTGGTGGTTCAACATCTGGCAGGCTCTCTGAACGCCAGAGCAGACAAACTCAGCTGTCGATGCATAGCTGATCACGAATGGCGTCTCCATACAGAGTTGGCCCAAGGTCTCTTTCAGCAGTGGGGAGAGGCTTGGTTAGATCTGTTCGTCCCGCAGAAAACGCGCATTGTCAGCTGTTTTGTGCGCTGGAGTTTCCAAGGCGGCATTCGCTCGAAGACACTTCATCTCTGGTGGAACTCGGGCCTCTTTTATGCATTTCCGCCTATACCACTTCTG
Source organism: Pleurodeles waltl (assembly GCF_031143425.1). Classification (NCBI taxonomy): domain Eukaryota; kingdom Metazoa; phylum Chordata; class Amphibia; order Caudata; family Salamandridae; genus Pleurodeles; species Pleurodeles waltl. The sequence continues at coordinate 744,765,450 of NC_090447.1, read as the reverse complement.
CCAGGAGTTCTCAAGATCAGGCACGACCGGGCCCAAGTCATCTTGGTGGCTCCGGACTGGGCACGTAGAGTATGGTATGCAGAGAAATTGAGCATGGCCACCGATCCTCCACTCAGACTGCCTCTTCCGGAGGATCTTCTGTCACAGCAGCTGGGGATGGTTCTCCACCCGAACCTGTCCAGTCTCCGCCGTCATGTGTGGAGATTGAGCGGCGGCAGTTGACGGCTTTTGAACTTCCACCCGAAGTCTGTGATGATAGCTTGGCAGCCAGGCGTCCCTCCACCAAATTAGTATACGCCTGTCGTTGGCATAAATTTGTGGCATGGTGTACCAACAAATCTGTTGATCCCCTCTCTCTTCCTCTTTCAGAGGTTCTTATGTTCATTCTCTCTTTAGCCCAGCAGGGCTCTGCTTTGGGCAGCCTTACAGGTTATTTATTGGCTATTTTAGCCTTTCTTAGGTTGCCTGATCATCCTTCACTGTTTAAGTCTCCTATTGTTAATAGATTCCTTAAGGGTCTCACCCATTTGTTCACTCCATTTATCATGCCTCAGTGGGACTTCAATCTTGTGCTTATTTTCTTAGTGTGTACTCCCTTTGAGCCGCTGCAAAAGTGTCCCTTACGGCTCCTTACTTTCAAGGCTGTTTTTCTTGTTGCCATAACTTCTGCTTGCAGAGTGAGTGAGCTTCAGGCTCTCTCTTCTACGCCCCCATACTTGTCTGTGCACCCTGACAAAGTGGTGTTACGCACTAAGGCTTCCTTCCTTCCCAGAGTCGATACACCTTTTCATGTAGGCCAGTCCATCACCTGGCCTACTTTTTACACACCTCCACATCCTTCTCATGAAAAGGCGAGACTCCACCGTCTGGATCCAAAAAGAGCATTCTGTCTCAATTATACTAAAGAATTTCTGGGTGGACGATCAACTCTTTTCTGGATATGTAGGTGTGAAAAAAGTGAAGGCGGTGCAAAAGTGAACCATCTCTCGATGGGTACTTCTTTGCATGAAGATGTGCTACGCTTTGGCAAAGAGGCAACCCCCTGTGTGCTCAATCCACCAGAGCAACTGCTGCTTCCACTGCGTTAGCATGCAGAATTCCTGTTTTGGATATCTGCCAGGCAGCTAGGTGGGCATCCTTACACACATTTACTAAACATTACTGCCTGAACAGTCAGTTCTGTCAGGAAGGCTACTTTGGTCCTTCGGTCCTGCAGGACTGTCTAGTATGATCTTGGTTTGCAGCCCACCTCCGATTATGACATTGCTTGGGTATCTATTTCTATGGTAAGGAATCTGCAACTAGAAGTCTCTATTAGATGTACAAGTTGCTTACCTTCTGGTAGAGACATATTCTAGTTAAAGATTCCTTACCAACCCACCCATCCTCCCCTCTTGCGAACCGATTTCTAGGGACAGGGCTTTCCCATTCTGGACCTTAGCTCTGGCACACCAATTTCGGAGTTCTTTGCGGCTCTGCGCTTTGGCGTGGAAAGTTGTGAAAAGAAACTGACGTCACTGCACTGAGGCGGCGTCTATGTACGACAACAACGCCTGCAGAGTCGACCAACGCCACCTACTGATGCGCAAGGGTATTGCTTGAAGAAAAAATCTCCGGATCCAGTCTGAAGCCTGGGGGAAAATTCTAAGGTAAGGAATCTGCAACCAGAATATGTCTCTACCCGATATATTGTTACCGAAGGTAAGTAACTTGTACTTTAAAAACATGCAGCAGTCACAGAAATAGCAAAAATGTGGCTACCCACCTTTTTTTGTGTAAGCCACAAACTTAATTTTAACACCAAGGTATGCATTCAGAAAGTAAATCCTCCGAACCAGTATAATACTGCGAACAGATGCAAAAGAGAGTAATTAGTACCAAGAGGTATGGGCATGAAGGAACATAGGAAGATGAGCTAGGCAAGAATAAACAACCAGATTTCCTACTTAAGATCCCTCCTTGTGTCGATGGACCCAGAACCCACGATTCCTCATGTTTTTCTTGTCCCAGTGGGTGGATTTAGCTTTTGACCTAGGTCAGGTTGAACCCTGCTCTTACAATGAGACGCCAGGGCACAGCTACAATTTATGCAGCGGGTGCAGTGGCAATGCATTAATTGTATTACTCAGCAGCAGTCAAAGGGGTCCAGGATTCTTCGCAACATAACTGTGAGACCAGGTGCTGGTCACAGGTACTTAGCACACAATATGAAACTTTATAGTGAAGGTTCCTATCCAGAAATTACTACAAATAATGTGGGACCCCGTAGTACTCCAGGGACATTTAACCCTACTCTCAAATGTGTGCTGTCTCTTTGATCAACTAGTTAGAGGATCCATCCTATCGGTCACTAGGACCCAGGCATTATCTCTGTGGTGCTCCCCCTTAGGACAATCTGAGGTATGAGTTTGCATTCAAGGCTTTTGCCCAGTTTACTTCATGTTGCTCAACGCCCTAGACTTCCTAGAATGATTCCTTGACTTAGGTTCCGTTGTCTCAGCCCCTGTAAATGTGCAGCCCTGCACCCTCATTCAGCACTTCTGCCACGACTGCAGTATAAATCAGAGTGAGACACAAAAAGGAGGTGTAGGGAGAAATTTTCTTAAAAAATAACAATAAAAAAAGCAAAGGAGACCCTGCAATGCACCAATTGGAATACCTGCTGTTTTAAGAACAGTGGCTGTGGTATAACATGTTTTTGAATGGGAAACGTGACGAAACATTTTCAAGGCACAGAAGAAATATATTTTAATTCTCTTTGAGTTAATTTTCTTTCTTTTCATTTTGCTGACAAATGCCCTTCCTCAGTCCAGCATTTGGATACATTAATAATTTCTGTGCACATTTTAATATCTCTGATGCACCTTTAATATCTGAATGCATCAATCCACACCTGAAAGGTGACCAGTTTACTTTTCCAAAGTACCTGCCACTACTTTGCACCACATGTGCCTCATTTGTGTCCACACTTACATGAAAACTGTGCATCCCACAATTAAATACTTTGCACCACATGTGCCCCATTTGTAAGTAATGTTTGAACCCTTTTAGCTAGAAACAAAATGTTTTTTGTTGAAGTCTATATTCAGGACAAAATGCAATTTATGGCAAGTGTGGTAAATACACTCTTACCTGGAAAACTCCACATCCCACAATTGAATACTTCAGTGAACCTGGTATACCTGAAAAAAATCTGGTCCCTAAACTGTCATTACACCTTAAACAGCGGATGGTGGTATTTTGACTTTTCCCCATTCCTGTTATGATGAGAGATCTTTCATTAAGGCTTATGACACGAGTTGGCCTGAAGCCTGGCAGAAATCCAGGTAAGAAAAAACACCTTTTCAGGACCTCCTTACCTACGCTAAGTAAAGAAATTCTTCAGGAATTTCTCTTGCTTTCATGTGGCAAAGGCTTTTCTTCTAGTGGAAGAGATACTGAGCCTTTTTCTCTGGAACAGAAAAATTTGCCAGTTAAACTGTTCTGTTATGCTGCACTGGTCCATTTCTTCATGCACTTGCAAGGGCAGATTTACCATGATTTGGTTTCTTCCAATGTGGTTTCTCAGCTTTTGTTTTCCATTAATTCACACACCTCAATAGATCTCATGTGAAATATAACTCTCTGTGAGAAACTGGGTTGTTTGTTTGTTGACTGGGGTATGAGCTCTGGTCAAGCAGCAGCCACAGTTCTTCTCAGGGTAAGGCACATGCAAACCCCAAATTAACCTGTGCCCACCCTCTGGTAGTTTGTCACAGAGCAGTTGGGCTCAACTTGAAGGCAATGTGTAAATTATTTGTGCAACATTTCAAACAGTAAAACAGTGAAAACACCACATAAAAGGATCCCACACCAGGTTAGAAAAATAGGATTTAATTTATTAAATAAAACAAGACCAAAATGACAAAAATCCTGCAGGTAGAAGTTGAGGAGTGAATTTTAAAATATTAAACTGTAAAATAGTGCTTAGAATCAAGATGCGCCGAAAGGGAATATCTGATCACACTGGATCGGGGCAACGTCAAAAGTTCAGGCTGACTGCATTGGCATGCGGGCGAGCTACCAGGACTCAGTTAGACCTGCTGAACCAAAGTACCTTAAATCCTGGTCACAGAGCATTGCGTTGGTTAAGAACCACTCAGTTGAGGCGATGCCTCGGTTCTGCTTCACACAGCAGAGGCAATGCATTGGTTTTGAGATGTGGCAAGGCTGAGGTGTGAATTCCTGCTGCTTCAACGTCAAAGATCCAGGCACGAGGGCTTGCGATGTGAAGACCAGAATAAAGGAGACGCTGTGAATTCAAGCCGATGCGTTGGTTCCAATGAGCGCAGTCACTGCGATGCAGAGTTTGAGATGTCATTGAGGCTTCTCTCAATGGGGATGCGAGGACCTTGCGCTGGAAAAAGCATCACAGTTGGCAGTTCCGAAGGCAATGGGCCGGGCCCAAGATGTGAGATGCAGGCGGAGTTAGAAGTCTGGTTGTGTTGGTTCCTACCCACACGGTAGAGGTGATGCGTCGGTTCTGTTCCTCACAACAGAGGTGATGCGTTGATTCTGTTTCCACAACAGAGGATGCTGGACACTTTAGGCCCACATCTAATGGTCCAGGACTGGGGTGGCACCACTTGGTAGGGCAGACTCAGGTGGCATAGTCAAGGAGCAGGGTGCTTGGAAGTCTTTTATGTACCTGAGACTTTTGATCAGGTGGCCAGTCAGCCAGTGCTTGGAGTCGCTCTGGGCTATGAGTTGTTAGATGCAGTTCCAGTCCTTCACTCTCCTAGTCAAGGGGGCAGCAGGCAACAGGTCAGCACAGCAAAGCAGGAGTCCAGCAAAGCAGCTGTCCGGCAGAGTGGCAATATTTCAGCAGCACAGAAGTCTGTCTTTGGGCAGACTGTAAACAGGTTGAGAAGGGTATGGAAGCAGTGTCAAAGGTCCAGTACTTATATCCAGCTGAGCTTTTAAAGTGGGGGAGACTTCAGAGACATGCCTTTGAACTGCCCTTCCTGGCCTGGCTACAGACTCACAGAACACATCCTTTTCTGATCTAAGTGACACTGTGCCCAGCTCCTCCCTCCCATCCTGCACAGGATTGCCCATCAAGGCCCATCAGGTCTCACCTAAGCTCCTATTATGTGTAGCTGTATGGGGGCAATATACAAAGCCGACTGTCACCCCGTCCCAGACATGTGATCAGAGACAGGCAGTAGGAACCGAATGACTAAAGTAAGAAAATGCCAACTGAAAGTTGGATTTTCAGAATTACAATTTAAAATCTGACTTCACCATAAGTTAGACTTTTAAATTATGATTCCAGAGACACCAAACATGGAGGGGTTATGTCTTCCTGTTTGGAAATTACACTTGTAAGGGGTAATACAGTAATTTTCATGTTATCTAGGGGAGAGACAGGCCTTGCGGAAGTGAAAAACAAATTTAAGAGCTTTACTACTAGGACTTATGCAACCTAAAAGCACATGTCTAACTTTTTAAATACACTGTACCCTGCCCTGGGGGCTGTCCAGGGCCTTATTAGGGGTGGGCTTATATGTATGAAAAAGGAAGTTTTGGATCTGGCAAACGGTTTACTTTGCCAGGTTGACATGGCAGTTTAAAACTGCACAAAGAGGCTCTGTAGTGGCAGGCCTGAGACATGTTTAGAGGCTACTTAAGTGGGTGGCAAAATCAGTGCTGCAGGTCCACTAGCACCATTTAATTTAAAGACCCTGGACACATGTAGTACACTGTAATAGTGACTTATAAGTAAAGTAATTAAGCAATTGGGGTAAGCCAATGTTACCGTGTTTTAGGAAAGGAGCACAAGCACTTTAGCCTAGGTCAGCAGTGGTAAAGAGCAGAATCCTAAGACCAGAAAAAACAAAGTCAACAAAACAGGAGGGATGAAGCCAAGAAGTTTAGGGGAAACCATGCTAAAGATACCAGGTCTAACACATGTCTCCCCCACAACCAGTGGCGTAGCGTGGGTTGTCAGCACCCGGGGCAAGGCAAGTAATTTGCGCCCCCTAACCCGTGGATTTAGTCTCTTCCAAGATGTTGCGCCCGGTGCGGCCGGCCCCCCTGCACCCCCCACGCTACGCCACTGCCCACAACTTGGCTGGAAGTGGCTGTGGTCTTTGCCAGACCATTTGTGCACAGTGGTGTTGTTCTGACTTCCCTGGGGTCGAATATGAGTTTGAAAACTACCACAACACTTCCTGCCCTCACTGCTGGTAAAAGGTTACCAGATGACTCTGTGTTAGTAGTGCCATTATTTTCCATTGCTGTGCTTTTCTTTAATAATAAATGCATTCCGGTAGCTGTAGTCCTGCTTCATTTCAGCTTTACCAAATGAACCTACACACACAAAACTAATAGTTTAAAACAAAAGCTCTGGATTGGAAACATCTGACGTAGTCATGTGGTAACCTTATTGTATGTGTCACCCCTGTGCTTACGATACACCCTTCTGAGAGATTCTTGTGAGAAAAGCAGGGACCAATCCAGATCATCTAATTCAGCCTGTTTTGGGTTTGCAGATCATAATGCTGAGCTCAGCAACAGAACTACAAGGCTACATCGAGAAAACACAATTGACACAAGATCTTGGGGGCACTCTGGATTACTGCCACACACGCTGGCTGTCCCATCGCACGGTACGTGGTCTCCTGTACAATAACCCTAAGTGTGCTCTAGGTTGCTCCAGTCTTATTATAATTCACACATAGTTATTTCAGCTGAAATGACGATCTTGTCTCTGTGGACCTTAGTCATGCTAAGAACCTAGCACAAGCAATTACTTGAAGAGAGGCGTATATTCAGTTTATAGGCAGGGGACCTGTGTGGTAAACTGAGTTTTTACAGGCAGACAGTCAAAAGAAATTCCAGTAAGGAGGGTCTCTTTATTACGTCGATTACTCACCCTATCCAATGGAAGAATTAATCAATGGGAGGAGACATGTAGACAAGAATATAGTCGTGACCATGCCAATTAGCAAATGTACTTGTACACTTCTTCTGGGAGTAAGTTTTCCCCCATCTAACCTCTATGTATGCTCTTCTGCTCTGCTTGTTTAGCTATTGTTTGTTTTGTTGTGCAGTTAGCATATTGAGTCACTTTTGTATGTGTGTTTGAAAGGCAATCGAAAACTTTGCTGTGATGGTGAAGCAAACCGCTCAAATGCTGCAGTCCTTTGGGACAGAACTGGCTGAAACTGAACTGCCAAATGACGTGCAATCAACCAGCTCACTTCTTGCAGTGCACACCGACAAGAAAGACAGCATGAAGGTACGAGTGTGGAGATGATGGTGAGGTTGGTGTGTACTTATATATCCAAAAATAATCAGTCCTTCATATACTCAGAGAGTTCTCTTTATTAACTGGAAGTGAGTACACATGGCTTAAAATGTAGGTAGTACCTCTTGACAGCGGTTGGTAGTTCACTCATACACATGCTCTTAGGGGGAAAGAGAAGTCTAGAGTTTCTGAAGGTATAGTATTTGCACTGGAGGAGGTATGTTTTGCTCCAATGTGTAATTCACTTGAGGGTGGGGGTGATGTCAGTTTTTCCCTCACTGATACGTTGGCAGTGCTTGTACTGCACATGGATAAAAGTAGAAAAGTGTGTTATCTGTGCTAAATGAACTTTTCTTCTCACAGGAAGATCTGAGGTTAGCCTTAAAGCAGGGACATGCAATTCTGGAAAGCATCAGGGAGCCGGTTACCAAAAATCCTGAGTACCAGATGAACCAGGATCAGCGCGACAACCAGACTACTGTGGAAAGGTGAGGTGACAGGGAGTGGATCACCACATTGACCCCAGCCCTACCAGGAATATCCTTAGCCGTATAACTCCATTGGAAAAATGAAGAGTGTCTTTGTAGGAAGTGTGTTGGTATTTATTTTTCCAAAACATGTTGGTTCCAATATGATGGTAGGCTGAAAATGGACAATGGCGAAGTTGATAGGCAGGATAAGCTGTCTTAGAGAAGTACTCTTCAAAAAAGATGGTATTAATTTTCTTCCTAAAAATTGGGATGATTTTCAGTGTTTCTTCGAAAGTTAGTACACATTCCTAGATCCTTCACTTTGTGTCCAGACATTCAATTATACGGATTTTCAGTGTGTCCATAAAAAGATTTAATGTCCCTGGGTTACACTCCTTTTTGGATAAACTAGCATATTTGTTTCTCTAATTGTTTACAATAGCTTCTCCTCTTCTCTATGAACTGGACTTTCGTATTTTTAGATCAATGGACCGTTTTCATTCATTAAACTAGATTGGCAGGGCTAATAGCTCCTTGACCCGATGTAAATAAACCTAGCCTCTTGGGTGACACTGCCCTTTCACACAACAAAAAAGCTTTAAAATGGGAGTATGTTGAAGCTCACCCTGACCTTATGAAACACGTTTACCTAAAGGTAGGTGGTGCACTGGAACAAATGAACCATATATTAGCTCAAGGTGCTGGCTCCAACTCTATAGTAACATCCCATGAGGATTTGTTTGTAAGCCTGAGGGACCTGCTCTCGAGAGGACCCAAGAAAACACCTGATAATAATAATCTTAAAACACACCTATGCTGTAACACACAGTGTAGGTCAGCAGAAGAGAAGCTGTATTCTGATGATGGAGCTGGAGGTAGTGGGCCAGCTGGCCTGGGCCAAATCAACCAACCTAGGCAATCAGAACCCCTTGAGATTTCTAGCACAGTTTCCCTGAGGGCCCTAACATCAGTTGCCTCTAAAAGGGCTAAGGGCCCATATTGCATCCCAGCCAACATGTATGCATCTTAATTTCCCTAACAACGATGCACCAAAAGTCGGTTCGACTAAAGTACCCACTTTAATTATTTGCAGACAACACTCTTCTTATATCAAAAACTTCTGCTGGCCTCCAGGCTATTCTAAATCGATTTTTAGACTGCGGCCTAGAGCTTAATATAAGCAAAACAAAATTCATGGTGGTAAACCCATATAGGTCTACTCAAGCAAGAACTCTAGTACAAAATTAACCTCTTGAGCAAGTAAATGATTTTGTTTATCTAGGGGTGAGCTTGTCTCAACATTTTAGTTGGAGGGCCTGGATAAGTAAGAGAGCACTTAAGTTACAAGAAGAGACAGGCGATCCCCAAGATGGCCAAGAATATGAAATGAAAAAAACGATGCCCGGTCATAAGAGATCTACAAAGTGAAAGCTAAAAGCTCAGCTCTCTATGGCGCTGAACTCTGCGGCCGTATAGGTACCAATAAGCTCGCAGTGGTGGAAAACAGATTTTGTAGGCACTTAACTAATCTCCTGCAAAGCACGTCCTGCCTTCCGCTGCTGCAAGATATGGGATTATACCCGATAGCCTTCACTGTGCAACTGCGACCCTTGCTGTTATGGCATAGTCTCTGTCTACTCCGGAACTGCAATCTTATAGACCACTGCTTAGGGAACGTTTAGGCATGAATGGCCATTTAATAATTCTCCGGCTGTCTCATGTAAAGATTATGTCTTGGCCTCCATTTCCTTTGGGATAACCCAGATGAAGCCACCAAAATCCAAAGGCAACTGATTAGGGAAAGGTGTAGAGATTATCTCTGGGGTGGAAAGGTAAAAAATTGCAAACCAGGCAGCTTGACCGATCCATTTCTTGACTATAAACACGCCCCCTTTTATGAAATCTCCCTTGAGGTCATCCGGGGCTCACTTAAAAAACAACTATACTTAAAATTTAGATACAGGTCTCTTCCAACCTACGGGTTTACTGCAAGTTGTTAGATAATATTTGGTCAGGCAATGTACCTTCTTTACAATCTTGCCCCTGAAACTACACCTCAGTTTTTTCTCTTCTGCACTGCTGTATAAAGCGGATTATACATATGTGTCACCTCCTAGGAGTAAGGAAATACGAGGTGGCCAGAAGAATCCTGAAGTCTGAAACAAGGGAAGTGGTAGTCGTTAGCTTCTCCAGATTCCTGCATGCTGCCTGGTTTATTCGTAAACAACTCTTGGAGAGTTCCTCTTGAAAATCTTGACAGCAGTATCTGATAGACATCTAGCATTCCAATAGGAATTATTTTAATTTAAATATCTTGTTTGCTCACGCAAATACGAACAGCAATAGCTACCCATGACAGAATGTATATATCTATCTTGTTTGTATATATGTGGAAACCGATTTCCTCTTTCAACAGTTGGATGTGTTTAGAACAAAGTTTTTATTGCCTAAAAATTCCTTTCATATTTGATCCGAACAATAGTTTTTTTTTATATTTGAAATTTTAACTTATGAAGCTGTGCCTCACCAATTTTCTTAGAAACGTTTGTTGTATTTGCTTATTTTGACAGAAGGACATTGAATCAATGAAACACTTCATAACAGTTTAATAATCTGTGAGCTGTGAACTAAACTTTCCGTAGTTTGATAATCAAATGCTCTCTTTTATCTTCTGTATGTTTTATGGTTCTGAAATCCGTAATAAACAGTGTAGGAAGTTTGCTCTGTATGTACTATTTCAAAGTAAGAAATAGCATGCACAGAGTCCAAGGGTTCCCCTTAGAGGTAAGCTCTATTTTGTGGTAGTGTGGTCGAGCGGTAGGCTTATCAGAGGGTAGTGTTAAGCATTTGTTGTACACACATAGGCAATAAATGAGGAACACACACTCAAAGACAATTCCAGGCCAATAGGTTTTTATATAGAAAAAATATTTTCTTAGTTTATTTTAAGAACCACGAGTTCAAGATTTACAAACAATACTTTAAATGAAATGTATTTCACTCAGGTATCTTAGGAACTTTGAATTATCACAATAACATGTACAGTTTTGGCAAAAATGGCAATAAGCTATTTTAAAAGTGGACACTACAAAAATCAACAGTTCCTGGGGAGGTAAGTATTTGTTAAGTTCACAGGTAAGTAAAACACTTACAGGGTTCAAAGTTGGGTCCAGGGTAGCCCACTGTTGGGGGTTCAAGGCACCCCCAAAGTTACCACACCAATAGCTCAGGGACGGTCAGGTGCAGAGGTCAAAGTGGTGCCCAAAACACACAGGCTTCAATGGAAATAGGGGTGCCCCGGTTCCAGTCTGCCAGCAGGTAAGTACCTGCGACTTCGGAGGGCAGACAGGGGGGTTTTGTAGGGCACTGGGGGGGACACAAGCAAGCACAGAAAGTACACCCTCAGCGGCACAGGGGCGGCCGGGTGCAGAGTGCAAACAGGCGTCAGGTTTGCAATAGGATTCAATGGGGAGACCCAGGAGTCTCTTCAATGATGCAGGCAGGCAAAGGGGGGGGCTCCTCGGGGTAGCCACCACCTGGGCTAGGAAGAGGGCCGCTTGGGGGTCGCTCCTGCACTGGAGTTCGGTTCCTTCATTTCCTGGGGGCTGCGGGTGCAATGTGTTTTCCAGGCGTCGGGTTCCTTGAAGCAGGCAGTCGCGGTCAGGGGGAGCCTCTGGATTCCCTCTGCAGGCGTCGCTGTGGGAGCTCAGGGGGGTCAACTCTGGCTACTCACGGGCTCGCAGTCGCCGGGGAGTCCTCCCTGTAGAGTTAGTTTTCCGCAGGTCGAGCCGGGGGCGTCGGGTGCAGAGTGGAAAGTCTCACGCTTCCGGCGGGAAACGTGTGGTCTTTAAAAGTTGCTTCTTTGTTGCAAAGTTGCAGTTTCTGGTGAACAGGGCCGTTGTCCTCAGGAGCTTCTTGGTCCTTTTAGATGCAGGGTAGTCTTTTGAGGCTTCAGAAGTCGCTGGACCCTGGGGGACACGTCGCTGTTGCAGTTTTTCTCGAAGTGGGGCGACAGGCCGGTAGGGCTGGGGCCAAAGCAGTTGGTGTCTCCGTCTTCTCTGCAGGGCTTCAGGTCAGCAGACCTTCTTCGTCTTCAAGGTTGCAGGAATCTAGTTTCCTAGGTTCTGGGGAGCCCCTAAATACTGAATTTAGGGGTGTGTTTAGGTCTGGGAGGGCATCAGCCCTACTGTCCTTGAGGGTGGCTACACCCTCTTTGTGCCTCCTCGCTGAGGGGAGGGGGGCACATCCCTATTTCTATTGGGGGAATCCTCCAAAATCAAGATGGATGATTTCTAAAGGCAGGGGTCACCTCAGCTCAGAACACCTTAGGGGCTGTCCTGACTGGTGGGTGACTCATTATCTCCCCTGGACTTGCCGCCAAAAGTGGGGGCTGTGTCCAGGGGGCCGGCATCTCCATTAGCTGGAGTGCCTTGGGGCATTGTAACACGAAGCCTGAGCCTTTGAGGCGCACTGCTATGTGTTACAGTTCCTGCAGGGGGAGGTGTGAAGCACCTCCACCCAGAGCAGGCTTTTGTTTCTGTCCTCAGAGAGCACAAAGGCCCTCACCACATGGGGTCAGAAACTTGTCTCTCAGCAGCAGGCTGGCACAGACCAGTCTGTCGTGCACTGAACAATTGAGAAAAAAAACAGGGGGCATCTCTAAGATGCCCTCTGTGTGCATTTTTTAATAAATCAACACTGGCATCAGTGTGGGTTTATTATTCTGAGAAGTTTGATACCAAGCTTCCCAGTATTCAGTGTAGCCATTATGGATCTGTGGAGTTCGTTTTTGACAAACTCCAAGACCATATACTTAATATGGCCACAACTGTACTTACAATGTCTAAGAATAGACTTAGACACTGTAGGGGCATATTGCTCATGCAGCTATGCCCTCACCTGTGGTATAGTGCACCCTGCCTTAGGGCTGTAAGGCCTGCTAGAGGGGTGACTTACCTATGCCACAGGCAGTATTTTGTGTACATGGCATCGTGAGGGGGATGCCATGTCGACTTTGCCTTTTTCTCCCCACCAACACACACAATCTGCAATGGCAGGGTGCATGTGTTAGGTGAGGGGTCCCTCAGGGTGGCACAACATATGCTGCAACCCTTATGGACCTTCCCTGGTCACAGGGCCCTTGGTACCACTGGTACCTTTTACAAGGGACTTATTTGTGTGCCAGGGGTGTGCCAATTGTGGAAACAATGGTACATCTTAGGTGAAAGAACACTGGTGCTGGCGCCTGGTTAGCAGGGTCCCAGCACACTTCTCAGTCAAGTCAGCATCAGTATCAGGCAAAAAGTGGGGGGTAACTGCAACAGGGAGCCATTTCCTTACAAACAGTCTTTGACTGATTGGTCATTCTTTCCAAGTCAGTCACATTCTTAGTTAATTGAACAATACGAGATTTATCAGAAGAGAAGAAATTATTGCACGAGGATGCAAAATGTTATATTAGACTCAGATAAGCCTGCATGTGGGGAGATGTCGCTCCTCACTCACACAATGCCTCAGTTAAACACTCAGTCCATTTTTCTCTAAGTTTCATTTTTTCAGGGCTGGTACGAGCGAATGTGGATGTGTATATCATCATATGTAAAATATGTACCTCTATGAGCTTGTACTATGGTATAATCCTCTGTTTGTGTTTAGCTTTGCTTTCTGTCTTTAGAGCGTTTGAATATGCGCTTGATGCTAGATTCATGTATCTGGTTTCGAAATCCACAGATTGAAATAGCTGTAGGTGCCACTGATCATCACTGGAGACACCTCTGCTGCTTTACTAATGTTCATCTAACTGGTTCCATCCTCCTCCGAGTGGCATTAGCTAGATGTCCTTGTGAAGAAGAGCAAGACGAATTACTTTAATGCTTTTAACGATTACCTCTATGTGGAAGGAACGGATTACCATCTGGAACTCCTGCATCTGTCCCACTTTCATGGGGCCATGTTTTGCTCCTATGAAAGTGATAAGGAACATGGGATCATAACACATTTCAAATATACTCTACATGTGCATTAACTTGGATAAAACATACTGCAGCAATAATGCTTCAGAGGGCATGTCATCTAATGCCATTGAATGGCTTTTTTTCTGCCAGCTGTTCTGCTGTGGAATACCTTGTTGGAAACTATCTGACTTCTGTGGAATCTCTTTGAATTCAGAAAAGCCACAGAGACATGGCTGTTTCTATTCTCAGGCTGTCACCTCTCCCTCCCTTTTATTATTGCATGTTCTGATTGATTACTAACTAAGATGCATACAGGTTGTAATATGCTGCCCTATAGTGCACATAGGCTCAGGAAATGGTGCATCCTACAAGTCTGTATAACATAACTCAGTATTGGGGTTTTCATGAGATCCACCATCACAGAGAATCTTTTCCTGAAGTGGAATGGCAAGTTCTGTCAAAGCTACATTCAGATACCCCTCGAAGTGAAAGGTGTTCTGGTACTCACAGTGACGTGTTATCTTAAGGATACTGAAGGAAAGCAACATCCTTAAACGGGCATAATATTGATTTGATCACAAAATGGTAAAAATGACATTGTGAGCAATTAATTAAATTAAAGTTGCTCTTCTCATCCAGGCCCTGCTCTTGCTTCGGGTAGCAGAACTCACGCAGAATTACCTTGTGGTTGTTATGCAATATATACATTTATTGGATCCTGTATGATTAGATTCCTAAGTTCAACCCTGCTTTATTGGTAACAGACCTCTGCAATTATGCAATTATAATACAGATTCCATGATATTCTGAAGGATCAGGAGAATAAGCACAATATGACCCCTTCCTTCACTTTTATGGCCCTTGATTCCCATTCCTGATCACCGTTTAAAAACCATTTGTTAGGATTATTGTCTTATTTTTGTATTATTGTGTGTTCTTAGAGGTTTTGAGTTACAACAGCATGTTAGCCTTTGGATATGTGGGGCCCTTACCATGTATATTCACCATAGGGGTGGTTAGTAATATTTGGCTGTGTTGTATGCTAAAATATGATGGTTAATGTTGTCAGTGTTGTTAACCAGCAAAAACCACGAACTTGTATCGGTGTCCTGGTAGAAGGTTCATTTTTGGAAGTAGCAATTGTTAAACTTTAAACAGTGGATGGACGAATCATGACATCAGTCACTCAAAGCTGGGGTCAGGCCACCTAGCAGACTGGTTTGCTGTATCTAGAGGGCCCAAACCTGAGTCATGTAACTAACTGTACTGTCCAGTTTTCAGCTGTTACCTGAAGAGTAGCTAATTTGGTTGCGCCCAGATGGTTGGCGAGGGTACATCCAGTGCTTGCTCTTTAAGTTGACAGATTGGTCTGGCAGTACTGGATCTGAGAGTCCATGTCGCCATAAAAGGTAGGAAGGTGCACATTTTGTAAAGTGCACTGGGCCTGACTTCCATCTGCTTGATTAAGACACACAAAATTCTAAACTTAATTCTCTGTTCCACTGAGAGCCAGTGGAATGCTTTCAAGGTGGGTGTGACATGGTCCAACTCTTTACGCAAAGGCCTAGTTCATGGGTTGTTCAGTAGTAATGCCTGGATCACCCTTTATGCTGTGTGTTTCGTAGTCCAAACAGGGCACACTGATCAGTGCTCTTGTTAGTTATATTCAATGGCTTGATTGTGAGAGAGTGAGCTCCTTTATAAATATCATGTTCTTCAGTTTAGTACTGCTTACCGCAGTGCCGATTTCAGAGAAATTCATTAGGGAAGCCTGGCAGCAAATACCTAGGTTTGTAATGTTTGTGATCGATATTCGATTTGCTCTAAGAGTTGAGACCAGTCAAGGAGAATCGGGTTCCTTCTTGTTTCACCCACAAATAGATTTTTTATTTTTTTCATCCCTAATGATAGAGGGCATTCTTAAAAAAACAGATGATTGTAGGGTAGTTTTGACCATCTCACAATCTCGGGTGTAGTTACGGGCATTTACATAGATCTGAAATGTGTGCCAGGGTGTATTTCAGCTACTATTGTGTGAATAACTGTGTAAACTGGATGGTACCTTGTTCATCGTTTATTAGTTGCATATTATTTTCATGCAGTAAAAAACTTTGCAGATTTATAAAACTCTCATGCACTTCATAAGTCCTAGTTTGATTCCAGAATCTGAGAGGCTGTATTCATCAGCATTCTGTTGACAATTAAAGTTGTTAACTTTGCTGTATGCCTTTGAACAAAAATGTTCAGATACATGTGTGTGTTCACAATGTGATCTTCGTTTTCATACAGGCTCTTGGGGCAACTAAATGAAACGGAAACTGCCTTTGATGACTTTTGGTCTAAACATGAGCAAAAACTCGCTCAGTGCCTACAACTACGGAACTTTGAACATAACTTCCGGGAGGTAAGACCTGCTTGTGTGCCTCAAATCATCATTGTGTAATTACATGGATGTTTTCAAAGCAGATTCTTCTTGCAAAAAAGTAATACTATCACTACACGCTTTGTTACTACTGCCATGGTATAATTTTGTTTCATGTTACGCCCTATATCTTATCATGCTAGACTAGCCTGTTGCGATAATATAGTACAGCAATTTCCATTCAGGGAAGACGTAATGGATAAATAAGGTGTTGAGTAATGCAAGAATGAACCCATTACTGTTTATGTTACGTTTAGATGACTGGTTCAGTGATTGCTCATGTAGTCGTAGGATAGAGCCTCTCTTTCAAAAGGATCTGTGGGTTACTACTTGTAAATGCATTATAGCATACAAATAAACTGCAAGCTTTGCAAAACCAGAGAAAACAGGGCATCTCAGTATCATTTGCTTAGCCGGAGTATTGTTTCTGTTTGCCGGTATACTCTCAATACTGAGTCACTGAATGGTGTGGCACTTGGGTACTCTGTATTTGTCACCTGAATGCAGTCACAGTTTGTTTGTGATAGTCGAAAGATGATGTGGCAAGTGGACTCTTAATTTGACCCTAGCAGAAGACCACACCTGAGGACAACACCATTACATCACTCTTGTGGTCCACTTATGGTATTTAGAAATCACCCAAGTAACCTGATTAGCCATGTCTTAAAAACCAGTGGTTTTTGCAGCAGCCTGAGGCTACTTTGTAGGAAGACAACAGCGACAGGAGCTAACCACACCTTTTCCTGATGGTACACTTCCAAAGTGTTAGATTGGCCCTCTCCTATCCCATAAACGTTACTCATCACCCCCCATCAGGATTGGGCTGGTGAGTGGTTCTGGTTCACGAGTTGTATGTGTAGTGTGTGTGAAAAGATATTTGAGGACTGTCACTCTACTTTTTCTATTCTGGTGTCTCTTTCACCACACTACCACATATTTGTAACTCATCATTTCTGCCACAGCCAGCACATTGAGTGTTATTATCTCAACGCTGAGAAATTGCCACTTTGAAACTGATAGAGAGAGAATTCCCAAAACAAATTTGAAATGATCAACACTAAGAAAATAAGACATATAGAAATGGAGGAGAAAATGAAACAGACAAAAGAGAAAACAAGAGGAGTGTTGGGAGGAGGAAAACAATGGGTCATCGCTGTAAGGAAAAAAGGGTATGTAGAAAAGGAAAATGGAAAGAAAGAGAAGACAGGGAAACTGTGTAAATTACAAAAGAGATAGAAAAGGAAACAATAATTGGCAAAGCCATTAGACCTAACTTGCATTTTGAATGTTGACTAAAACATCAAAGGAGAAACTACTGAAGTGAGAAAAAAAGTTTGCTTTCTGTGCACACTGCAGCTATGTGATAAAGAATTTAATTAGTGATGACAATGTACTTTTCCGACTTATAACAGTACCGCATGTAGTCCAATCCAAGCAATCCATAGAAGGTGGATTGATGCTTGAAAAAGCCTATAGCATAATGTAAGGGAAAATATCGCTCTATGAGAAGCCACATCTTGCTCTATGTATATTTTAAAGAACTGCTAATATTTGGTTTTACAAACTGCTGCTCTTTCAATCCAGACCTAAAATGGGAACAAGGAGGTTACCTTCAAGAAAAATATTATGAAGCAATAATTTGGGAAATGGAGACAGAGAGATGCAAGGACAACTGCATAAAAATACTTTATGTTAAAAAATTAAAACTTTGACATTGGGAAAAGAAAACGTTTGAAGCAATAAGGAGAATGAAAGTTAAAAAAAATAAAGGGAAAAACTGGGAAGTAAATGCAATTCGAAGTACAAAATCAGTGTTATGAGTTAAGTTCTATAGAGGACCATTTTACACTCACACTGCTGAATTGTGCTTCTTGGTCAGGGTGCTGTTTGTCTTACTGTTATTTCACTGGGCTTTTTTAAAACAAACGCAGCCTGGTGATGATAAACCCAAGCTGCTAAATTCAATCATTCACCATAAACCTTCACAAAAGGCAACAATAAGCAGTGCATTCGTACAATGGGGACAGTTGATAAGATACAGTAATGCTTAATAGTTCTTTTAATCGGGGGTTTTCATTAACATGCCACGAGGCTCCACACCCATTATTCAATATTAGAAAAAAACAAAGTAATGTGATTATAAGAGAAGAATATAGAGAATAGAATCAGAGAAAGTTCGTACTCAAGAAGCCAGTCTAAGTGAGCCCTAGAAACTCTTGGATGTTTGAGTAGCCCTGGGTTCCAGATCTAGGCATCACAGTTCAGATGTTGCAATTACTCAGCATCAGCTGAATATTTAGATTCTTTGTACATCTTAATCTTTTAATCAAAGACAATATTTATTTCTGCTGCATAGTTTGATGTGCAGCCACTGAGGGTTTTGCGAGTGCCAAAACACTGTCACTAGTAAAGTACTGCAGTACCATCCGCATTTGAGTTTGGGGTAAATGGTGTGAGGATCTGACACGTAATAAGAAATGGGCTTTTCTTATTCATACAATGTTTTTTAATGCAAGTTTCACATGTACTTGCCAATTCAGGCAGCTACCATTTATACACACCTGATCATGGATTATCTGTGGTGGCTTAATTTACCCTTCTTCTCTTAAGCTTATGTTGCATAGATATTTGTGAAAGGCAGCAGACCATAAGAACTGTTCACTGTAATGTCTGGATGATTGGTAATTGGCCGATATGTTACAAGACAGGGGGCAAATAAAATGTATTATACAGGTGTCTGCATTGTTGCTGAAGGCCATAATGAGATGCATAATCACTGTCAGAATCATCCCTGGACTAGTTGAAATCGAGATGGGTGGCATGGGATGAAATGGAGATGATGAAGCTCTCAGTTTGGAAGATTGTTTTTATATTACCCCACATGGATTTGCTGGGAGTGGATCTACCTAACTCTGAGTTTCCTTTGATTGAAATGGTGTATGTTTGGATGCTTATTTACAAAATAGTTAATTATTTGAGGAGGGATGGGGTGACTGACAATGGTAGAAGACCCCAGCAGGGATATTGCCAACGTTAGAGACTCATGGACAAGAGCTAGTTACATCATATAGGACCAAAACCTTGGAGGGTGGGAGGTATGGTTTATACCAAGAAAATAAACTTTATCATAAATATTTTATCTTTAGATCTTAAGAGTCTCAAAATGCTCAAAGAAAGTAATATGTTTCTAAAATTGACCCCAAAACTCTAACAGATCCATTTATTGGCATGGAGCTGAGGTGTGTGTGTGAACAGCATATCAGCTTAGATTTCAGAAAGACGGAAGAGGACCAACTGTCCATGTTTATTTAGAATTTTGAGCATCAAAGTGTTTCTTCTGCTGCATATGTATCGGAATGCTGCCATCAGCTTCACTTAAGTTGTACCTGAAACATGCTCCTCTAATTTGGAGATGCTGTGCAGGAGCAGCCTGTGGCCATTGTGTGCATGCATGTCTTGTTCAGGAGGCACTGTTTACTCTGATCAGGCTCACTGGTGCTACAATGGATTTGTCTGCAGTGCCTCCCGTGATGTTGCTAATTTTGTTACCACATTACCACAGCCATCGTGGTTTCAGCCATCTTTGTGCACACTGTCTCATCCACGCTCAGCAGACATACTTATTAAGTTCAGCAGTAGCTCCTGAACCTCTCCATTAAGGCCTAACAATTCCACCTCGACTACTTGTATGATGTCTCTGTACTGCCGTAAATGCCATATTAATCCCATCTGATTCACAACTAATATGGCTAATGTTCCTCTTTTGTTTGCTTGTGCTGTTCTGCTGGAAAATAACTTACTAGGACCTATCTAACTATTGCTCCAGTCTGGGTTCTAGGCATGGAGACCAATCTTGATGGTCCATTTGAACGTTGTAGAAGTTTATATGCAAGATAGCTGCCTATTTTCTTACTGCAGAAGTCTTCCCTGCCCCAGAGAGGTCACCTTAAGACATTATAAAAGGAGGAGGTTATTTCTTCTGAAGTGTAGAGACTTTGCTTGTTATTCCAAATTGTTGCTTGCTCCTGATGTTCCATTTCATTTGACATCTACGGACTCAATAACAACTTTAGTTGCCCCTACCATTTCCTGGTTCCTGTTCTTGACTTTGAATGAACTGGAATTCTGTATTTGAGACCTGCTTCTTTTCCTACTATTAAAGACACTTCCGTGTGGTGGATGGAAATAGCGGATGTTGTCCAGAAAAGAAGGAGCCAGTACCCATTCCTGAATGAAGACGATCCCTTGACAATAATTAGAAGTTAATGTGAACTGTAAATCTGTAAACCCAAATACCTTCAAGTTTATGTTTCAGGGCATTGTTTCTGCAAACCTTAGTACCTCACTTATAGCCCTTTTTCTTTACGTTATGTAAGGGCCAAAACGCTATAGCTGACATAACCACAATGTTACATTGTTAGCTATCTAACTCTTAATTTTGGAAAATGTTTGTCTTTATAAGGAACTCCATAATGGAATGGTAAATTTTTTATAATTTCCGGTTAGGCTATCCTTTGGTGGGCTTCTGAACCCCAGGCTGCAGAAGAGGACAGCATTCTATACAAGTTAGATAAGAAATGTAACTGAATACTGAATCCATTCTTTTGATGATACTTATTTGGGTTATATCAACTTTGTTGATGGAAATATACATTCAAACATTTCAGCAAATCGGTTGATTAAAATTGTTAGTTTGCTAGTCTCAAGAATACAATTTATGGTTATTCCCAGGTGTGTAATATAACTGCTTTTCTTTTTAATTTATGGCACTGTTACTCTAGCCGTATAGCCATGATTCTTTTAAATTCCACAAAGCCTTTAGGGTTAATTATTGTTATTTTGGCGAATATGCTCAGTTTGATTTTGCATTGCTTTTTTCCTATTGGATTGGGTGTGTTTTTAAATGTGTTGAGGTCTGTACGGATAACATCCTATCAAAGACTTTTCCTATTGAAACTGATAAAGCACAGGCGGCATTTTGTGTGAGTAGTTCCGATTTTCAAGTCTAATTCTGCTATTCTTCCATCTATTCTTAGCAACATACAGTTCCAGAATTCTACCTTTTACTGTGGGTTTAGAATAATTTAATTAAAATGCAATACTGGCAGTTTGTATCATTAAATAATCTACAATGTCATTGGCACATATTTAGGCAATCATTTGAGCACAGAAAAAAAATCGTCCTGTCATGTAGCATTCTGTTGTTCTGATCTACTCGAGACTATTGTTAATTATCTGGGACTTCAATTTTGAGACAATATTGTTGCAGTGCTCTGTTTGCCTAAAGAAATTGTATGGCCCCTGTTAGCTGTTAAATTGGGCAAATCAATGTTGTTTATCTTTTCTTAAGTCTTAAACTGGCATCAAGGCTTATTAGTTTATACTACACCTTAATGAGAAGGACTTGATGCTTTGGTGTCAGATCACCTTACTCGGTATGATCAAGTCTTTTGACATGCGTTACCTACCACTTTCAGCCATTGTGCTCCACACCTACGTAGCCTGAGGGAATACCCTCTTCACATTGGCTCTCAGACAACTCTCTGAGCCCACTAAGAGGAACCGTGCACTTACCACCCATATCAACACTGGCACCTGAAAGATTTGACCACCTCACCCATTTCCAAAAAGGGGGGAAATTACCCCTGGGTAACAAGCACTCATTTCAAACTGATGTGCATTAATCATTAGGCTTTGTAGAAAGATAAATGAGATTACTGAGCACAGAAGGTGTTAATATTGAGGGTGAAGTAGAAGCAATTGTGTGGCTCAGAGATGCATGCATTGGACGCAGTTTCAGGCGGGAGACTCAAAATGCAGAAAGTAAAGACGGACACGCATTCTTCGCTTAATCCGTAAAACTCTGGATTGAGCTTCCACTCAGCCTCAGTCTGGCAATTTGCCCCCTCCAGTACCTGAAGAGGATACAAACTCAATTTTTTGTGTTCCTTCTCCATCCAAGTCCTTACTTTAGGACTGTGTGTTCAGAAACCTGTGCGCAAGCTCTAAGTAACTTGTCCCACTTGAAATGTACATGCCCCCGGTCTAAAGACTTGTCTATCCCAAACCTAAATTACATCATTGTACCCACAGCAGGAGACAGTTATATTTATTGCTGACATTTTTGACCACACAGCATGGCTAATTGCTATCCTCCGCTTTTTTGTGTCATGTAAATAAGGTACAACGTAGAAAGTATGGATGTCTACATGTTATGCAGCATTGAAACGTATCTGACAGACGGCTCTTGCCCTCTCAGCAGACTGCCAGATTGTGATGCTCATTTGACGGTTTTGCCCTCCCAGTAACGCCACTATTACCCTAACTTGCAGTCTCAAACACAATTACTGGTTTGAAAAATAATGAAATTCCCAAACTCCCTTTCTTATGTCGTCCTAACAATCCATAAGCTACAGATGGACTATTTTCACGGATGCAGCTGCCGTCTTTCGTGGACACATTTTAGCATGACTTTGGCCCCCTGGAGTACATGAAGTGCAATGTAATTTCATCACTATACAGTGCCAGTAACATACTAAGTGGAATGATTAATTTTCCTCAAGTGCTTTAATATTTCTTACCCCAAACACTGAACTCTGACCCAAGCTATCTCAAGTTTCGCATGTAAGATGTCGAATTTCCATCAACCTGAGCTTTGAATGATTGCCTTTCACCTACCAACCTGCCCTTCAAGAATGATCTTACAACTGCTAGCCAGTCATCACTTTCCTTCTTAGTTACCATACACCCACAACTCAGAGCAACTGAGAAACACCATTAATCAAAGTTGAAACCTACTAGACATTTGCTTTCTCTGCCCTACTTCTTTGCCTTTTCTTTATGCCCCCACTTTTCACTCATCTCCGCTATCACATCATTCTTTGCTAAAACCACTGTTTATTCAATGTAACTCCTCTTGTACTAAGATATCACAAATTATACACCGTTTCTTATATTCCCTATGAAGTACACTGCTCTGATGTAATAGCCTACTGCATGCTTTGCACAACTATATATCAAATAAATAAATAAAAATAAAGAGGTAGCTAAATAAAAATAATCTAAGTAAGATTTTATACATTTTTGTTTGCATTTGCAGGTGAAATCTTCTTTAGATACAGTCTCGGAGCGCCTTGCGACTTTCACAGATGTGGGGAACAGCTGCTCACATGTAGAACACATTCTCAGGGATCTTAACAACTTTGAAGAAAAAGCCTGGGTAAGCTAAAAACTTTAAAAATGGCAAAGTTATTCTTGCGATCACGAACGTCTCCGTAGACGATGAGACGCCTTGCTTATTAACAACGTCATCTACATTCGCAGTTGTGAAGCAACACAACTCAATTGATACAACGGCTCAACTTTCTGTTGCTGATTAAATAATTCATACAATGTATTTGTCACTGCTTGCATGAAACGTCTATAAATGAAGGCATATTTTCTTAAAGATGTTTGGGACCTGCCTTTGTATAAATTACAGTGGCCCATGTTTCCCAGGCTCATTTGCTTGGGACCACATTCGGAATGCTATGCTCTTGTAATCCAGATGGAGTTAAACAACCTGATTTACTGTGGCAACGCCTTGTGTTGGGAGGATGCCACCAGCATCCTCGGTCTCCAGGTGAAATACGAGGCAAAAACATTTGGAAATTGGTGCAGGAATGCAGGTTCCCTCATGTTAATCCCCACAATCCTGCAAACAGAGGAATTATTCCCCCACACCCTCAAGTTACCATGGGACAGAAATAACAGGATTAAAACACTAGACGTGTATTGGGCTTATAGATATAGAGGGATGAGGACAGCACAATGCCACCGAACAAAGCTCAGAGCTTTCAATGCAGATTGATTTAAAAGCCCCTGGTGTGGTTGGGGATGCAAGAAAGGAGGAAGGAGGGAAGGGGCAGTGCATGTTGTTGTAAATACTGTCAGACAAACATAACATAATCACAATGCACTTTGAGTTGTTTTTTGGAGCTTGGTGTGTTTTTTGTATTTCCAGTTGTCCTCCATACCACTGTTCCTGCGTAATTGTTAGTGACATAAAGGTCCAAAACCTTGGGCGAACAACCAGGGATCCTCGTTCTCACCCCTTTTTCTGAACAAGCTATTTTTCGAGCAGTACTTAAGTAGTCTGCATTTGCATTTCATTGCATAACTATTAAATCATTTGTTCCTTTAAGTTCGGTGCAGGCTACGCCATGATTACTTTATTGCTCTTACAGACATTGTACCATACAAAATCGTTTTGTTAAATACCAAGCACGAGCTGAGTAAATGTTAGACGCTATTTTGTCCTCCTAGGATTCAGTAGAAAAGGCCAGAACCTTAGCTGCAGAAGGGGACCAACTCATCCAGAGTAACCATTATGCTGTGGACTCCATCCTTCCAAAATGTGACGAACTTCATCATCTTGGTGACGAAACAGCAAATAATATTGAAATGAAGAGGCATTTCCTCAACAAATCGCTGGAATTGCATCAGTTTCTTGAAAAGGTAAATAGTTGTTTTTTGTTGTTTTGATTTGCGTGGCACACATAGATTCTTGCAGTGGATGCTTTGGTGCACTAAACCACAACAAAAGACAGTAGTTTATACAGTACCTTCCAGAATAAAGACCTTTCCAGTTAGCATGAAGACAGAAGTATTGGCACTCGCTGTAAATCGAAATTTGACAGTTTTTACTTCTGTTTTAACCATTGTTTCGTCGTTGGATAGTATTCAGTATAAAAGTCTTTGGCTTGGGCTTGAAATTCTTCCTTAGTTCTTACTCGCACCTTATTTTGTTTTCCCATATTAAATGTGTTTCCGCCTTGCATCCAGCAGCACACTTATCGTGAATAGTAGAGTCGTGAGATAGACGGCATTCAGTTAAACCCTGCCTAAAGAAGACAATTGTCCATTTTGGAAAAAGGGGCACCTACAAGAATTCACCATTTCTGTGTTCTATTTTAACATGCACCGATATGTTGTGCAATTGAAAATTGAAGGTATTAGGGAATACTGCTGTGCAAACATACATAAAACGCTCTTTAGATCTCTTTGAAACTTTTACACTTATGTAGACCTCTGTGGATGATCCCCCACTCTGCCAGGGGTGGCGTGAGTGCTACTCGACCTCTTCCTCTGTGGCAGAGAACCCATCCGCTGTATTTAGAAATCTCTGTCTGCCTGATGGTATTCGTTCTTTATGCTGTGGTGCACCAAAATTGCAGGCATTTAGAGCATCGGCAGGGGTCACAGTTGTGACCTCTGGCTTGCCCACTGCAAACCCTAATGGAAAAAAATGCACATGTTTAGGATCGAGCGCACAAGCCCTCTAGCCTGCTGTAATCTCTCTACGTGTTTTTAACCACACCCACCGCACACCCATCAGTTTAGTTTGTTCGTGGGCTTGCCTTTTTGAAATTGCTTGATTTTATTTGTGAAAGGCATTCATTCGTCATGCCTTTTCCGATGTTTAGCTCTCCTCGAGCGCACTGGCCAACTACTGAAAACATACGAGGCTCTGTGTTTTTAGCATGGTCTCTGGACTAGCTTTTCTTTTCTATATCCTACGCAGCGCACTCTCGCTGCACATTTGCCGATACGTTTGACTGCGAGTGAGCTTCTGTTTCATTTTGTGTGCTCCTTCATGCTCATGGCATGGCGCTTTAAATCGGCTTGCTTATGTAAAACTGTTTTACATTTCATTTTCATTTTATGTGGCAATAAAAGTCCGGTTAGAACTTTACAACGCCAATAGCTCTAAGTTGAGCAAATGTGAGACCCATTGCATTGCAAATGCTTGTTGCAGCTTGCTGCCATGCTTAATTATTGTGAATACACTAAAACAAAAATTGTCAGTGTCAATAGGTCTGGCCTTGGCAAGCTGGTGAGATGTTTTTTTTTTTCCTCAGGTATATGCCACAAAAATACACAAATGCAACCTACACGTGGCGCCATATGCTTTCAAACACAACATTAAATTTAAAAAACTGCATACCGTTTTAATAGCACAATAGGAGTCCTTCCTAGCAATCACGTGTACTTAGAACAGATATTTTTTTCAGTTTTAATGCATATCACACGAAATTATAATTCTTATTGGTGCAAAGAAAATGCACTATCACTTCTGAATTACTGAAACCTGAAGGCACAGTTGAAACACGCTAGGACGACTGAAAAAATTAAAAGGATAAATAATGAAATTGAGTTTTTTCTCATTTTACGAAAAATCTCAAAACAGATCCCACTTTCTCCGAAGCAGCAAAAGCCAGTGCAATAATGAATGAGGCACCCTCCGAAAACTATAGGTTTCAGACCATGCCGTGAATGTAGAAAACCAATATCAGTCACTCGTATGAGGTCTGTCTCTGGGTTTTGGCCTCAAGACATGATTTGATGTTGTGTGATAAATGTGCTGTTATCCAACCAAAGATGATCCAGGACCAAGAAATTAAGGTGTACATCGCGAAGCAGGGCTCCAACCCACCCCACCACTTTGTATTCAAGGAGAGGGTGCAAGGTCGTCACAATGTCAGTTGGTCTCCCTAAGGGTCACCTGTTGCAAAGCCTGCTCCCCAACTGATCCCAGTTTGCCTGAGTTTCCCGGGCCACCTGCAACAGTGCAGCAGATGGAGCCCTTCAAAGAGGCTATCCTGCAGATTTTGGGCACACTTTCAAAACTCTCTGCCTTGCTTTCTGGTACAAGTATTGGCCTGCAGTTGGGTCCATATTGGTAGGTCTGTCTGACTGACCCCGTAGGACCTGTTTCTGGTCCAGTACTGACTCTAGTGTGTACATCTGCTCTGGCTCCATGACCTGTGAATCGCCATTTATGTTAGGTGAACCTCTCAGTTGAAGTCCTCCAGTAAGTCTAAATCAATGCCTAAGAGGAAGCATAAAAAAGCAAAATTGGACTCAATCCCATACTGCTACTCGATATCCAAGGAGAGGGCACAAGGCCATCATGATATCAGTCAGTCTCGTCCGGGGTCGCCGATTGCAGAGGCGATTTCCAGATTTATGCCGATGCACTTTGAGTTTACTGGGCCATTGGCACACCACAGCAGATTAAGGCCTTCAACGAACCCCAGGTGCAGATTTCCAGCACACATGAGACTCTCTAGTGTGCTGTTAGGCCCAAAGGAACCATCTCCAGTGCTTTGTGACCCCTTAGGACTGTTACTACACTGCTACATATATCTACTCTGGCATCCGTGCCAGGTCATTTCTCATCAACCCCAGAATCAATGTCACCGGTGCCAGAAGATGATTCAGTGCTGATTACAATGTCTGACCCTGAATTGACTTCAGACTGATCTCAACCGATGTTGTGCTATGAATTTACAAAGCGCATACTTCATGACTCCATACCAGCACTCCTACCAGTGCAGTTGCACAAACAGAGGCTCCTTTATTTTTTTGGTTGTGATTCTGAACACTGTACACCACCTGAGGAAAATGATGATGGTGGGCAGGGGAGCGACGATCTTCTCCCTCACTATGACAAAGATAATTTTTAACATGGAGTTTCAAGAGGCCAGTGTGCATAATACTTTCCCCGATTGGCCACTTGGACCACTAATGGAAGCAAGGACATCATGTAGCAGTCTGTCGGGCAGCTGAGGTTTCAGCTGCCTTCAGTTGAGACACCGACTAACAACCTTAGTGAAGTTTTGCAACCTGGGCCAGCCATGTCTGAACCTCTGCTTCCCTTTGACAAGGCCCTCACTAGTACTTTTATGGGCACTTGGTCAAAGCCTTGTTTTTGCCCATCAGTGAATAGGCAGGTGGCCAGATGTCACACACCAGCACCTGGTGGTCCTGATTTTCGCACCAAAAACCCCACCCCATAGAGCCCAGTAGTTAAGACTCCAACCAGCAAGGTTAACCCCAATTAATTCCTCATGACTCCAGATAGGGAGTCCCAGATGATCAAGTTGTTTGATAAACAGACATTCTCCTCTGCTAGCAGGCATTCAGATTGGTCAATGCTGTGTGTTTGTTGGCTTTCTACGTATGAACTGTGAGATCCTGCCAGCAAGATTGTGCCTGCAATGCTGGAAGACCCTGAGCCTCCCTAGCTCAATTAGTTCATGGTGATCAGGACACCTCGAAATATGTGATTTGCGCTTGGCCAAATTCTGCCGATTTCCTGGGAGGGGTGTATGGCACCATTGTAGTGCTTCGCTGCCACGTGTGAATTGGTTCCACTGTATTTTCTTTAGACATACAAGCCTTGCTCATGGATAAGCCATTTAATGGCTCACATCTTTTTGGTGAAGAAGCTGATTCTGCCCTGGAGTGTTGTAAGGAGAATGCATCTTGGCACGCTCTTGTGGTCTTTTGACCCCCTACAAAGCAGTTCTAACATCAGTTCAGAAAATTCAGAGGCTACTACAAGGGGCTGACTTATAGACAGCAACAAGTAGTCATCCCAATCCTTCTGAGACATGGGTCGTGGATCTGACAGGCCAGAATGGGCTCCAGTCCTCTCAATCCCCTTCCCTCACTGCAACAGCCACTAAACCGTTTTAGTTTGCCCTTAGCAGCGCACTCCTGTGGGTGGCAGGATTTCGTATTTCCTTCCAGGGTGGCGATCCATCATGATGTCTGACAGATGTGTCATATTATTAATTCAGCATGGCCATGCCCTGTCCTTTCTTGTTGCTCTTCCAAATCTTACCCCCATATCTTCATGTGGTTGAGGAGCACCTCTCCATTCTCTTACAAGAGGTACAAATGTTACTCTACAAAAGTGCCATTGAGAGGGTTCCACACTTACAAAAAGGAGAGGGCTGTTACTCTTGCTATTTCCTTGTGCTGAAAAAGGACAAAGGCCTCCAGCCTACATTTGACCTTCAGCTTATCAATGCCTTCCGTTTAGGACAAATTCAAAATGTTCACTCAAGCTCAGATCTTGTTTGCTCAAGACTGGATTGTGTCATAGGTCCTGAAGGATGCATATTTTCATGTACCGTCCAGCAGTCCCACAGATTTTACCTGTGGTTCAGGGTCACCCCGGAGCATTTTTGATTTTCAGTGCTCACTTTCAGCTTCACCAGCGCCCCTCAGGTGTTCACAAAAGTAACAACAGTGGTCGTGGCACACCTTTTGAAGTAGAGGATACAAGTTTTTCCTACCTCAAAAACTAACTGTTGATGACTGACTCACCACAATCAGTCGTAGACCACCTCCAGATAATGGCAAACCTCTTGACATCTTTGAGGTTCACAATCAACAAACCAAAGTCGCACCTGACTCCTTCACAGAGGCAGCCATTCATTGGAGCCATCCTTAATACAGTGCATTTTAAAGTCTTCCATTGCAACGAGTCCGGGGTATTTGGACTATGATCCTGATGTCAAGGGAAATTACAAGATCAAATTGACTCTTAATGCTATACTGATGGTACAAAGGACATTCCCAATCCCCATGCTCCTGAAATATTCCTTGAACAAAGAATCAGATAAGCTAGAGACACAAGAGATGATATAGAAAACTGAAACGCTGAGTGGTTGGCCCTTGTTGTGGCTACCAAGAGAGGATTGGACAGCATATACTTATCTGTAGAGTTAAGAGACTTAAATTCCACTGTATGAGTAGACTGACATTGCCTGACAAGTATCATTGAGATATTGAGCTTACTAAACAAACCATGCTCAACATATCATCTGCATACCACCAGGTGGCACCTGAATCCGTAGCTCTCACTTCCTTCAATACTCCATTTGGGACATACAGCTTCTGTATACTGCTCTTCGGATTAGCATCTTCAGCAGACATGTTCCAAATAATAATACAATATATATTAAAAGATTTACACAAGGTAATGAGTTTTCCGGATGACGTATTGATTTATAGTGCTTCAGAAATGGAGTACAATAACAGATTAAGGATGGTTTTATGCAACCTAAGAGAAGCTGGGTTTACTATGAAAAGTGACAAATGCAAGACAGATGCATGTGACATCTGTGGCACACTCTCAAGTGAAGGAGTCAAACAAAGATCAAGCCTTGTTGGTGCTGCCTGTCCCCCACCCAACTAGCACAAGAATTACCCATAATGCTAATCAGTAACGTATCCACGTGATATTGTTTCGTGACGATGGTTTTTGAATTCCTCCTTACAGAGACTTCATCTTAAGGAAAGCTACTGTTTCAATTGTACAGAAGGGATATGTGTTATTACTTTGTTTCCTTTCCTTCCGCTGCCATTAATCTAACCTTCAGACCAATATCCACTTCAGAGTTAGTGTGCTGGCTTTGTGAACAACCTCATGTCTTTCTAATAGTCTGTCATCTGACATCTTAATAGATGCTCTGCATCAGGTAATATTCTGCTGCAAAATGCACTGATTTTCATTCCACAAATGCCTGTGGCTCAGTACGAACAGGGAATTCAAGAACCTACTGTAGTGGTTTCAAACATTTAATGTTTGCATGATGGGCTCTCACTTAAGTTTTACTGATACACAACTCCTGTGTGACTTAAAAATGTGAGAGCGCATGGTACATTGGAGTATCCACAATTAATAAAAAACATACAGTTTAAATCCTTAATTGTATTTAATTTCTAGAATCGCAGGCAATCATTGTCTGTAGTCTGTAATAGCTTTGCAGCATTTTATTATTTCGACAAGTGTTGGAACTTTTTTTTAACATCAATTGTTGAATTGCAGCTTGAACATATACATGAAAACAGTGAAGTTGTAATAAAAATAGGTATTATTATGAACATTGTAACATATACTGCAGTGCCAGAACCAAGGTAATTGGATAAGGGCCAGTAAGGTGCGTTTGCTCTATCAAGAATACTTTAAATGGCTTTTTATAACTAGGTCAGCATACGTGATACTGTTCATGTTCATACTACACTGTATACACATGTGTGTTTTTTTTTTTGTATATCTAAGTACGTAATTACGTTCAATTACCTTTTCAGTGCTAGCTCTAGTTTTGAAGCAGTGGTTCTTAACCTTTGATTTCTTGGGACTCCCCAGTTATTCATTACTGGAACCCAGGGATCGCCACTAAATCGGTATTGGAATCCGGGACCCCACTGAGTCATCATTATAAGCCGGGAACGGCAGTCTGAACATTTTTGATGATTTAAACCACAAAACAATACACACAAAAATACAGAAATAAGCATTCATCAAAAATACACAAATGATTAAGTCCCTCATTACGACCCTGGCGGTCGGTGTTAAAGCGGCATGAATACCGCCAACAGGCCAGTGGTATAAAAAGTGGGATTTTGACCCTGGTGGTAACCGCCATCACAGACAGACACTTTAACACACCGACCGCCAGGGGGGTAACAGCCGTCACAATCCCACCCTCAGGATTACGACCCGGCCTACCGCCATGGTTTTTGTGCCAATCTTACCGCCACAAAACCATGGCGGTAGGCACTATCAGTGCCAGGGAATCCCTTCCCTGGCACTGATAGGGGTCTTCCCCGCCCCCTCCCTCCTCCTCCTCCCCGATCCCACCCTCCCTCTCCTGCCCCACGTACACACCCACACGCGCACCCATATACACACATGCACACACACACATACCCACCACCACCCACACATGCACACATACATACCCACACATCGCAACACACACCAACATACCATGTCCCACACACGCATTTACACCACACAACATACACTCACATTCAGTCATTCACGCACGCATTCAACGTGTCTCACACCCGCATGCACGCATACCAAAACATACACC
Organism: Pleurodeles waltl; assembly: GCF_031143425.1. Taxonomy (NCBI): domain Eukaryota; kingdom Metazoa; phylum Chordata; class Amphibia; order Caudata; family Salamandridae; genus Pleurodeles; species Pleurodeles waltl. The sequence goes on along the minus strand of NC_090447.1, from coordinate 744,733,594 downwards.
TCCCCCCCCCCCACATACACACAACACCCACCACCCGCCTCTTCTGTCGGAGAACCCGGCTTACCTGCTTGTAGGGGGTCCTCCGGCTGGAGACGGTCCGCGGCGCTGCTGTCAGCAGCAGTGTCCACCGGCTAAACACCACCAGGCCTTATTATTGGTCATGATACGGTCAGCGGTGTTTTGCTGGCGTGGCGATGCTGCTGTCATGACCGTCGGTTGTATTCCGTCAGCATTCTGGCAGAATACCGTCGGCAGTCATAATACACGTAGACGGCTGGTAGCCACAGCGGTGACATGTTGGCAGCCGTTGCCGTGGCGGTAGGCAGCAGTTACCGCAAATGTTATAGTGAAGGCCTAAGTATTTTATTTAATTCACAAAAAATGTTTCAAAAATCATTGTTTAAATTCTAATGGGAAAAGAGGACTTTTTCTAAATTCAATTGAGGCCACTCATCATTATGTTTTATGAACTTCCACTGCTGATGAATCAATCTGAGGGTACTTTCTTAATTTTTAGTTTGGTTTTAAATTCCTTCACATTTACTTAACATTTTTAAATGTTCAGTTTTAAATTTTGTTTCTTTATTTTTATAAATGCTATTAATCTCTTAATATTTAATTTCCAAAGCAGTTGCGGGCCCCCTGAGTACCCTTCATGGACCTCCATTGTCACCAGACCACAGGTTAAGAACCACTGATTAAAGCATTAGCCTTATTCCCCCTTAAATATAATGTGATGGTTAATTTTACTGGTCACAAAATGCCTGCCTGCTCACATAAGAGGGGAAGAATATTGCATTTTATATGTAAAATGACTGACCTTTTTTCTTTTACTTTTTGTGACATAATTTTCCATTCTTAGCTTGATGATGTGTAAACAGAAAGAATAATTAGGATGAGAGAAAGATTCACAATAGAAGTCAAAGATGGCTTGGATAAAGCAAGGCAATATTTAGGATTGTCATGGTAAATAAGTACTAGAATATACATTCATGTGGTCTTACTGTGAATCATCCTATTATGGAAAGCATTTCCATTTTTACTTTATCATTTTTTAATCTGACATTTTTATATGTCAGAAATTCATGATAGAATCCCTAGCATTAAGGTCACTTAATTAAGTCAATTGATACATGTTTCCAGTGATAAATATTAAAAATGTCTTCTTCCCATGATTTAGTCAATGAAGTGGTGCGATGAAGGAATTTATCTCCTAGCCTGTCAGCCGGTTGACAAGTGCCAGTCTCAAGATGGAGCTGAGTTGGCGCTGCAGGAGATTGAGAAGTTCTTGGACACAGGAGCCAACAACAAACTTCAGGACCTGTCAAATATTTATAGAGAATATGATGCAATTCTCACCACAGAGCTCAAGGTATTGTGCTGCAGTTAAATTACAGTTCAAATTTTACAATACTTTATTTGCCACAACGTGTGATGTAATCCGATTTAGCCATAAGTAATGCTGCACAAAAAATGTAAAGCATTCATAAAAGGTAATACATCTTAATTCATTTATGAAAGGGTCTGATAAAAAATGTCATGATCATCAGTATCATTATTTAATCAGTATTAAGTGCATGTCAGCATTACCCTTAAAACAAGAAAAACGTGATACATTTTATATGAATATATAGGTCCCCATAGGAAAAGTGATGCACATGATTCATGGACACAAATGTTTCAGCTCAGTAGTTGATCATTCAGTTAATTACCATAGAGTTTAGCCATATTTATCTAATTATCAAATGTTTAGCATATGTAAGCATAAATGGCTAAAATCATTCCCTACTACAGGATTGGGTTTTCTGGGCAAGCTCTCCCGAACTTACTCTTCATTTCCTTCAGAGAATGCTTAGCAAGGGTTCATTTTGAAAAGTCTTCAAGGTTAAGGGAAACAATTTCTTAAAAACCATATCTGTATTCTTCAGATTTATATTTCTGTGTAAAAGCGGGCAGTAGCTTACCATATTAACCAGTCTAACAGGACAGTCTTGGATTTTAGCAGATTCTAAATTGCTTAAACACCATTTTAGAATATTTTTAGGCAAAATGTTTTACATTTTGGCTGTTCATCCACTTATTAATAATTGCTTGCAGAAGGGCTTGGGTCTAACTATGGTTGTGTTTAATTGTTCCTGTATGTTTTCATTAGCCGTTGTTGAGTTCTTTGTACCCTATCTACATTTTCCGAAAGATTTTTCTGAACCTACCTCCCTCTAAAGAAGTGCTATTTTCAGTTGATCTATTTCACTTTCATCATGCCCATAACTTTCAAGCCATAGGCCAGAGATCCACCCATTTTGTCGTATTTCTTTAATTATCATGACTATTCCTTTTAATATGCTGTACAGCAAACTAATCATTTTGGTGGAGGTATTTTTCAGGGTATTTACTGCACTGCTTGAAACTGAATAGGTGGCATCATCTTGGCTGTGTGCGGATGAGCACCATGTATAGAAGAAGTGTGCACTGCACACCCTTGTATTTACAGACTAATAGTCCGTATAAATGCAGCTGCTAAATTTTTCTTTTTGAAATACCGTTTGGACAGTATTGACCACTGGCTTATTCATTATGTTATCCTTGCGAATGCTAAAGCAGAGCTTAAATGGGGAACAGGGAACACATTTGGAACTGGGAATGAGGCTAGCAGTATTAGTTATTTAGTATGTTGATGTCTAGATAATGATTGCTGAGGTTAAGCTTAGAATAACCAGAATCAGTTGTGTTTGGCCTGTCAGTCCCACTTTATGGGTCAGAATCTGTAGGCACCACATGTTATTCAAAATTAGTGGACCCTAAACAACCTATTGAGTGTGTATTTTTCTGCGCTTCTTCCCTTGGGGTTCTATATGTGTTTTGTTTCGAATAGGACTTGAAATAAATATTTCAGATGTTTTACCCTTAAAAACATTTCTAGGCTTGATCTGAAGACGACTTTGCTTTAATTCACTATTGGCCTGTTAATAAAAATTAAATTATGTGGCTTTAAGACCATTAAGGCAGAGTATACTTTATTGCTGAAAGACAATTCTTATGTTAGTGCACTCTATAAATGACTTCACTTTCACCTACAGCGACAATAACTCCCCAGCAGAGATGAGGGGCTAGAGGTGAACTTTCTACCTTTAGCAGCCATCGCACAAAAGTGCAAAAAAAAAACCGAGGACTAGTGTTTGTGATGGAGAGAAACTTCCTGGGAGCCACCCACCACGGGTGACATTGCGGTCTTCATGGGAGTCTATGAGCATATATTAACAATATTAACAAGTTAGAAAATGTTATGGAACAGCAATTCAAGACATATTATTGAATACCTTATTTTATTGTAACAGGAACATGTACAAAAAGTATTTCAGAAGCAGGAAAGCATGCAAGAAATGTTTGAGAAAAGACAAGGTAGCCTTCGGAAGCTTGCTGCGAAACAGATGCGGCCTGTCCAACCAGTAGCACCAAGACCGGAGGGTTTTGTCAAGTCGCCGTGTCCTTCACCAGGTACTAGATGGTGTTTACTATGTTCTCTCACATCTTACAGACCTAGACCAAACTGTTTGTATTTGTCCTTTATAATATATGTCCAACCTATTTGTTTTTCAATACCAGGTCTCAGAAGGGGGTCTGATTACTCTTCTAGTCCAGAACATAATGCAATCCGGAGAATAAACTATGCAAGAGCCAAGGTACTGTGGCTAAGCGTAAACAGAGGACAACAACAATTGACATGCAGCAACGATTTCATTGTAGCTGTCTTTCCCATACTCCCACATTCTGTATACACATTTGATTAGCTGCTTGTCCCCCACCAAACTGCTTTCAGTGGGTCAACAAAACATTTTATTGCACTGCTCTATCCCTTACATTATCGCAATCACTAATTATCAAAATTAGTTGAAACGTTATTTGTTATTGTTAAGATTGACCAACGGTGTTGTTAATTCGAGATTTAAAATTAATAGTTCTATATAGTGCTGTTTGTTGATGTATTGATATCTGGATGCTGGTAAACAAAATGTTACTTCTACTGTGTTCTAGCCACAGGTTTGTGGCCTTGTTGGCATATCGTGTGTGTGTGTGTGTGTGTGTGTGTGTGTGTGTGTGTGTGTGTGTGTGTGTGTGTGTGTAGATGTAAAGTTGGCCACACTGGGCTGCTGACTGATGTTATGGTGCCATGTACTAGATTGGTCCCTTGCCTAGAAGCCACAAAACTCATTTTTATTACTGGAGTTTGGGACAATCTCTCTGTTGAGCTCTGACAATGCTCAGAAACATATGGCAAATAACAGGAATATCCAATATCTACACATTTTGGCCAAGAACATGATGGAAATCAATGGAAAGAATGATGTTCTGTGGATTTGATCATAGATACACTCAGAAGGCAAGGGACCAGAGAATATATACTTGGAAGATCTAAGCCATCTTGGATAAATAAGTTGGAAATTGTTTAACATGGTTTAAAGGCGGCTCTGTGCTCCACATTTTTCTTAGATATGGTTGATCTTGATTTGGGTATTAAGAACTGTTGTGAATATAGAAAAAACAATAACTGACTACATTTTGTGTTCACAAACAGTCACTTTTATGATCAATGAAAAGTCATGACCTAATTCTGAAGCATCACTCTGCTAAACACAAAAACATGAATTGCTATCACCAGCATGGTAATAAATTACATTTATGGTTAATGCCCGAACAGCTGTGAACATTTTATAGTCGCATAATTTTAAAGAATCAGGTATTCACACCTGCAGCTACGGATCAATATCACAGGTCTGTTTCTTGAAAGGGATTCAAGAAAACAGTGGTTCCTTTAAAGGAGGTACTTGGATACTTTACTTCAAAACATAAAAACAAGTATAACCTATGTACTGAATTAACAGTCATTAAGTCACTGTAACAATAGCCATCACATATATAGATATGTAAAAAGGCACTCAATAAAATGGTGCATTGATAGTGCTTCGTGACAACAGTGAGGAAGTGTGCTTGTGACTATAACAAAAACAACCAATGCTGACTGAATAGTAGTTCAATTTACAAAACTCCAAGTCCTATTTGGGTTCAGGTTTAAGCACAGTGTATTAAGGTGATACACTCAACATCTATGTGCATTGATGTTTGGACCCCCTAAAAATGATTCAGATCCAGGTCTAAATTGATTCAGAAGTGGCAGTGCTGTGCATAAAATAGCCCATTTTATTCCCTTATCAATCACGGACATGTTTACTTTTCAGAGTGATTTGGGAGACAGCGGTCGGCCAAGAAGCGGTTCTGTAATGGACGATGATGAAAATTTGGCTGTACTACGGAGGTGAACTCATTTCCCTGTTTTTTATTGGTTGCTTTTGGGCATTTTGGGAGCAAACATATTTTACTTTGTAAGTATGAGGATGCAATGAGAAGGAACAAACAAGATTCAATTGATGAAGTTAAATTTGTTTTCATCTTGATGATATAAATAGTGAAGTGGTTTGTTGACACTAAAGGAAAGTATCAATAGGTTGTCAAACATAATCTAACAATTTTTTTTAATGTTGTTTGTATTTTGTTAAAAGAAATCTACTCTGAATAGATCCTACCAAAGTATCATTTGGATGATTACATTTGATCCACCTTTCAAATATGCACTTAAATAGTTTAAAGGTTTGGAAATTAATATAACCAGAAAGCCAAAGCAATATGGAATATGCAAAATCTTATAAAGAAAGGAAAAATTCCTAATGTGGCCACAGAACACATCGTTGTTATAGATAAACAGCAACAATCACAACTAGCCTCCTCTTCTGAGCCATAGGCCTGGTGTAATTAAATAGCATAATTCTTTGAGGAAACATTTTGAATATATGCAGTGAGATTCTAGTCACACCTTTGACACATTTTCAAGCTTTTAATCATAAGAAAATTTACTGAAAGGAAAAGAGCACTGTGGAACCCCCACAATTGAAGGAGTCAAAGCATTTTCTTGAATACCACTTACAGAAATTCTTCCCTGTATGTGGCTCTCAGGATCTCATAATGACCCCCTCCTCACACCAAAAATACTTAAAGCTAAGATCTCCTTAGTTCCAGAGACCATACTTCTTACATTTAATTGCAGCCTGACTAACAGAAAAGTTACCCTTTCTTCAAAACAAGCCAATGTGAGGCCTGTATTGAAAAAGCCCAATTTGGACCTTAAGCTTCTAATTAATTATAGACCCATCTTGCGCTTGTCATTTTTTCTGATAGCTCTTGAGAAGTGGGTCTATTCACAAATGTGGAAATTTGATGAAGATAGCATACTGTAAAGGTCAACACCAGGCTAGTTTTAGACCTGTACATAGTGTACAGACAGTGGCGGTGTCCAACCTTGATAATATAATGAGAGCAACAGATAAGGTATAAGTCAGTTCCCTTTTCCTTTTCGATGAATCAACTGCTTTAAATGCCACTGACCATATCGTACTAATTTCCAGTCTTTTGGTAATGAAAGAACGCAAACTGTGGCAAGTTCTTCTTTTTATGTCAAGCCCACAGTCCTTAAATATACAATGCTGCAGGGCTCAATTATATCTCCATTATTGTTTAATATTTATTTTTCCACTGACACTGGCCCTTCATTGTTTGGGTCTAATTTGTACCTGTGCACAGATGATACACAGTTTCTTCGGACAGAAGAAGGTCTTAAGTCAATCTCCTTCTTCCATTGAGGAAATTGCATTTTATTTTCAATACACCAGATATTGGATGTCAGACAATTTTTTTACAGCTAAAACAACTAATACAGAACTCCTAATCCCCAACAGTTCACAATATTTCAGTATTGCCTCATTGGCCCTCTGAGATGGGAGTATGCCTTATTCAGGCAAATTCAGTGAGAAGCAGATATTACTATCAATTCAAAATGCTCTCTGATCAATCAAGTAGCAAATGTAACCAAGACCTGTTTGAGACAGCTACAATTTGTAAAGAAACTGCAGTTTTTTTTTTTTTTAGAGGAGAACCTCCGTTCTCCATTCGTAACTGTAATGATACACTCCTGACTGGACTATGGGAACGTTATCCATTTGGGATCTCCGAAAGCCTTTATGCAATAGTTGCAAATTGTTCTAAATATGGCTGCTCGTCTGATTGCCAAACAACCAAGAACTGCTCTAATGTTGCCAGTCTTATGCAGGTTACATTAATTACCAATCAGAGACAGAACTTTCGGAGCTATGGTGCTCGTGCATCGGGCCCTATATTTGCTCTGCCCAGAATTCCTGGCTGCCAAATTTCAGTGGTATGCACCTTCCTGCAAACTGCATTCTATTCACCTAATCAAGGTTCCCAAAACTAAGACAAGTAGGTTGGGTGACAGAGCCTTCTCAGTGGCAGCTGCCAAGTTACGAAATAAAACAACTCTTTCTCTTCTTTCGGAATCAAACCCACGTAAATTAAAGAAACAACATAAAATGTTCTTTTCTGAACCAGCTGTGTAGTGGCCTACTGTGGTTAATATGGTTTAGCATAGCCTTAATACACCCTGGTGATAGTGTGCTATATAAATGCCTATTCATCAATTCATTCATCAGTTCATTCACTCAATACATTAATGATCTCTTTGTTTAAAAGTACATTGTGATTGAAGAACTTGTCACTTCATTATTATTGCCTCTGTGAGAATTTGTACCCTCTTTTGGGTTGGTGGTCTTCTTCTTTCTTATGACTGGACTGTTGGATTTGCATGAGCAGCCTTTATGCCATAAAAACTGCTTACCTGCTGGCTGCATGATGAGGACTTTGCCAAAATTTCAGCCAAAAGGAAGAGTAAGAATATGCCTCACTGAGCAACCCTTCTTCCTAGAAACACACATTAGGAATCCTGGATTGGTAGGATTTTTCAATTCCAACCCTCCAATGCCACTAAATCATAATATGTCAAAGAGAAGTCCTGTCATTACCTCGGTTGATTCTTCCCATATCTGTTATGCAGGTGTTCATAAAAATGCTCTCTTCTAGGATCTGGAATTGAAGCCAAAGGCTGCAGAAGCCACCTCCCTGAATGTTATCTTATCTGGGGTTTCTAATTTATGTGTCAAAAGATTAGTCTATACCTGCCATACTTGTGCCATGGTATATGTAAAACAGACCATAGTTTAGAAACCTCTGGCATCTTGTTTTCTGCCATTTCTAAAAGGTCTATGGACATGCAGATTTCCTAATAAAGCCTCTCCAGATGTTTCAGACATTCAGTACTTTCTCACTTTTTTGACACTTTTATGTGTCCCTTTTCTATTTTGTATTTTGTCTTTCCCCTTAAACAGTCTCCTTTTTCAGAAAATAGTGAACCTTTTATCCTGCAACAGTTTTGAAATCAAAATGCCTAAATCATGTGATAACACCCCGCTTGGGCTATTTTTAAATGAGTGGCTACTGGGAACTGTTTGGATTTTCTGTGTGTCATTCATTTACTGGTTAAAAGTCACAATTTGAGTTCAGGATCTTTCAAAGTTGGGATTCTTGTTCACGTTTATTTAGGTTTATAAAGAAATGATTAAGGTATTTGGTGCCTTTCGCCAAATTTTTCTTACTCATTTTTCAACAGGCAGAGGTTTTTTTTTATATTTGGCTCTTTCTCACCTGTACGCTGTAAATATACCTTATTTAATTTGTTTGCTGGATGTTCTTGTTCCCATCTTGCACATTCTCACAGAAATCTTGAAGCTTAACTAAGTGACTTGTTTCTCCAGAGCATTGCAGATTGACTTCCTCCTTAATGAACTGAAGTTGAGCTTTTTTGAGGAAATCTACAAACATCACATACCTATCACAGGAAACTTAATTTTTAGGATTTCTAAAACAAAATATAAATGACTTGCCTGCCTCATTGTTCTATCAAATAGAATAATACTGTTTATGTACCCCTATAGGCACTTTAAGTATGAAAGAAAAACATTTGAATACAGTGCCTTTCCGCAGCGATTATTCGAATGTGTGTTGGTCACTCTTAAAACCTAACTGAAGTTTACAGAGATCCATAGGATAAGATATGTATAAAACTGTTAAAAAACTTCAGGCAACCCACACAACATATTTAGACTACATAAACATATAAAGTAACAACTTTGAAGTTGTGGTCTGGAGCTGCCTGTGTCAAATACTGAGGTTCTCTCTTTGGGTAGAACAGATCATAATTCTCCAACTAGAATTAGAAGATTAAAATACACCTTGAAAGATTAGTGAATGAGCTTCCCGGAAATCTGAGTGCCATATCTGAAATTACAGCAACACACTTGTGTCCCCTTAAACATCTGTTGAACAGGACATTATTGATACTATTACTAAAGCCAGTAACACAGAACATTAAAAAGAATAAGCAACGTTGTTATATAGCTTATGTGATCTTAAAAGTAGAACAAAGCAGCAAGGAAACATTTAGGAAATCAATTTGTGTCCCAAGGAAAATCACGTTGGCTAAAACATGAAAAGAATCTTGAATCAGATGTACTAATTTACTGGCAGCAATTTGCGATCAGTATTTTTGTGACTAGTGGAATGTTGCAAAACCAACCTATGTACTAATATTTTGGTTTGGAAAATTAAGATTCAGAGTGGGTCACAATATGGCTAACTGTTAATATTCATGAGCTGGTTCACACATTGTGACTCACTCCAATTGGTGGCTTTGACAGGGACCGTGGCCTGCAAGGCTCAGAAGATGAATGTAGCTGATTGTTTTGGGAGCTGCTTGTTTGTCTTGAAGGAAATGTGCTGCTTAAAAAAAGTTTATTTGAGAGCTAACAGTAGTTTAATGAACTACTACCCACTCCCCTTGAGTCTTTAAAAGCAATACACAAATATCTTACCAACCCAACTTGGGCGTCAGTAATTTTTCAATGGGTTGCAACCGGAATTCTGATTGTAGACTTTAGATACTTCTCATCAGTGGCAGCTGACTGCTTTAGAAAGTGGTGGGGCGATCAGGTGGGCACTCCAGGAATGCTCTTTGGGGAAACCACAGAGCTTTCAATCGTGGTCCGTTGTAAACAGTGTTTAAAACAAATGACGATTAAGAGCTCTGGGGTTGAGGCTGAACGCAGTGCAGGTTTCTCACTTACCTACTCCTCTGCAGCTGGTCGCTGAAAGGCAGCAAGGGGTGTCTGAGCCAACTCCCCTCACAAAACCAGATGCTGCTCTCATTCTGTTAACCAGCATGAGAGAAGCACCAGGATTAGTTGGAGCAGGCTGGCTCAGCACTCCTACAGGGCTTGGAGGCCTACGCCAGCTCTCCACCCAGCTGTGTAAGACAGCTCGGGTTGGAGGGGTTTAAAGTATGCATGTCAGGCTGTCAGACTGGCCGTTGCAAGACAGCTGCCCAAAATGACATGTTCACTTTAAACTTAAGTTGAGCACCATTCCTCCTCCCCTGCTGCCAATCAGCAGTGATGGCCCCGCGCCAACACTTGGCTCGGGCTTGCCGGCTGCACTGAAAAATAAAATGGTAATAAAATCATTTTATTACTGTTTTATTTTGCATGTTTGTAGTGCTGGCAGCAGAGTGGGTGACACTTCTCCGCTCTTATGGAGGCACCACTGCTGCATCTTATAGCAGATTACTGTGTGGAACATACGCTGCAACCAGCCCCTCCAAATAGTGAATAAGCATGGAGTTACAAACCCATTTTAGTAGCCAGTAAAAATGTACCAACTCCGAAAATGGGTTTAGTATGATGTAAGAAATGTTTTGCAGTCCCAAACAGCGCATTGGACTGCTTGTGAAGGAACACATATTTAGTACATCTGGCCCATTGTTCATTAAAAACAGGGTAATACCTAAAATATAAGAATCAGCGAGTCTGGCTTTACTGGATCACACACGTGAGCATGAAGACATGCATGCATAAACTCGCTGACCTGTAGCCATGTGCACCCACAAAACTAATATAGACTCTGATGCAACACTTTCTGATCTGTGCAGCACAAAAGAAAAAGGCACACAGACAGAGACACACAAATAATCAACAAACACATACTCTGCCTCTCTTTCTCTCTCTCGCTCTCTCTCTCTCTCTCTCTCTGCTGAAGTGTTGCTGACATGCTTATTCTAGAAAAAGCTGTGAAAGTTTTTTTTTTGATGCCTGTATAAAAAACAAATCTTGTATACTGAAATGATAAGATCTATACATTGGCTTTATGGAAATGTGATTTTTGTTTATCTCACTATTGTACAAGCCTATTGCAGAGGTATGACGTTTATATATTTGGGGGGGAAGGGGCGGCGTCTAATTTGAACTTTTATATTTGTTTATGATGCATGACGAGTTGAACATTTTTGACTGTCAAACACCCAATAGTAAAACTCAAATGGTATTATGGATTTTACATTTTAGGCATTAAATTGATCAAATATGCATTCATTTATTTTGTATTTTTCAGCCATGTTATGAAGGAACTCATTGAAACTGAGCGTGTGTATGTAGAAGAGCTTCTGTGTGTGCTTGAGGTAAATATTCCCCCCATTTATACTTGTTTGAACAGTCAGTGCCATTTTCCATAAATGCCTCGCATACTCATGAACATTCTGAAAAACTGGTGATAAATTACACAATTCTTTGTTACTATGCTGTGATCAACATTATCAATTTACCGAAATGTTTCATCGATTATAGCATTATATTATTAAGGTATGCATTTATATGGAAGCATAGTTGTGGGAAAACACCCTTTTTGTGAGGTTCCCATCTTTTTTTTTTGCTGCATTTTATTGTTTAATTGTAATCTGTTCACTGAGCACTGCTGTCCAATGTGCAGTGTATGTGAAGTGACCCCTAACACATCTAGAAATTATCTAATCTCTTATTGGCATATTTAACTCCTTTGTAAGGACATAGTATATGATGTAGAAACTGCACGCACGGCTTTGAAAGTTAATTGGCACCTGTGGATGGCAGCACTTAATGTGCCATTTGCTAGTGAGACAAAAGAAAACATGACTTCAGGCCTAGCACTGAAGCCTGACTGTTGCAGGATAAAAAGGGCATTGTGCCCTGTTAAAATACCCTTTTTGACAGGTACAAACCTCTCATTTATATATTAGTAAGTCACCCCTATGTAGGCTGTGTAGCCTATAAGGTAGGGTGCATGGTATTTAAAAGTGGGACATGTCGAAAATGAATGTTACCATGTCCCTACAGTGACAAGGCCCTAAATGTTATTTTAACAGTGGCAGGCCTAGTTGTTCTATGTGGAAAATCAGAGTACAGTTCATATACCAATACTGTATTTCGGGAATGGGACCAGTTAGAAAAATAGTTAGGCAACTGTATTAATAGTTATTTGGAAAATTATACCCTCTCCCTTCCTAAAGCCCCTGGAGTCTAATTTGCATTAAATCTCCAACTTCTCCCAGCCTGTGCTTAGCCTAAGAAAAGGTGTGAAAGCATTGTGAAATTCTTCTATAGAGCACACCATAGGCTGATCTGAAAGGGCAGGGATGACTCCTCTGAGCTCATTAGAATATGCATGGTGGGAGCCCCTCTAGTTGACACCACCAGGTCAAATCCAGCAAGACAGGGTCTGTCTTAAGCACATGTGAAAGTTTTGTGCCCTTCAGAGGTAGCAAACATGATGCCACGATACATTTTTGTGTAACCCCTGTCTGGTTACTGAAGGACCCTGCTTTGTCCTACCATACTTCTGCCTCTAGGTTTTCTGTGGGCACAGTACATGCCTCAGACTGGACTTTAGTGTTAGATGTAGGCTGATCCTCTGCAAGGCTTCAGGAACATAGAAAAGCCAAAGAGGACATTTCCTCCCTAATAAATGCACAATATTATCCATTGGGAAATTTAAAATTGACTCTATTGTGTTTCTATGGTGTGCTGGATTGGAGAATTTTTCACTTGAGGGGCCTGTGTTCCTTTTATAAATACTAATGGGCCTGCAGCACTGATTGTGCCACCCACTTAAGTAGCCCTGTAAACATGTCTCAGGCGTGTCATTGCAGGGCCTCTGTGTGAAACTTCAATGCCAATTGAATTTGGCATTTAAAACCTCTTGCCAAGCTGTAAACTCCCCTTTTCCGACATGTCACCCCTATGGCCCTTTGTAGCCCATAGGGCAGGATGTCATGTAATTAAAAGGCAGATATGTACTTTTAAGTTTTACATGTCCTGGTTATGAAAAACTCCCAAAGTCGTTTTTCATCACTATGAGGCCAGTTACTCTCATAGGCCAGCATTTGGAATTCCTTCATATACTTTTAACCTGCAATTTGTGATCCGAAATGAGAAGATGCATCATGTTTCATATCATTGGAATGATTTCGGGTTTAGGGTGTGTATGGGCTTTTGGATTGTAAGGATTTTTTGGAGTTTAAGCTGGGTATGGGTTTTTTATTGGTAAGTTTTGTTTTCTTTTAATTTTGGGGGGTAAGGGTTTTTAGGATGTAAGGTTTTTTTTTAGGATTTAGGGTGGGTATGGGTTTTGGGTTGTGGGATCATAAGGATATATATATGTTCGATGGCATGTGTAGCTGCAGATACACATGCTGTGCATTATCCTGCCATCTAGTGTTGGGCTCGGAGTGTTACAAGTTGTTTTTCTTCAAAGAAGTCTTTTCGAGTCACAAGACCGAGGGACTCCTCCCTTTCGGCTCCATTGCGCATGGGCGTCGACTCCATCTTAGATTGTTTTCTTTCCGCCATCGGGTTCGGACGTGTTCCTCTTCGCTCCGTACTTCGGTTCAGAAAAGATAGTTATCCATCAGAAAATTCGACGGTATTGTTTGCGCTCGGTACCGGGTTAGTGCTAGCACATCGACACCGAAGAAAGAAGAGCTCTGCTGGCCCTTCAGGGCTTCCACTCCTCAGTGGGGCCTGGTCGGCCCGACCGCGTCCTTCTTCAAACCTCATGGACCGGACCCCCTTCCGCTTCAGCCCCAACTGCCACGCAAAGTATCCTTATACAGACCAACACTTGGTCTGTAATCTGTGTTTGTCCCCCGAACACAAAGAGGATACTTGCGAGGCCTGTCGGGCATTTCGATCCAAGAAAACACTGCGGGATCGAAGAGCTCGAAGACTCCAGATGGCGTCGACACCGACCACACACACCGACGTCGAAGAAGAGGAGAGATTCTCCATTCGAGATTCGGACTCGGACGAGTCCGAGAGCGAGCAGCCGAAGACACAACAAACCGTGAGTAAACCAGCCCCGGTAAAAACTCACACCAAAATAATGAAGGCCAAGGGGACTCCACCGGCAACAGGCCATGGCTTAACCCGAAAACACGGTGACCAAACATCGGCACCGAAAAAGACCTCCCAGCAGCCGAAGACATCCAACTCCGGTCGAGATACCGGCACCGACCAGACTCGGCACCGAGAGTTCAGCACCCCGAAAATCAAAAAGGTTTCCTCGGAGCCAAAAAAGACTATCGAAAAGATTTTGGTGCCGAAACATGCGCCCTCGGGCCAAAACAAGGCTCCTATACAGAGGAACAAGGCCTTTCAAAACAATTACAAGGTCACAGATTTGAACAAGAACTGGGTATGGGAGAGCCAGACCATACCAGAGGAGGCTGCATATACAAAAAGACACAGGGAGAATCAGAACTCTTCCTCCAATAAAGATGAAGCGCAAGCTCGCATTCCAAGAGGCCGAAATGCAGCCAAAAGCTAAAGTGGCTAAAGAAAAGACACCACCACAGTTCTCGCCACAGCTATGGCCAACACAGTCGCCACATCTGTCCCCGGTAGCAACACCCCCAATGATGCAGTCACCAACACACACAGGGATGAGCCAAGATGACCCAGATGCATGGGATTTGTATGATGCACCGGTCTCAGACAATAGTCCTGATTGCTACCCGGCAAGGCCGTCACCACCTGAAGACAGTACCGCATACATGCAGGTGGTTTCAAGGGCAGCTACATTCCATAATGTAGCATTGCATGCAGAGCCCATAGAGAACGATTTTTTATTCAATACCCTGTCATCTATGCACAGCCAATACCAAAGCTTGCCAATGCTGCCAGGCATGTTAAAACACGGCAAACAGGTGTTTCAGGACCCAGTCAAAGGCAGAGCCATCACGCCTAGGGAGAAGAAATATAAACCTCCCCCTAGCGACCCTGTATATATCACACAACAGTTAACTCCTGATTCAGTGGTAGTACGAGCAGCTCGGAAAAGGGCAAACTCACAAACTTCTGGAGACGCACCACCGCCCGACAAAGAAAGTCGGAAATTCGATGCAGCATGCAAGAGGGTGGCAGCACAGGCAGCCAATCAATGGCGAATTGCCAATTCCCAAGCTCTGTTGGCACTATACGACAGGGCACATTGGGATGAAATGCAGCATCTCATTCAGCACCTTCCCAAAGAGTTCCACAAACGTGCCCAACAGGTTTTTGAGGAGGGCCAAGCTATCTCGAACAACCAAATAAGGTCGGCTATGGACTCAGCAGACACGGCGGCGAGGACAGTGAACACAGCAGTAACCATCCGTAGACACGCATGGTTACGAACCTCCGGATTTAAGCCAGAAATCCAGCAGGCTGTGCTGAATATGCCTTTCAACGAACAACAATTGTTTGGGTCGGAGGTGGATACGGCGATAGAAAAACTGAAAAAAGACACGGACACGGCCAAAGCCATGGGCGCGCTCTACTCTCCACAGAGTAGAGGCACTTTTAAGAAGCCGCACTTTAGAGGGGGGTTTCAGGCCCAAACCACAGAGCCTTCCACCTCACAAGTCAGACCCACATATCAGGGCCAATATGAGAGAAGAGGTTTTCGAGGACAATATAGGGGTGGACAGTTCCCTAAAACAAGAGGGAAATTCCAGAGCCCAAAAAACCCACAAACCAAACAGTGACTTCAATGTCACAAACCCCCACCACACAACACCAGTGGGGGGGAGACTTACAGATTATTACCACAACTGGGAACACATAACTACGGACGCGTGGGTCCTAGCCATTATCCAACATGGTTATTGCATAGAATTCCTACATTTGCCACCAGATGTGCCTCCAAGAGCACACAATATGTCCAAACAACACTTAGACCTGTTACAACTAGAAGTCCAAGCATTGTTACAAAAAGAAGCAATATAACTAGTACCCAACCATCAAAAAGGAACAGGTGTTTACTCCCTGTATTTCCTAATTCCAAAAAAGCACAAAACACTGAGACCCATATTAGACCTCAGAACACTGAATCTTTACATCAAATCAGATCACTTTCACATGGTGACACTTCAAGACGTGATTCTCTTGCTCAAACAACAGGATTATATGTCAACATTAGATCTTGGGGATGCTTATATCCACATACCCATACATCCTTCCCACAGGAAATACTTGAGGTTTGTAATCCAAGGCGTGCATTACCAATTCAAAGTGTTACCATTTGGCATAACAACAGCCCCAAGGGTATTCACAAAATGCCTTGCAGTAGTAGCCGCTCACATCAGGAGGCAGCACATGCACGTATTCCCTTACTTAGACGATTGGTTAATAAAAACCAGCACTTAGCAACAGTGTCTTCTACACACAAAATATGTCATAGAAACCCTTCACAAACTAGGGTTCTCTATAAACTACCAAAAATCTCATCTACAACTGTGTCAAATACAACAATACTTAGGAGCAACAATCAACACACAAAAGGGGATTGCCACTCCAAGTCCACAAAGGGTACAAGCCTTCCAAAATGTAATAATAAACATGTACCCAAACCAACACTATCAAGTAAGGTTTGTAATAAAACTCCTAGGCATGATGTCTTCATGCATAGCCATTGTCCCAAACGCAAGACTACACATGCGGCCCTTATAACAGTGCCTAGCAACACAATGGACACAAGCACAGGGTCAATTTCAAGATCTAGTGTTGATAGACCACCAAACACACTTCTTGCTTCAATGGTGGAATCGTATAAATTTAAACCAAGGGCGGCCATTCCAAGACCCAGTGCCTCAATACGTGATCACAACAGATGCTTCCCTGATGGGGTGGGGAGCACACCTCAACCAGCACAGTATACCGGGACAATGGGACGTTCAACAAAGGCAACTGCATATAAATCATTTAGAGCTGTTAGCAGTGTTTCTAGCATTGAAAGCATTTCAACCGCTAATAGTCCACAAAAACATTCTTGTCAAAACAGACAACATGACAACAATGTATTACTTAAACAAACAAGGAGGGACACACTCATCACAACTATGTCTCTTAGCACAGATGATTTGGCATTGGGCGATTCACAATCACATTCGCCTAATAGCACAATACATCCCAGGGATTCAAAACCAGTTGGCCGACAGTCTGTCGAGCTCACCAACAGACACACAAATGGGAAATTCATCCCCAGATACTACAAACTTACTTTCTACGCTGGGGAACACCAGAAATAGACCTATTCGCAACAAAAGAAAACGCAAAATGCCAAGACTTTGCGTCCAGGTATCCACATGCTCAGTCCAAACGCAATGCGTTATGGATGAGTTGGTCAGGGATATTTGCCTACGCTTTTCCCCCTCTCCCACTCCTTCCTTATCTGGTAAACAAATTGAGTCAAAACAAACTCAAACTAATACTAATAGCACCACCCTGGGCTCGCCAACCATGGTATACAACATTACTGGACCTATCAGTAGTACCTCATATCAAACTACCAAACACACCAGATCTGTTAACTCAACACAAACAGCAGATCAGACACCCGAATCCAGCATCGCTCTATCTAGCAATCTGACTCCTGAAGTCTTAGAGTTTGGACATTTAGACCTTACACAAGAATGTATGGAGGTCATTAAGCAAGCTAGGAAACCTACTACAAGACATTGTTACGCAAACAAATGGAAAAGATTTGTTTATTACTGCCATAATCAAATTCAATCACTACATCCTTCTGCAAAAAACATTGTAAGCTATTTATTACACTTACAAAAATAAAAACTAGCTTTTTCTTCTATCAAAATACATCTCACAGCAATATCTGCCTATCTGCAGATTACACATTCAACATCACTATTTAGAATCCCAGTCATCAAAGCATTTATGGAAGGTTTAAAAAGAATCATACCCCCGAGAACACCACCATTTCCCTCGTGGAACCTCAATATTGTATTAACACGACTCATGGGTCCACCATTTGAACCCATGCACTCTTGTGAGTTGCAATACTTAACCTGGAATGTAGCCTTCCTAATAGCTATCACATCTCTTAGAAGAGTAAATGAAATACAAGCATTCACTATACAAGAACCCTTTGTACAAATACATAAACATAAAGTGGTTCTCCGTACAATTCAAAATTCTTACCAAAAATTATATCACCGTTCCACCTAAACCAAACAGTGGAACTCCCAGTCTTTTTTCCACAACCAGACTCAGTAGCCGAAAGAGCCTTACATACGTTAGACATCAAAAGAGCACTAATGTATTACATTGATAGAACAAAACAATTTCCCAAGACAAAACAATTGTTTGTAGCCTTCCAAAAACCTCATGCAGGAAATCCAATATCCAAACAAGGCATTGCCAGATGGATAGTGAAATGTATTCAGACCTGCTATATTAAAGCAAAAAGAGATCTGCCTATTACGCCAAAGGCACACTCCACTAGGAAGAAAGGCGCCACAATGGCCTTTCTAGGAAATATACCTACTACAGAAATCTGTAAGGCAGCCAAATGGTCTACGCCTCATACATTCACAAAACATTACTGTGTAGATGTGTTAACAACACAACAAGCCACAGTAGGTCAGGCTGTATTACGAACATTATTTCAGAGAACTTCAACTCCTACAGGCTAAGCCACCGCTTTTGGGGAGATAACTGCTTACTAGTCTATGCACAGCATGTGTATCTGCAGCTACACATGCCATCGAATGGAAAATGTCATTTACCCAGTGTACATCTGTTCGTGGCATGAGACGCTGCAGATTCACATGCGCCCTCCTGCCTCCCCAGGAGCCTGTAGCCGTTATAAGTTGATGAAACTTGTACATTTGTAAATTTGTAAATATATACTATTTTTATACACATTATGTACATACATACTCACTCCATTGCATGGGCACTTTTACTATATATACAACTCCTACCTCACCCTCTGCGGGGAAAACAATCTAAGATGGAGTCGACGCCCATGCGCAATGGAGCCGAAAGGGAGGAGTCCCTTGGTCTTGTGACTCGAAAAGACTTCTTCAAAGAAAAACAACTTGTAACACTCCGAGCCCAACACTAGATGGCAGGATAATGCACAGCATGTGAATCTGCAGCGTCTCATGCCACGAACAGATGTACACTGGGTAAGTGACATTTTCCATATGTATGTGTAATATGTTTATATACATGTGTGTATATATATATATATATATAAATATATGTGTGTGTGCATATATATAAAGTTTTTACATACCTGTACATTTTGTGCAAAGCATATGCCTTTACAGTGCTTGCATTTAACATAAAAATTTAAGTATTTTATAGGAAAGTATAAACACTATGTATGTGTGTATATGTATATATAAAGGTTTATATTTACCTGTAAAATACTTACATTTACTATCAAAACCTTTCCCACGCTTATACCTTTAACATTCATGCTTTTACAATGAAATTAATTGTAAAGGCATGCATGATAGTGGTATAGTCATTATAAAGGCATGCGTGGTAAAGGTTATGTGTTGTAACGCTACCTACGTTGTACCTGCCGGGTTGCAAACGCATGCGTGGTAATTGCATGCATGGTTTAGTCATACAACTGTCACTAAGAGCTACGACCAGTACTTGAGAACTAATCTGCACAGGATCTGAGGTGGGGGAGTGTAGCCCTGATGCTGAGTCTTCACCTACTCACGGAGTTGGAGGACTTCTCTGGGGGAGTGTTGGAACCTAACCCTGGAGTACACAAGATGGCAAAACACACCTGTGGAGGTGTGATATGGCAGAGAATGGCCCATCAATCAGGACTAGTGCTTCTTTGGCTCCAGAACTCAGTGCTCAACACCTCCTGCTCAGAACTGAACACTGAACGGACCCACGGTGGGATGGACAGATGCACCTCACAAGTAGGTGAGCCTGACAACTCATGGCTCAAGCCAAGGGTTACATTGCCTACCCCTAAAAGATCCACTAAACACAATATTGAAGTGAAATAGCCCCAGTTAAGATATGGAGGGGTGGTGCCTCCCACCACCATACATAGCGAAAGCGTATCTGGCACAGAGCAGTCTGGCACAGAATGCAGAAGCGCCTGGCCATGTAGGAGGCATACTCTAGAGTTTGACTGCTGCATTGTAAATATTTTCTGCCTCAGAACTGGATGACTGAAGCTTTAGTACTGTCCATAAAGATAATGCATCAGATCTCCATATGCCTTTTAGATGAAGCAGAGTTTATCTTTACTAGTTGACTGTTGTCCATCAGGAAGAATTATTTTCTGCTACTTTGATTTTCATTGTTTAGGCCTACATGGATTACTGGGAGGAGGTGGCACTACATGGGACAAATGCAAGCAAGAATAGCCTCTTACCCCACCTCCATAAACAGGTGATGGGTCCTATTTGCCCAGCTATTCTGCTGCATGACACAGTTTGGGTGATTCAAAAGATTGGTATTTTGGTGAAGGTGAATGTACAGATCTTTCCAACAACCATATTAGGGAGACCTTGAGTGGTTGTGATTCAGAGGGATTGTCCTCCCTGGTACTAGGATATTACTTCAGGATTTTGTGGACAAATAGCAAGTCATGAACTACACCAGCTGAAGTTCTAGTGAGGTGGCATTAGTTCTCTTTCTGCATTACTTCAGGAGATTGCTTGGTCCAATCTATAATACACGTTTGGGCAGGCAACTAAACTGTGCTAAACTGTGCTTCTTGGTGTGGTGCTAGGACAGCATTTGTGATATGGTGAGAAATGCACTGACTATTGACATACAGAGTTGCTGTATACTCAGCATCTTGGTTTTCATGAAAAGTTTCACTATAGTACATGTGGTGGGTAAATTCAATTGAAGTTGGGGGATTCATTGTGGGAGTTGGATGGTACGGGTTGAGTACATGTTATATAGGATATGGAGCAACCGAAAATGTACAGATCGTATTACAGGCTGACATTGTAACACTGGCTGATAGGAGGAACCTACAGCCAGGAAGCAGATAACTGTCTTAGATAATATAAACAGAGAAGACTACTATAAAAGTTAATCCTCCCTCTTCCCACATCAAAGGGTTCAATAACCCCAGGTAGGTTATGCATACCATGTCCTATCTAAACAGACACAATACCAGTCAGATATCCTGTCTGCCGTATTATGATTCCCATAGGGCATGGGATATAACTGGATGGTAATATGGAGGACTGGAGTAACCCCATCCTGCAAACTTTAAATCAGGCCCTTAGTCTACAGTCTCAAGATGTTCTGGCTCTGGGTGGGCACAAAAAACACAAGAGATGATTAGCTTGTCCTCAAGATAACCAGGGTTGACAGTTGTGATGTCTTTGCAAATGATGCACCTGGTTTTGAAGATGGTGCGGGCTGACAAGGAGTGCGAATTAAGTTCCAGTAGGATGGGGATGATTTGATCCTGTTTCTTCAGGCCCTGGATGAGGCATTCTGTGGCATGTAGGATGCCCTTCAAGGGTGTCAGTGTGGAATATAAGGAGGCAATGGAGCTGGGCATTACCACCATCCAGATGTAAGTGTATGATGGCTTGAAAAGCAGTTCTGATGTTGCTTTCTGGAAGAATTAATTTCTTCTTTCGAAGAGATAGCTGGTGCCAGCCCATCTGCCAGTGTCTTACTTTGGGTGTGAGGTTAGACATAGAGATGAAATACCTGTACAAGTATGTAGCTACTAGATAATATGGTAAAGGAGAGTGTCTAGATAGAAGTCTAGCTAAGTTCCTGAAGCCACAGTGGGCCTCACAAGACAAGGCATATTTGAAGTTGAAGTTTAAAAGCGTGTCCATGTTAAAAGGTTGACTAAGCACTACCACAATTAATCCCATCAACATCACTGTCTCTGATGTAGTACCGCATACCTTAACACTTTTCAGGTATATTTTTCCCTGCAGGGTGGCACAAGGGCTACTGGGAGGAGGTGCCCTTTGCTCGGGCAATTAAAAACGGTACTCAGCAGACCATCATTGCATCCAGTCCTTGACTTAAGATGTCCTTGTGACCAAGAGGGTTTGAATACTGACGTGATGCAATTACCGAATGGTATATCAGAGACAGAGGATATTGATGAGATTTTGCTTGTGCTACTATTGAGGTATTAAGCCTTGGAACAACTAGAACAGTAGGCCTTCGTGTTCCCTACAGTGGGTAGCACAAAGACTTCAGTTCAAAAGGGACCAAAGAGGAGCAGCTACTCTGATGTGTAAGTAGGCACTATGGGTCCAGAGGCTGTAGGTGCTAGTCACCTGCTCGGTTCGGTTTCACCACAGGATGGGAATAGAAGTTGGTGGGTTAAGGCTGCTCTGAAATGTGATGTTTATGGTAAGTGAGCAGATGAGTGGAGATGCCCAGGTGAATGTACAAATGTGCAGAAGAACAGAGCATAGCAATCAAAGATGAAGATCACGCTTCTGGCGATAGTGGGTGGAGAGAAAAAAAGAGGAGAGGAACAAATGTGAGCTCAGCTGATGTGCGAGTTATGTTTGGCAAAGTGGTTACCAAGAACCTGCAGTTGCAAGAGATTGAGTGGAATTTAGGGAAGACGAGTTGATCCGCAGGATTATGGCACCTGAAGCTAAGGTCATTGACAGGTGAATTTGGGAATAAGTACTATGAGTAGCATTGCTGTCCTCAAAAGGCTCTTTGCTTCTGAGTTTTGTGCTTCTGAGTTTTTGGTGCCATGTGCTCCTGTTGTCAAATGGTCAGATTTTCAATTCCTACCTCTGTAAAGGTCTGCTGTGTTACATTATGCAGATTTGTAGAGTGCACTATCACCTGGGAAGGTATTCTGGCACCAGGCAAGTGTAAGCCTAGCCAAACATAGAGTCTAGTGGAACTACTTAAAAAGCTGAGTCTTCAGCTTCTTGCATAATCAATAAGTGAGGAGAAGGCTCTTATGTATAGTGGCAGCTAGTTCCACACTTTACGAGCGATGTTAGAGAAGGCTCGACCACCGGATCGGTCTTTCTGTATGCATGCAAGTAGGAGTCCAGATGACCACAGCTGTCTGGAAGGCTTGGGAAAGCAGATGTAATTGTTGAGGTATACTGGGCTACTGTTAGGTAGTGCCTTAAAAGTGTGAGTGAGGAGTTTGAATTGAGCAAGTCCAGCTCCCTAGGTGTGGTGTGATGTGAGTCCTGCGTGGGAGGTCGAGATTGAATCTGGCTGCTGAGTTCTGAATGGTCTGTAGCATTTTGGTTAGTTTTTCATTGATCCCTTGTGACCAGGGAGTGCTTTTGGGAGGCATTTGAAAATCTTCCTTAGCATCTTCAGGGTATGGATAATGAGGCGTTGATGGCGTTGACTTAGATGTTCAATTTGAGCTTACTTTTGATAATGATCCCAAAGTTCTTGGCATGGATGATAGGGATGGATATCTGTCCTAGTTCTATTGGCCACCGGGTGGACTGCCATGATAAAATGCTCATCCCAAAGATCACCATTTTGGTCTTGTCAGTGTTCAGCTTTAGACAATTGGTCTTCATCCAGTGGGCGATTTCAGTCATTCAGGCATTTAACTTGATCCGGGCACTGGCCGTCTTCTCTGTAAGGGAGAGAATCATTTTTGTTTGGTCGGCGTAGGAGAGGACATAGATGTTGTGAGAGCAGATGATGCTGGCTGGAGGGATCATGTATTCGTTGAAGAGAGTCGGGCTCAGGCAGGATCCATGCAGAACTCCGCAGATGAGGTCACGGGTATCCAAGTTTACTGTGCCAAGCTGACTGACTGGGTAGTTCCAGTCACAAAGGAGCAGATGCATTAGAGTGCATGTCCTTGAATCCTGATGCCATCTAGGCATTGGATGAAGATGGGCTAGGAGATCATGTCAAATGCTGCAGAGAAGTCCCGGAAGATAAGGGCCGCCATATCTCCTCTGTCCAGAGTCATGAGGATGTCATCTGTGGCTGTCATGAGGGTAGTTTTCATGCTGTGGTTGAGTCTGACCAGATTGTATGGTGTAGAGGAGTTGATGGTCATTGAAGTATTTGATAAGTCATCTGTTGATGATTTTCTCTAAGACCTTGGCTGAGATTGGTAGCAGAGAGATTGGCCTGTAGTTGTCGAGCATTAAAGTGTCCACATAGGATTTCTTCAACAATGGGAGAACAGTTTCCAAGCGTCTGGAAAGTTTGCATGAGAAGTGTAGGCAATTAGAATAGTTGTGAACATGACTCTTGGGGGTTGCAGTCCTCTGGAGTAGTAATAGTATGGGGCAGCGGTCCAATGGGGCTCCTGAGTGAATGGAGTTAATGGTGGCGGCGGTTTCTTCTGGGGTTATGGTGGGCTATGTGGCTAGCATTGGTTCTTTGGATAAGATCTGGAGGTGTTTGGTGAGGTCTGTCTGGTCCAGTTGATGGTTAAAGTTGATGTAAATGGTAGTGATTCAGAGATTGAAGAATTGAGGAAGATTGTTTCAGAGATTCTTTGAGAGGTTGATCAAGTTCGAGGTGTCCCCTGGTGAGGTGAAATCCTTCACAATGGTGAATATTTCTTTGTATCTGTTGTTGCTGGCCTCAATGAGGCGCAAAAGAGCTGCATGTTTAGTGGTCTGGAACATTTGGTAGTAGCGTTTAAGGGGACATTTCAATGTGCTTCTTTCTGTATTGTCCTGATTCATTGTCCATTTGTGCTCTAGTTGTTTGTGATGGTGTTTCATCAGTCTGAGTTCCTCTGTGTACCAACTGGCTTGGGGTCTAGATCTTGTTGTATTGCTGTGTTTGAGGGGGCAGAGTATTGGTGCAGGAGGTGATCCAGTTGTTTAAAAGTTTCTTATGGCTTTGGTGAGGCTTTTGCTGTCTTTGAGTCATTAGGTGTTGAGAGCAGTGTTGTAGTCCTTGACAGTGATGCTGTCCAGTTTTTGCAGGCTGGTCTGGCAGTGGTGTGTGTGCATTGGAGCAGGACAGCGATGCTGAACTTGATGAAGATGTGGAGTGTCCAGAAAACTGGTGTGGGTTCATTTATTCTGATGTTGCAGAAGGTGGTGAAATAGGGCCTAAGAGGTGTAAGGCAACATTGATAGATCCCTTTACTCCTTCGATGGGGCCCAGGCTTCCATGGTCTTTGAGTGTTTTTAAGTTGGGGTCTTCCAGATGGAGGCTCAGGTTTCCGAGTCGAATGGTATTGCTAGCCTCGAGGTGAGTGTTGCAATGAAGTATGTGAATGAGTCAGTGAAGTTGATGCCTGCTGCTGGTGGTCTGTAGATGAGAATGCTGCATAGGATGAAGTTGTGGCATAGAATTTAAATGACAGGTGTTCCATAATGGAGGGTGACATGTCGGTGGAAACAGTTAATGGTGCTCTCATGAATGATGGTGATTCTGCCTCCGCCTCAGGCCTTGTGAAGTCTTTCTTATCTGGCGATCTTGTAGCCAAGGGTAGGGGGTGGGGGGATGAACTGTGGCAATGTAAAATGCTGATGCAGAGTTCAGCCAAGTTTCTGTGAGGAAAAACTGGTCCAGCACATTGTCATGCAGCAGGTTCCAGATCTCTGTGTCATTTTTCTTTTGTAGTCCATGGGCGTTGAGGAACAAGCATGCAAGTGTGGATTGTTGTGTAAGTAGTTGTGGCACTGTGTGAGTGTGAGAGTGGGGTGTTGGGTGCTGTTAGTGCAGTGAGGATTGTGTGTGGGTAAATGCACAAAAGCCTGCAGGAAGCAGAGGAAAACGCTCCCTCAGTGTTGTGTGGTGCTGTGAGGCAGCAGTGTGAGGAGCAGTGGCTGAGGTTGAGGGCATGGAGGGTGATAGGAGGGTAGTGGTGGGAGGAGAGAGGAGCAAGGATCCTGGCAGTGTGCACGGTCCAGGTGTAGATCGGCTTGCCTTTGGTGCACATGTACTGCGCCCGCCATTAAGTAGATCCGGGGTGGGGAATGGCGGGGAGTGATAACAATTCCTGTGCAGATGGATGATCGCAAATCCAGTGATATGACTTCTGTGCAGATGGATAATGGGGAATTTAGTGATGTCATTTCATGTGCAGATGGAAAATGGAAATGAGACCTCTTGCTTGGCTTCTTCTTATAAGGACAGTTTTGGCCGGAAATCAGTAATGCCACTTACGGTGCAAATGGATGATTGGAAATCCAGTGATGTCACTTTCTCTTCATCTGAATGATGGAATGATGATGGAAAATCCAGTGATATCACTTACTTTGCAAATGGTTGATAGGAAATCCAGTGATGTCACTTCCTGCGCAGAACGATGATGGAAAGTCCAGTGATGTCACTTCCTAAGCAGAAAGATGATGGAAATGAGTCCCCTTGCTTGGCTTCTTCTTTTTAAGAGTTTTTAAGTTTTGGTGGGATCTTGCTTCCTGCGCAGATGGATGATTGGTAATCCAGTGAAATCACTTTCTGTGCAGATGGGTGATTGAAAAATCAGTGATGTCACCTACTGGGCAAATTGGTGTTGGGAAATCCAGTGATGTCATTTCCTGTAAAGATTGATGATGGGAAATCCAGTTATGTGACCTTCTGTGCAGATGGATAATGGGAAATCCATTGATGTCTTTTCAGTTGTGGGACCGAGTCAATTAGCAGCAAAAGAAATGAAGAATGATATGTATTGAAATAATTGTTAACAACAGATTTGTTTCTATTCTCTACTTGCACATCTTTCTGAATAATACTGTTCTTGGAAGATAACTACCTTCCACAATCGTAGTCGTACATCTGAACATTTTTTTGCATCATGACAGAGGGCCTGATTTAGATGGGTTACTCCGTCACAACCGTGACAGATATCCCAGCCGCTGAAATCTAAACCCATAGGCTATAGTGGAATTTAGAGTTCGGCCGATGGGATATCGATCACCATTGTGACAGAGTAACCTGTTTGCTGAGTTCTAAATCAGGCCCAGAGTCGGAAGTGTTGCATTTAAAATGCTTATTTTAATTTGACATTGTATTTGAGCAAAAATATTTTGGTTTTATAAAATCTGCACAATATTCTTGATTAATAAAATAGCACAACGCCATGAAATATATTCTAAGTCCAGCTCATCAGATGATTAAACATATGCAAATCATTGCCACTCGCCTTTTAAAAATCATTTTATTGCTTGAGAGGTATACTTTATGTAAGACGTTCCAGATAGTGATATAATTTTAATGTTGGTTTTGCCTTTATCTGGTTTTAGTGTAAGCTTGTTAAACAGATGTATTTAAATGTAATTGAACTGCAATATTCTGAAACCATAATCTAACAGAGCCATATAAATAACATGATTTACATGCACTAAAAACTGAATATTTTTTAATTTCAATTTTTATCATATTTAGATGTATTACTTAACTTATATTGGAACTTAGGCCAAAATAAAGAGAAATGCATGCACTGGAAGAAATGCCTTTTGCAAGACTGCTCATGTTTTTAAGGATTTAGAAGGTCTGCCTATAAAAGCGGCATTGAGTTGTGATTGTTTCAATGTCTGATTTTCCACAGGGCTATGCTGCTGAAATGGACAATCCCTTAATAATGCATCTCATTTCACCAATGCTCCAAAACAAAAAGGATGTATTGTTCGGGAACATGGAAGAAATCTATCATTTTCACAATAGGTTGGTCATTTTTCACCAATCCTTTTTTCATAAGTGGTTCTAATATTGATTTTCCAGGTATGTTCCAATGCACCTGTTCCTAAATAGAAACCTCTTGTGGTACTCATGGGGAGAATCCCTTAAAGTCAAGAAATATCAGACTACTGGAGCCGCAAGTTTGTGCAATGATTGAGAGAAGCAGGGACAGAAACGGAAGCAGGACAAAGAAGGCAAGACAACCCTAATATGTACAGATAAAGTATACAATAACTTGACAACTCATTGGTTTATAATTATGCACAGTTAGGGCTATACATTTCCCACGCTGATGAAGAATCTCAATACCTCTGCAGATTATTCTTACAGAAGAAGTGATTCTGTGTATGGATCTGAGAGCGCAAACAAAGGATTGTATGTACACTCAGTAGAGAAGCCCCTATGGATCCGGCTGTTGCAATTGATCCAGAAGCCATCCTCTGTATAGAAGAGATACAGAAAGACATTGATGAGTGTAACATAGTACACTTACAAACATTTAGAGCCCAACAGGAGTACAAGCTGAGCAACAGAGAGAAAACTACTCTAAGTAAACAATCATAGGTAAGGCAGAAGAAACTGGAAGGCATGCATAGGACTAGGAAGACAACGGGACAAAAGTAGACACTGAAGCCTAAGAACAGGAGTATAAAACCTGGAGCTTACATACAATAGCAAGGCTTCAATAAAACACTGGAGAAAAACATAAGACAGGACAAGTACATGCATACTAGGAACTGTGACAAGCAAAGAAGGGTAAAACCGCAGACAAATGTGATCAGGACAAGCTCAGTGCAACCAGAAACAAAACAGGCAAGCAAAGTGGCCTACACAGTAACTAGAGACTGGGGAGCAGATAACAGGACCAAATGACTTCAACTATAGGGAAATGCAGAAAGATAACTGGATCAGAAATTGGCATACAAGACAGGAAGCAAAGGGAAATTGTAGCAGGAATAGAAGTAACAAACTAACCTAGTTGCGAATTAGAGAGGGAGCAGTGCAGGAGCTAGGAAGGAGGCCCTTTGCTTTTGCACAGCCAATGCAAAATCTGAAAAATAATTACTTTACATTTTTCGATTGGTAGGTCTTCCAGGTTCTGGGATCGATGAACGATATTATCATGGTCCCTGAATTGCAGGAGCCTTGCTACTACAGGGTGAGGGAGGTCCCGGGGGGGCAGAGGCATGCTAGTACTTTATGGCCAGCCCCAATGCAAAGAAGTGAGACAGTCCCTCGGGCCACTGTTTCTTTAAGCAATGTCTCTAAATATGTGACCATGTTGTCGCCCTCTGCTTTCTCCTACAACCCCACTATTCTTATGTTATTCCTGTGGGCCCTTCCCTCCCCATCTTCTGCTCTGCGTTCTAGCATTCTGAGTCTGTTCGCTATATTGGCCATGTGTGTCTTCAAATCCCCAGTCAGGGGAACCAACTCCTTCAGCACCTGCTCTGTTTTTTTGTGATGCGGTCAGTTAGTTTGTATTGGTAATCCATGATGAGACTTATGTCTGCCACAACTTTGTCAGTTTTAACTTCAAGTGCCTGTCTAACATCTCTAATGGCCTAAAGTATGGACTCAAATTTGTGGAGCTGACCGGGAGGATGCACCCTCGGTGCCTCCATGTCTCTATCAACTCAATTGTTCTCCAAATCCAATCCGCTTTAGGGTCCTGGGTGCGCCTCCCTCCAGGTGTTGACCCATGGTGCAGGAGGCACCAACTATCTGGGTGGGCAAGACGCAGGTCGTGCCTTGCGGCCCCAGAAGTGTACCGGGTCAGTGTAAAGGGGGTAGTTGTGGTGCCCCTCTCTGGCAAGGGTGTAATTTGCTATATATGGCAGGGGAGCCGCCTGGGGCACTTCAGCACATGGTATCTGCAATGCTGAGATCAGCAAGCACCCCTGAGACTGCGATTGGTGCTTTCCCTTGTTCAGTTTAAAGCTCCCTACTCTGTAGGGAGCTGTATCCTCCACCACTTCTTGCCAACCAGCATCTGGCAACCCCTAGGGCGCACTCAGTCTGTAGGGCACTGCAGGGTTGATTCTCCATGGCCTAAGCCCTCACTGTATGTTAGCGTGTCTTGCTCCTGCTGGCGTAAGTCCAGAGATGTGGAGCCAGTGTAATGGGGCTAGGCAACAACCCCAACACTCTCCTACATGAAGTTCAGCGGGTAATGGGGTTACCTTGCCAAAAGGACTCTATGGGGCAGCATCAAGGCCAACTGTCTTTTTGGTCGCACAGGGGGTCTGAGATGTCTGTTGAGCAGGATGGTGTCGGATGTAAGGGCATTTTGAGTAGACTGCCAGTGTAGCTGCTTACTCCATCGGCTTCAGGCCAGGCTCCCCATAGCCTATGGAAGGTTGTAAGGCAATAATAGTATTCTCTATAATGAGGGCAGCATGTTCAAGTGAAGACACACCCTTACAGGTGACTAAGGGTGTAAATCATTTCAACAGTTCTCTGAAGCTCTCCCCACTCCTCTAACTCCCACTGTCAATGAATTGCAGTTGTTGGTGGAACCATACATGCCCTTTTATTCCTCCATGACATTGAGACCCTCATTAAGAGTTTGGCTGGCAGGAAAAGGCCACTTGCCAAACTCCCGCAGGCCAGGAGACCAACAGAGCTGTATCCTTCCAGCTGGCCCTATTAAGAGTTTCCCGCTGGGCCAGCCGGAAACACACAACAACATTGATGCCAGCTCATAATATGGCCGGCGGCAATGCTGTTGTGCGTCGGGTACACCAGCATCCGTTGCACAAATCACTGCAAGGCAGACAATGATTTGCACAAAGGGGCTGGCTTGTAGGCCCCTGCACTGCCAATGCCAAATGCATGGGCAGTGCAGGGGCTTCCTTGGGTCCCCCGTCTCTGCGAGCATTTTTCATAGCGGTGAAACCGCTGTGTAAGCGCCAGCAGAGAGAGAGGTCGTAATCTCTAGTGCAGTGCTGCCCTGGCGGATTGGGCCAGCCAGCACCACCAAGCCATCTGGTGGCTGAAAAGTGGCGGTGGTCCGGCCGTGGCGCTTTTGCCATGGTCGTAGTGTCGCAGTCAGACTGAAGCTTTGGCGGTGGTCTGACCACAACAGTAACCCTGGCGGTCTGGTGACCACCAGGGTCAAAATGAGGCCCTGAGTCTTTCTTTGACAGTTGAAATATTAGGATGAATCGGAGCAAAATATCTGCATCCACTTCCTTTCCTTCTGCATGGTTAAACTACTTTGCTCCTATAATGTGACAAGACTGAGAGACAAGCACAACTCCAGATGCTTCTACCACCTTCGTGCAGTGGTTACATTGGCCCTCTTTATGAGTTTGTGCGGTGACTTTCTCGTGGCCTCTATTATGAGTCTCCCGCTGGGTCAGCGTGAAGCGGCCTACAACATTAACGCCGGCTTGTGCAGTGGCAATGTTGCGGTGCATAGGGTGCAGCAGCACCCATCGAAAATTGACGGGGTTGTCCATGGGGGCCCCTGCACTTCCCATGCCAAGTGCATGGGCAGTTCGGGGCCCCCATGGGGCTCCCTGCACCCCGTCTCCACCAGCTTGTAAAAGCGGGTGGAGAGGGGGAGGTGTAATCCCCAGGGTGGCTCTGCATGCAGCGCTGCCCTGGCAGATTAGGACTGCCAGCGCCGCCAGTCCCTCCAGTGGAGGGAAACTGGCGGTGCTGGCAGTCGACCGTGGCCAAACCACCACGAACATTATGTGGAGGTCTGACCGTCGCCAAAGCGGTCGGGTCTCCGCTTTGACAGCAGTCAGACTGCCACTGCGAGTCTGGAGGTCCTAGGACTGCCAGACTCGTAATGAAGGCCTGAGTCTTTGGGTCTCTCGCCCCTGAAAAGGAGATGCAAATGCTGGGGATTAGGGTACTGGAACGCTAACAAAGGCGCGCCTGTGCCATTGTTTATAACTGAAAGCCTTGTGCTGTTGTATTCCTTGAACCCCTCAGACTCCACTGTTCTAATTCCCATTAAAGCCGACCTGAAGGTACCCTACTTCTGGTCTGAAAGACCGGTGGGTTTAGTGTTCCATACTGACCAGGAACACAAAAGACTTGACACCACTTTTCAATGAAACCAAAGCCTTGGCTCTGATTCAGCAGCTACCTTATTGATTAAATGGTCAAAGACCAAAAGAGACGCTGGACTCCACACCTAATCGTGTGTCCAATATAGTGCTCTGAAATTGTAAGGAGGCAATATTTACTGGTCCAGTGCAAAAGTCCGTAATACATTGTATGCCGGTTAAAAAGTATGAAATGGCCTCTTGGAAACCCAGCAATTAAATGGATAAGAAATATACAAACGTATAGCCTAAGTGAAGCAAGATTCAAATAGTAGTCAATCTATAATTGCCAATAATATCTAACTTGCTACAGAGTACCTAGTTTTACAAAAGTAACTTATGTGATTAATTTACTTATGTACGGGTTTGCCTTCATTTCTAGTACAATTCTGACTTTTCAGGGATTCTCATGGTTTGACTTTTTATTTCTCCATGAGGAAACTATTTTCATAACACCCTTATTCTCTCCCAGTGCTGGAATTGGGGAAAAAATGACTCTCTGCACCCATTAACTAACCATGATTGGCAATCAAAGTGTGGAAGAGGAAAGAGAATGGAGTCACAAGTGGCGAAGCTTTAAAGGCAGATTCTGACAGTTTACTTATGCATGTATTTTTTTAAATGCCTGCAAAGAAATTGGCAACAAGGAAATTTATGACAGTACATTTGTTGTAGCTTAGTTGGTCACTAAGAGGCTGCACTTTACAGTCTTTCATGGTTGGCACACTTGTTGCAGAGATCTTTGTGTGCCCAGTACTTTAGAGGGTATTATAGTAGCAGTAAAACAACTCCAGTGGTTAAGGCAATTCTGGGAGAGCTCGATGTTTTGCCTAGTGTCAGTTTTGACTAAAAAGTAGCATAGAAGGTTAATGTGCCTTTTCTAAAACACATTGTGTAATATGCAGATCACACATTTGTATTTTATGTAAATAGGTAAGTGGGCTACTGCTTTAGAAACTGGTGTTGCTTCCAGTTCATACGTTTCAGTGCTTCTAGTGTACTGTAGTGCATCTGGGAGTTGCATGCAAACTGTAAATCATGGTATTAGATCCTTATTGCTTTTTCCCCAATCTGTTGTAATTCTAAGATTGCAAAGAAGACTTCCTTTGGGAAGTAATACAAGTGTTAATATTGACAACCACAAATGTTGTATTACGTGTTTTTTATCCTGACTTTGTGTTCTTTTGGACTTTTCACTCTACAAGGAGTGGCGGCCAATATGGGCGATATGTGATTCCTACCCCTTATAACCTTCATTGTCTTTTGTAACATTTCCTGTACTGATTTACATACATAGGATTTATTGTGCCTTTGTGCATGATGTACATACGCACCCTACACCTGGATGAGTAGTGCTATACAAGAATTAACCAAAAAAAAAACAGTAGGTGCCATTTAAATAATTGTGGAATCTTCCATTATTACAATGCATGCAACATCTTTTGCATACGGGGATTGAACAAAGTCAAAAGCCTGCCTCCAATTCATAGTATCTCTAAAATACTTGTGAAGTGAGAAGCTGTGTGCCTTTGTTCCCTTCCATTGCATTGGCATCTAGGTAATAGGCTCCAGATAGCTCCAAATAGCTTCCAGCAAGGGTGATACTAGAACACAAGAACGGCTGATGATCCATTAAATCAGGCCTTTGTTTTAGGCCCGACTTGAAGTGGAAATAAAAATAAATAAAAAAACATTGCTGTCTGTGGGTTTCTGCTCCAAATGGAATGCAGACAAAGTGTGGGTACTGCAGAATTATGTCAAGTATAAGAATTACACCAAGACAAATTCAGAATGTTTGCCTGGGTCAGACAGATCCCAGATCCGGAACCTGGATCCAGTGGAATCTCCCTACTTTCCAGCACTGTTTGCTCCCCATTCTGAATGTCAGACTTCTTCTCCATGGCCTGCAGCTACAGAGGACACCAAGAACTCAGAATTTAGAGTGCTATAGATCGCTCATAACACGGACTGCATCTGTGAGTTAAAGTTGCTTTATCCATCCAACAGTGTCATTAACACGGACTGCATCTGCGGGTTAAAGTTGCCTTATCCATCCAACAGTGTCAAAAGCACTCTTGCAGGAAAACGACAATACAACAAACTTCAAAAAGCAACGACACTTCACCCTCCTTCCAAGTTGATCAGAGTAATTTTCATGAGGGGGGGCACCACTGTTGCTAACTCCAAGGGAATTTGTGGGTACCCGCACCCAGGATTACAGGGTGTATGGACACTGGGTCCAATACTGCAAGATGCCAACGTGCATCCATTAAAATAACAGAGGCTCTGGTGCTGACAGTCAGCAGAGGGCTTGGTCGCTTCCCACCTCACTTCCAGTGTAAGCTGCCAGGGTGAGTACTCTAAACCCCTCCCCCCCCCCCCCCCATCCCCCCACTGCAGTCTTGTGTATCACCCTGCTCTTATTTACCAACTGCTCAGAGCAGTTGGTAAATGAGTGTTAAACTCCCCCAGAATTGGTGAAACGTGTGTAAAGCGCCCCAGTAATTCCAGGTAAGGAATTCCCATTCTTGGGAGTTTAATTTATGATCAAATTAAACTCAAGTGGAAATACTGTTCTGGTCCATAAATATTCCCACGGATTTAATGGGAGTGCTTAATGGGTCCCTTTGTAGCTCAACTTAGTGTTAACAGATTTATATCAAGGGAAAACTGTGCTATTCGAGTAAGCCAGTTAAAGCAAGATATTATTATTTCCTTTTTCAAAAGTCTAGATGATTATTTTCTGTGCTCTCAGTATGGCATGGAAGGGTATACCTCTGTTCTCCTAAAGAAATTCTGGTGATTCCATGGAAATTGGAGCTGTACACTTCAGAAAACACCCAAGAGACCGGAATCGAGACTGTAGAGTAAATAACAAAGATAAACTTTAAGCATTTTTAGTAACTTATATTGGGTTAATGCAAAGAAACTGGAATTGATGCAGATGGAAGAACAGCCAATTGGTCTTTGGCTGCTGGCATCTGTCGACATACACATTTTTGTAAAAGCACATTTGGTGCTAACTTTCAGCATTAAGACAGCATCTTTAAGAAGTTGGCTGGATTAACTGAAATCTAACGTCTTTGGTTCAGGTTCAGGCAGTTCACAAATTCCACTTTTCGAGGCCACTAGTGCTGAACCAACAGAGGAAATCATGAACATATGTTGGTTGGGGTCGGTGGTTTGGAATGGCCAAGCAGCCAGCAAAGAGCCGAAGTAGATTCACATTTTGCCAAATTGGTAGGGGAACTGTGAGCTCAAAGCATTTACTTAAACAGCTTGGGCCTGAGTTGGGTGGGAGTGGAAAGTACTCCAAGTTGAAGAAGAAATGCTAAATCTTGCACTGGCGAATCCTCTCTCATTAGGGATTCTAATGAGTGTCAAGTCATCAAAGGACTGCTTTGTATGTATTGTCATGAACTTGTCAACCTTTTAATTAGAATAAAAACATCTTTCAAAACAGGTGTTGGATCACTTTGATTTAAACTATCAATTGGAGACAGTTGTTTACGTGGTCCTCATAGAAAGGCTTGTTTCTTACAGCATTGTCTCTGTTAAGAATCATCAGATTTGGCTGAGATGTTGGGGCACAATGTGTTTGTCCTCAGAGCATCGTCTTTAGCCTTGCTACAAGATTGTGCAGTCATTTATTATGAAAGTCAGCATTTCAAGCACCACTCACTGTTTTATGACAAATTGAAGCTCGTTACAAATAGTGACTTGCTAGATTTTTACTTGGCAAACAGGTACTTTTAGTACTGATTTTAAATTGGACTTAACAGAATTCCAAGTTCCAGGATGCAAAGCAAAACCCTTAATTGAATGCACTAGCCGGGATTGTGCCCAGGGTTGTGTCTTGAAAGCTTGAGCACTCTACATATCTAGAACAGAACTTCATAAAAAAGTTAAATCTTACTTGATTGGCAAGTCTTAGCTATTATTTTGCAAAGATTCATATCAACATGGGCTATTGATGCTCTTAATTGAACTATGATTACTCGATATGTCTTCCTGCTTTCTAAATTATTTTAAACATTAACGTTTCTGTATTCAGGGGGGCGTGGCCAAGATGGCGACCGGAGCGGAAGCATAAACTGCAGCTCCGATCCCTGGCCCGAATAAACATCCTGCAAGCGGCGCCTGTGCCTCCCTTTAATGGGTACAGACGTCGCCCACCGAGCTGCTGGAGGCCACACCGGAGACCGCGGCTGTGTCTGGATTGCCGCTACCGCTCGGCGGGCGGCAGGCGTTTGGCCGGGCTGCCGGGTCTGAGCCTGCGTTTGCGGCCTGCATGCTCACTGCGTGTGCCGCGTAACACCTTCCGCGACCCGGAGCTGGAGCTCAGGTCTGCGGCGTGCTCGAGGGATGGGCCGCGAGGGATCCGACCTCGCTTGGGCGCTGGATTCGGGCGCTGGCCCGCAGAGGCCATTTTGGGGCGACGGCGCCGGACGGGGCTGCCCTGCACCGGCACAGCCTCTTACAGTTTAAGGCCTGCCAGAGCAGGCTTGAGCGTCCATCGACCTCCGGGTGAGGTTACCGCTGCTGGTGGCGGCGCCCCGGCCCCCCACTTACCGGGGGCCGGCTCTATGATCCGCGGCCGGCCTGGAGGCCGAGCAGCGCGTGCTGAGCCAGAATGAAACCAAAACAAATCGAAGCAGACATTTCAACTATTACTTCAGGCCAGCAGCAGTGACTGCCTCCTCTCCACCGGCTCCACCAGCACGGTGGAGCGTGACATCATAAAGAGCACCGCGATAGGGCGCTTGGCCCTAGGAGGACCTTTCTGAGGTGGCGTTGCGGTGCGTGGCCGATCCGTTGTGGTCCCGCGCCCCACATATCGTGGCCTGCAGGAGCAGGCTTACAATTTCATGTGCCCCAGGACTGGGGATTGCTGCAGCCCGCCTGGTGAGGACATCCTAGCGTGTTGCCCTGGCGAAGATAGTTATGTGGGCACGCAGCGCAACATCTATATTCTCACTTCTACAGCAGACTCTACAAATCCGGGACCTCGCCCAGAGCCTGCTCGAGCTTCACCACAGGTGTGGTGAGGCAGTAAGAACACAGTCGGTGGTCAGGTGCGCTGAGGGAAACTGGCCTGGTCGGTTGAATGAGGTGAGCCTTTCGGCGACATTTATCGAGTCGCAGTGCGCAATTGTGTTAACCACCCCTCCGCGCCCCAAGGTACCCGGGGCAGTTATAGCCCCCAACAAATTACGCGGAGCTCCGCCCTCACCCCTCTAGACTCTACTTATAATCTCCCACCAGCGTCACAATCTTTAAACTACGCAAGCAATATCCAACTCATTAGGCCATTATTCTCCATATATCATTGGCCTACTCCTGCTTTGCTCGTCCTCAATGTCTATGCCGGACTGGTGTGACTCCTGACCCGGCCGCACACATCACTTTGTGTTCACTTGTTGCTGCATCGCCCTGGTGTGGTTGTTGGGCTCGTCTATTGCATTTGGATATAGTAGCATAACATGCCCATCCCCTCTGCTGCTTGGAACCGCGAGTTGTGACGGTCACACGTTAAAGTGCTAAATCACTTTGCCAGTCAACAGGAACTTGCCAGTTAAGCTCTTCACTACAAAAATCTATACATTGGCCCCGCAGTCGGAAGAGGTGGATCTCTAATATCGCGCACCATACCATTGCCATCAGTATTTCACTTCAGGCCTTCAATAGTTATTGGCGTTCCTCTGGGTCTGCACTTCTATTACGTCGCAGATTGCCCCTCTGCTCCCCGCCCGCATCGCCTCCAACCGGCCCTATTTGTTAACGGCCACCCATACCTGTACTTGCCAAATGGTCAAACCAAAGACCCCACGAGCACCTCTGGGCAGAATGGACCCCGACACCCCACCCCCCTCAGAGGCCCACGTCACCACGCAATTGGCTTTGCAGAAGTTGGAACTTACCTTACAATCACACACGTCACAATTTGAAAAGATATTGCAAGCCATTCTAGACACTAAGACCACCCTAGAAGCCAAAATAGGCTCAGTAACGGAAGATCTCAACATACTTCGCACTGATAAACACGCACTGGCCGACAGGGTGTCTGAACTTGAAAAAGACTCTGCAATCCTCCCCCGGACTGTGAAAGATCTCCAATCTCAACTGGCTCATCTATCGACAGAGGTGGACTCCTTAAAACGCAGAGCTGAGGATGCATAGGGCAGGTCCCGGCTCAACAACATTCATCTGGTGGGGTTCCCTGAGCGAACCGAGGGCCCCAGCACTGAATTATTCATAGAACAATGGCTTATGGACACAATTCTTAAAGAAAACATCCCGAAGTTCTTTTCTGTCGAGCGGGCCCACAGGATCCCCGGCAGGCCCCCTCCATCTGGCTCACAACCTCGTCCGCTGATAGTAAGACTCCTTAACTATCGAGATAGAGACCTCATCCTAAAACTATTCCACAAATCTGGTCTGGTATGCTTCGAAAATGCTGAGATTACAGCTTATCCAGACTTTACAGCAGAAGTACAGAAGAAGCGGAGCTCTTTCTATCGTGTTAAGGTATGCCTCCGCAAACATAACATCAAGTATGCGTTGATGTTCCCAGTCAGACTATGGGTGCAGGATGATACTCGGACACTTTCCTTCACTACTCCGGAAGATGCCTGGACCTGGCTGCATGCCAAGGGTCTAGCCGACCCGTTAGACACAAGCACCCTGGGTGATAATAGGTCTTCCTCCACGTCGAGACACAGGCAACGCAAGAAACAAGGCACTAAACCCTCACCTGAACAGGTACAAACCGAACGCTCCCTGCTCCTGCGGGCCCCATCTAGATTTGATAACACGTCGCCAATTGCCCTATCCACACAAGCTGACGTGGATCCGGAACAGGACGTAAACTCTGACTCGGCGGAGTCCATGCGTGGTCCTTTCCTCACGCCGCGCACAGCGGATGACATCTGCTAGGCAATCAAGCACCACCTACTCCCGCTCTTCGGATGCAGCGGCTTTCCCCCCTCTGGCTGCTCAGTGGCGGCTTGGCGGCACTATTGATCCCTTACTGCAGCACGTGGCCCGCTTGTGGTCCTGGGTGGCGCACCTTGCACCATGAGTAACTCGTGCAGGGTAAATCCATGACTCTGAACCAATGTCCTTCGGCACCCCCCTGCTCCATATGGACCGTTCTTCCAAGCCGGCAATTGCTGGAATTGTTTTCTATTTTTTAGTATTTCAGCTGTTGCTATATACTGTTTTAGAGTGCACCTTTTTATTTGGTTGTTGGTTCTATCACACGTTAGTTAATTGCAAACACAGCAGCAAACATACATGTCATATTTATCACAGCAATAGGTTTACAGCTTACAACATCACGGATATCCACTGGCTAGTCTTAGCGGGTATGCATCACAATATTTTCATAATGGGGACGGAGGACACTCATTTCTCCGGTTATACGAAAGCTATAAAAGCCTCATGGCCACCCAAACTCACCAAGGTATCTTGAAAAATAAGATACTCACATGGAATATTAGAGGTATGGCATTGCCACGGAAAAGGGTTTACGCCTTTCTTAAGAGGCATCAGGTACACATAGCTCTTCTACAAGAGACACATCTCTCTAAATCCACGCTGGAAAACACACGCTCAAAATGGAAAGGTCAGTTGCATGGCACCACTTCCTCGTCCTTCGCTCGTGAGGTGGCGATTTGGATTGCTCCTGGGGTTCCATTTATCATATCTCGCACACAATGCGACCCAAACGGTAGACACGTGACACTGGAAGGCACCCTTGATGGGTCCCCTTTAGTATTGGTTGCACTATACTCCCCAAATGGAAATCAACGCAGTTTCCTGTCCACACTCTCCACTGGCAATCTCAGTGACCCCACACTAGAGTGCATATGGGGGGGTGACTTTAACAGCGTCCTAGATACTTAAATAGACCGCTCATTTCCCCCACTCACCATGGCCCCATCCAATCGCGCCTCACAAGCACTAGCAAGCTGGACCTTAAATAACGGCCTGAGGGATGTATGGAGGGTGGGCCACCACACCCACCGCGAATATTCTTACTACTCCCCAGTACACAAGCTACATACCAGAATAGACATGATCTTCGTATCCGCAGCCGTAATTCAGAAAGTGCGCATGTCAGAATACCTAGCGCGGATCATATCAGATCACAACCCTCTATGCGTAATAATGGCCTGGGGCCACATGCACACTCGTATACCAACATGGCGATTGCAGCCAGAAGCTCTTCTAGACCCCCTCCTTTCAAGCAGATATGTCCAAGAGACTGGCTGATTACTTCCTACTGAACAAAAACACAACTTCATCCCGCGCTATAGAGTGGGATGCCCATAAAGCGGTAATACGCGGACATTGCCTTGCGGCCACGGTGGGGGTAAGAAGGGCACTCACCAAAGAACTACAAGATTTGGAGGTAAAACTCTGCAAAGCAGAGGTTGAGGTCGCCAGAGACGAGTCCGCACTAGCAACACTGAAATCGCTTACAGCTGCCCACAATGAAACAGACACCAGACCAGGTAAGCACAACTACAGACGTTATATGACAAGACAACATGCGGAGGGAGATAAATCGGGCAGGCTATTAGCGTGGCTGACCCGTCAACCTTCGCAGCCATCACCCATTGGTGCGATACTTCTGAACCCCAACGTCATTGTCAACACTCAAGCAGGTATCAATGAATCCTTTTCCACATACTATCGTACCCTTTACACGCCTCCCCCCCCCCTGCCGGAACAGCAACTAACTGACATACTACTACTTGTCTCCCAAAACCAACACATTCTTGACAATACCGCCACTTTAGATGGTCCTATTACTATTGAAGAGCTGCGTTCAGCTCTGGCACAAATGGCACGCAGTAAAACCCCCGGTTCGGATGGTCTACCGGTAGAATATTTTAACTCCCATGCTACCCATCTCCTAAATCCACTCACAGAGGTATTTAACGAAGCACACCATAACTTACAACTGCCGGACTCCATGCGCGAAGCTCTAATAGTTGTTCTCCCAAAGGCGGGCCGGGATCCTCTCGATGTTAAATCATACAGGCCGCTCTCTCTCCTCAACACAGATTGCAAATTGCTGGGGAAAATATTAGCAAACAGGCTACTCCCCTACCTATCAAGCCTGATACACTATGATCAGTCCGGCTTTATTCCTGGGAGAAGCACCTTCTTAAATATCAGAAGGCTGCTCCACATAATGCACAGCAATACAGAAACAGAAGCGGTGGCCCTCTCGCTAGATATTGAAAAAGCGTTTGATACGTTAAGCTGGAATTATCTTCTATGCACACTCAAAGCGTTCGGTTTCGGCCCTGGCTTCATTAGTTGGATCAAAACGCTCTACTCCATGCCCACAGCCCGTGTCAAAAATGGACGCACTATCTCTGAAGCATTCCCTATAGGCAGAGGCACCAGACAAGGTTGTCCATTGTCCCCTTTGTTATTCGCTATTGCCATAGAACCATTAGCAATTAAACTACGAAGCTACGCACATATATGGGGCATCCCGGAATCTAACAATCATCATATTATATCCTTATACGCAGATGATGCCCTGATATACCTGCGTAATCACTCTACTTCTATGGTAGAGGTGTTGCAGTTGTAGACTCATTTGCTCTCGCCTCTGGTTTACATGTCAACTGGTCCAAGTCAAGTATCTTCCCCCTTACCTGCATACCGATTGACCTTCACATGGCATTACCGCAATATAAACTACCAATGGTCACATGCGACCTTTAAATATCTCGGGGTGCAGATTTATCACTCTATTGCAGATCTAAAACAGGGTAACATTGACAGGGCACTCAGCTCCACCGGCAGCTCAATGTAATTTTGGAGCTCACTTCCCCTATCCCCTCGGGTAGCGAAAGCCAAAATGCTTATCCTCCCAAGGTTCTTATATTACTTTACTGCCCTCCCGCTATGCTTACCATGCTCGTTCTTTGGTAAATTGCACTCAATATTAACTGACCTGCTCTGGGGCAAAGATAGACGCAGAGTAGCTTTAGCTATAACACAATACCCGCAAGAGGCGGGAGGGCTGGGCATGCCTAATTTCGAAAGATACTGCG
This sequence comes from Pleurodeles waltl, assembly GCF_031143425.1. Taxonomy (NCBI): domain Eukaryota; kingdom Metazoa; phylum Chordata; class Amphibia; order Caudata; family Salamandridae; genus Pleurodeles; species Pleurodeles waltl. The sequence goes on along the minus strand of NC_090447.1, from coordinate 744,691,714 downwards.
CAGCTGCTCAGCTGTCGTGGTTATCCGCATGGCTTCAGGACACTCCTCTTACCGAAAGCATAATGTTGCAGGCATATATAGCCCCGCAAACGTTACTGTCTACACTGTTGTCTGGCCCTCACCCCCTACCCTCAAAACTCATATTGTTGGAAGCAGCTCGCTTCTGTTGGCGTAGCTACGTCCTAAGCAAGGCCCCCTCTCCCCCTTACTCCCCTTTGCTACTGTTGTTTCCAATTGGCAACACCGAGCCTCCTGAGTCCCCATTACTTACTATCATCCTCACCATAGGTAGCACAAAAGGCATTATAACTAAATGATATAAAACATTACTAGCAGAAGTTTGCACCACCCTGCCGCATGCTAAGGCACGCTGGGACTCTGTCCTCCCTTCACCACTACCACAAAAAACCTGGGTCGCAGCTCTCGCAATGATCAAGTCAATATCCTGTAATCCTCGCCTGCGTTATACCCAATTCAATTATATTCACCACTCATATTTATCCCCAGCTCGCATCCAAAGAATATACCCGAGCACAACCCCGTCATGTCCCAGATGTGCTGCTCCGGCAGCTGACTTTTACCATATGGTCTGGAGTTGCCACTCAATAAACTCGGCCTGGCACCCCGTTACGGACTTTACAGCAGACATTTCGTCCCACACCCTGTTGCCCACACCAGATTCCTGTTTACTTGGCATATGCCACCGTACTAGAGTGGATAAACAGTTACACAGATTTATAGATCTAGCATTTGTTGTTTTCAAACGCCTAATAGCCACACACTGGAAAGCCCCACACGTTCCATTTCATTCTTCTTGGCTCCGTGACTTACATAGTCGCTCACAGGCTGAAGCCCAGACACTTCGCTTATTACAACACAAAGGCCTTATTCAGGATGGCCCCGAAGTTTGGGACACTTTTGTGGTGGCAATAGAAGCGAGGGATGACATATACCCCCCCCCGTAAATGAGGCACCTTATATAGCTATTACAGTCTTGGTTGACACCGTCAGCACGCTACTCTTAGCTGCCCCACCATCATTCACTTTCATTATTAATATCCTCATCCCCTCCCTCAATGTAACAACGTAGTATATCAGGATGCTTCCTCTGCAGTTATGCCTATATGCAACTCATGCCCTGCTTGCTTATTATCAAACTAGCTCTGCGCCCCATCACGCCCCACAATGCACAATTCACACCCCAATTATGACCTCCGTTTTACCCATACACATTAGCTGTATTCCTCCCTCTTCCTTCCCCCACCTTCTGTCGGGGATAGCCAACACTAGAAATGACATTAGTGGCGTTTAGTTGCGTCTTCAATTAGTAATTAGTTATTGCACAGTTTTAAGTTGAATGTTTCTTTTTTCTTTTTCTTTTTTATTTCGTTTTATGTTTGCTTTTCTCTTTTTTTTTTGACAATTCATTGTGTAACAGCGCTGTGCAAGCTTATATATGTAAGTAAACAGATCGCAAATTATTAACAGCCAATGTACTGTTGAGTGAATGTTATGATTAATAAACAGATTTAAAAAAAAAAAACGTTTCTGTATTCAAAAACTGTGCATGTATCAAATTAAATCGTACTAATAACAAATCAGTATATTCGTTTAAAAAAATATATAGATAGATGGATAGATAGATAGATAGATAGATATTCCCACCATCCATGTTTCTTCTTTGAAATCTGATCAAGTCTTCATGTTTTTTAGGATATTCTTGAGGGAATTAGAAAACTACATCGGGTGTCCTGAACTCGTAGGAAGGTGTTTTCTCATGAGGGTAGGTATGCCAGTCATGCATATTTTTGATGTTTGGGGGCGAGAGGCTTATTTTGTGTGATATTACTGGATATTGTATGTTTCATTCGTCATTTCACTCTTAGCAATGGTGTTATCATCTCAAATGGAGTTTAATCAGTCAGCACATTTACAAAGTCATGTATAAAGCTTTTAATTACCAGCACAAATGTTGGTAAGCAGTGTATAAACCTTTATTAGCTTTCTGCATCAAACATTGGTATTGGTTGAGCCAACCCATATGCTTTGCACACTGCCAGGAACGTCTGTTTTTAGCCAACATTTCAAGTTGGGTGAGGGCCCGAGGCAGAGACAGTAGACATTCTTGTCTGTGATGACATTTGGGACCATTTCTGATAGTTTAAGTGTCTACTTAATGTACGGTGTTAACAGCTGTTATTTACATTTTCATGGCATTATGCACACTCATCTCAGGCTCATAACTGCTCAGTTCCCATAGGGAGCAGGGTCAAGACTGGTTTGCATATGGCTGGGTCCAAACTGGAATGGGGTGGTGAGCAAAAAAATAAAACGATGGATTTGGTCCCAGATCTGTGTTTGACATTGTTCAGCATTCCGTCCATCATCTGTTCTTTTTGCATTTGTCACCGCAAGTGGGCAGGGTATGCCCAGACATGGGTCATGTGTTTGCTATGCCACCGGATTTCTGCGTGCCTGGCTGATGAGGGGTGATACCCTGAATCCGGTCCCAGGATGCTTGTTTTCAGATCCAAGGAGGAGTTGGCCTGGTAGTTCGGGTTTGACAGTTCCCAACCATATACCACTTTCAAACAGTGGTAAACACCACTGTTCCTACTCTTCATCCGTTTAAGAAGTCATTCATCCAAAATTGTGGTACATACGACTTGTTACATCAGCATTTCTAGTGCACACCCTATGTGATACATCAATGTGAGTCATGGATGACCGTAACGCACCTGGTTGAATTAAGAAATTCGTGTTTTTTAGTAAAGTAGTAAAGTTATAGGGCCAGGAATATGTCTGAATGTCTTTTTAATGTATGACCCTTTGAAGAACAGTATTTCTGTACGTTTATCCTTTAGATATTTTTGTGTTTAATTATGCAGATGGAAGATTTTAAGATGTACGAGAAGTATTGTCAGAATAAACCAAGGTCTGAGAGTTTATGGAGACAGTGTTCAGATGCAACATTTTTTCAGGTAGGTTTATTTTTCTTTTTTAAACGTTCATGAGTGACAATACAACAATATTGATGTTGTTCGAGCGTTATTCGTTTCAAATCGAGCTAGACTTTTTTTTTTTTCCAAATGAGCCCTCTTTGTAGACTATTGCTTGCTAGAGCCTTAACGCCCGCTGCACTTGCCTAGAGGGCCACTAGACTCCTGCTCCAGCATCATTTGACCTAGGCGAAGATGAGGGCCAATAACCTGTGAACTGCACTTTTCTTTTTCTTAAACAACATCACAAGAAATCTTGGCACTTCTCTCTCTCGAAACGTCCTTCAAAAGTTAACCACAGTTATAACTTTCTTCCATTCCCTGTGTAGAAACTGGCGGTCAGACCTTTTCACATTGAATCCACTGCTCGTTGAAATCTTTAACAAGGCATCAGTATTTAAATGTTGGAATGGCCCACTGTGGAGGGATCTTGGGTTTTAGACTTGTGACTGATAACCATCTTACATTTAACAGTGTAATGAGCTATCCCCCCTTAACAGTGTAGTGAGCTATTTCCCCCATTTCCATTGCAGTCACACCTCTGGAAGGCCAGTAAATATTAGGAAGTGTCGGTGAAAACGGACTTGGGCGTGCCTGTGCACGAAAGTTGGGCTTAGAAAGAGTCAGCCAGACACTAGTCCGACCTCTGATTGGCCAGTATAGCAGGAGCAGAGTCCGCCACATGTCAGATGCACCTCTTTGAGACGGTAGGTCTGGGATGGAGTCAGTCCTGTGTCCTCAAACATACATCTGAAATGCAGTTAAGGCTGCTGCAGTCTGAGTCATCTGGCAGGTGTGCCTGTAAACGTTTATTTTTGTTAGGTTAGAGTCAGACACATACCATGCCCACTGCTAAAATAGCCAGTAGGGCCGGGACATTGTTAGTCACAGGCCAATACACGTGGTAGGCCTGATGGGCTGGGGCAGAATCAGTATTATGTTAGACATGTGTCTACAAGGCAAGTAGGGCTGGGATAGAGTGAGAGTGAGTCACATGTAGTGTGTTTTAGGCTCTGAGAGGCTAGTAGGGCTCCCAATAAATCATGCGATGTCCTTAAGGATTAATCCTCTGCTGGATGTGTTAACAGGCGTTGACAGAGCCAATGGGTTTGACTTCTGTGTAGTGCATTAACAAATAGGCAGCATACAAAAACATATACAGTCACAGTATAACAGGTATGGCCTTCAAAGTGCATACAGGCACCAATATAGATTCAGACACCTGAGCACTCAGACAAAACACCTACAGCCACCTATGGACAGTGGCAAAAGTGTCACAAACCTCCATCAACATCTTTGTGAACGGTTGACGTTTTCACTTTTGCTCCCCATGTGGTTCATGTTTAGTGTACGTGTATAAGTGTGTGAGAGAGAGTGCATGCAAGAGCGTGTAAAACTGCTGCCTATGTAGTTGAATCATTTATGCTAACTACTCCCTCGCTTTTCTGTACTCCAGTTGCACTTTGCATCCCCCTGGAACACTATGCACCCTCTGTGCAGGCGGCTCTCCTCCATCCTAGTTTACAATTGTTCTGCCAGGTGTATCCGGAAACATGTTCACCAAACTTCACTAACGTGCAACATCGATATAGCATTGACAGCACCAGTGCACGCTTTTACACAACGAAAGCAGTGTTTGAGGTCAGAATAGGTAGCACGTGGCTACGGTCTAAGATTACGCATGTCTGAAATCAATTTTCGATAGTGTTTGTCAAGTGCGGCCGCTTCTGTGTAGTATTCAGTATATATGTTAATCTGATTTTTATCTTACCTTTTTCTTTATAGACAGCAGTACAAACATATGACAGTACATTCTGTGCCTCTGTTACACCTACGTCAACATACAGTATCTTACAAACGTTTCCTTAGTCTCTATTAATGTATTTACGCGCAGTGTACGTATACAGATTGAAACCCAGACCTACTGACTTTGCCAGGGCGTGTTTAAAATGTGTTCTGAACATTTAATTTGTTGCCTGGCCTCCACCTTCGGCCTTTACAGTGACATAAGTATTTAATTCATGGAGAATGCCTATGAAGGGTATTTCCGATCCTCTTCACTCCACATCATACCAGTAGACTAAAGACCGGGCCTGTCGGTATAGTACGTCGTGGAAATGGTGAGCCCCTTGAAGCTATAACATACAGCATGAAATGGGCACCCATGGTTTGCATGTAGTCATGTTGGTAGTCTTATGTTTTTTCTTAAATGCTTTGCACAGGATTATTTTGTTTCTGACACCAGAGGGCAGTCTAATAAAGTGCTGTTTCATAGCAAACAAGTCTCATTTAGAGAAGAATAGTAATCGGCTAAAATAACTAGTGCAGTGTTTAACTTTTTTGCAGGTTCGCTCCAAAGACTAGTTTTCTCATGTTACTTTTGTGTTGTTTTGTTTTACCCACAGAAACATGCTTAGTCTGTGGGTACCATAAATGGCAGATACCCTTAAGGTATGTGTCCGCTGTTTTCTACAATGCTGATTGGTTTCTACAGTAACTGTAATCCATATCTCTTGCTTCTCCTGAAGCAGTTCTTGATGCTCAAAGGCAAATTCGATGATGACCCACAAGAAATCGTAGACTCTATTCATGATGTGAAAATTAGCGAATATACAGAGAACCAAATATGGCACGTGGTCCAGTGTCCCCTAAGTCGAGTGGTAACAAAATACAAATGACACCAGGCAAACTTTGACCTCTAATGGCGTCGCAGATTATACGTATGGTCCAACGTTTAGCCCGTCACTAATCTTTTATTTTCTGCATCGCCTTCTTCTAATTGTCACTGAAGAAAAATGGATCTTGTATTGTAGGCCCTACTGACAGATATATGGGTTTAGGTGTCTCTAGCCTCAATCTGTGTACAGTATGATAGCTGGCCCTAAACGTGTATAACTGCAGACTTGCAAGACATTTCCTCAGGGCCTGACTAGGTTTTCTCCCCAGACCGTTTCCTAAAGTTCCCAGTATTGGAGAATTGTGCTTTTAGCAGCAGGAAAAATGTCCTCAGGTGACCTTGCTGTTATCAAGATGTAAATGATTGGACTCCATCCGAACCTTTTCCTAAGAGCATACACTTATGTCTACCGACACTACATGTGTCTCTTACTCCCATATCGCAGCCATGTTTAAAACCCTCATCATTGAACGCAGTGTCGGTTTTTATTCTGTTTTCAGACAATGATATTGAATAGAGCATCCTCTCCAAAAGGAAACAGACCCTACACTAGATATGTGTTACTGGAAATACAACATGCATATGACAAAAGTAACATTCTTTCTGCCTTTTTTGAAGATTCAAATATGGAGAGGTTTTGGTTCTCACTGAGGCATAAGTGCCTGAATACAACAATCAGCACATTTGATTGATTAACTTGAGCAGTATGTCAGTAGCTGTTATGAATTCCACATGCAGTACTCAGAATAACATTTGTTAATGAATTTGGGATGGAATTGTTTACTTTTGTTGATATATGCAGATTATATGCTTGCATAGTATAACAGAGTAAATATTCGGTATTGAGGACAACACTGCAGACTCGCCCAGTTCTAAAATTCCCACTCGTATAGAACAAAAATAGTTGACTGGTGAACCTATAGGAAAGAAAAGAGGTATGAATCAGCTATACTTGAAGAACAGCATTAATTTTATTTAAAGGGGTGCTTGCATATATTTGACAAAATCAGATGTATGTAGGGCACAGAGTGGAACACTGACAGAAAGAGAAGGAGCACCGGAAGGTGCGCGAAGTACATAACCAGGAAGGCCGGTGTTAGACTTATGCCAACTCAGTGCGACTAAAGGATTAAAATAAGGACAGTGGTTTGGGCCACAGTATTTTTGGGAAAGATTTAAATATGATAATGAAAAATTAAAGCACCCATGATCTGTTATTTGGGACAGGGATTTTAATGGATTATTCCACAGCAGAATTGTTGAACAACGTTACATTTCAGCAAAATGTGCTCACATACATTACGTTAAAGAAAACTTGTTAAATTAAAAAGTATATTCATTTAAAAAAATGCTTTCAATAAGTAGCTTATGGTAACAGATCAGTTCCCTGAAGTGCTAGCTGGGCCATTATGCAGACATTATTCTCCTAGCTTTCTGTGCCAATTATCTGATAAAATGTGGTTTCAGTAATACATTGATAATTAATTTGTCCTATTAGCTTTATAAAGGGTGGTTTGGCGAATTGACATTGGCAGGGGGTAATATGTTTGGAAACTGAACGTATTAAATAGTCTTTTATTGTGTTCCAGGAATGTCAGAGGAAGCTAGATCACAAGCTGAGCTTGGACTCCTATTTACTGAAACCTGTCCAAAGAATAACAAAATATCAACTATTATTGAAGGTTGGTACAGTAGAATTTCACAGTTATTGGATACAAACTTGTCTATCATAATAGAATACGATCGCCTCTCCACAGTAGAATACACTTGCAAGCAATGGTTTATTAGTTCCATTGTTCTTTATACAAAATCCTGAACAAATGCTTAAAATCAATGTTATTACCATATGTCCTAGTCCTGAACTCAATCTCTCTAACTGTTTAAAGGAAATGTTGAAGTACAGTAAGAACTGCGAAGGTGCTGAAGATCTGCAAGAGGCCTTATCATCCATCTTGGGGATCCTTAAGTCTGTAAATGATTCCATGCATTTGATTGCCATTACAGGATATGAGGTAATATACTTAATATACGTAATTTCAATAATTTCTTTAATAAACCAAATTTCATTACCATGAGAAGTGTCATTATCCAAATCAATATTTTGCCTTTGAAAAGAGAGAGAAGCTCCAGATCTTATTGGAGACATTATTTTCCATCTCTCTTAGGATGCGCTGGCATCATACAGCATTTTCCTATATTTGAATCATCATTGTCTGCCGTTTCTCACCAGATAAAAATCAATTGTATCTGCTTTTTAAAAAGCACTAGATGTGTAGTTTCATGAAACATTTCTTACCAATGTACATTTCTTGTTGCTATCTTTTCATGTGTCGCTTAATTTGGTAAATTATTAGACGTTTAGCCATTCATTTCCTCAAAGTGGTACCCAATTTGCTGCACATTCAGAGTTGAAGGATGATTTGGAAAGTTTGCCTTGCTTCTGTCTGTACACCGCAAAGGGTCTCTGACGTGGTTTCCATTCACCTCCATCAAACAGAAACACCTTAAGGCAATTTAAGTTTATTTAGCCTGTGAAGCACTGAAATGAAACTAAAAAGATAATACACATTGTACATTACAGTTTTGCAAAAATATTTGGTATAATGAGGATCGTAGGTGCCTAATTTCGGTCCACGAGTATTGGATTTATGCCAAATGTTTAGCTATTTACATAGAATAAATTGACATCACTAGTAAAGGAAATAATGTAGTTAATTAGTTGTTATCCAGAAACTCTGGTGTGGGTTTAGTTCCTCTGGACCAATGTTAAAATTCCCTCATCTAGAAGCCATTGGGTACAGTGTACCTTTGGAACACATAAAATGAATGAAGCTTGTCCTCATGCGAGTAAAAACACGATGTAAGGTTACAGTTAAAGTTTGGAACTTAGTCTGTGCACAGCAGGCCATATCTCCAAACATGGTTGCAATTTCCTTTCTTGAAACAATGGATGTTAGTCTATTTCTTGAACTAAGTCTATGAAGTTGCTGTGTCACTGTAATAAGTAGAATGCTAAGTTATTTTCAACCTTAGACATGGAGCACTACCTCACTTCACTCTAACGCTACTATTTTTTTTTCTTTGACTGCTTTGGTGGCAGTTTTAAACCAGGCGTGCAGTGGGTTCGCACCTTTCTGAGGATCTTAGCATTTCTGAAATATTCTGCACTGTTAAATTCAACTAGTGATAAAAATGAAGCCATAGCTGGTGGTGGATATGTTAGGTACACTCTACGGCGGTCAGGACACGTGAATAGTGTCTTGACTTTCCTTATGTTTAGTAACGATTTTAATGAGCCATGTGGAAGGAGAGTACTTGACTCAGCCTGCGGAGTAATCACAATCTTCACCTCTCGTCTCACAAAAGTCTCTTTTTCATGCTGCGTGCACTGCACTTGTACTGCACAAATCACGGTGTATTAGTTTGTGAACAGCTCGTGTTTTCTTTGTTTCAGGGAAACCTTAACGAACTGGGAAAATTGTTGATGCAGGGGTCTTTCAATGTGTGGACTGAACATAAAAAGGGGCATTCAAAAGTGAAGGATCTGGCTCGCTTTAAACCAATGCAGAGGCATCTGTTTCTCCACGAGAAGGCTGTTCTGTTCTGTAAGAAGAGAGAGGAGAATGGAGAAGGATATGAAAAGGCGCCTTCATACAGTTATAAGCATTCCTTAAAAGTGAGTGAATAATGCAAATAAGAATTCGAACAAAACTAATCAAAGTTGTATTTGTGCTAGGTTGCACTGAGTAAATTAGCTGTGTTGTTTTTTACACCTTCAAATCAAATTTACTATTGATAATTTCAGCATACTTTACCAGACATTTCAGTGCACAATTTTTTTTTTTTTTTTTGTATATGTTTATTGAGAAGTACATGTCAATATACAGACTGTGTTAAATAGAGAAACAATACATCAAATTATGGCCATATATGAAAAATATTATGAAATATTAACTTCTCAGATTTCTAAACACAAAAAAAAACAACAAAAAAAACATTACACATGTATCAATAAATGCAATATATGAGATTATTTATAAGGCATCCAACTCTGCATTAACTCTTAGAAGTAGACCTATAACAGAAAATATGGAAAGAAAGAATTATGCAATATGTATTAAACCATATATTATAGGGTGTTAGAAGACAGTCGAGATAGTGATATCATGCAAATCCACATATATAACATTTCAAATGCAGATATTCCTGCCAATTTAACAGTGTTGAATTGGTGAACAGTAAGTCCTACTTAAAATAACAGTGTTAATGGGTGAGATATCAATTGTCTTAATAACAGCATGACTCAAAACAATAATAAAAATGTCTTAATAAAGATAGGAGACAAAGAATGAGAAAACGTTTACGTGTGAATATTAATAGAATATGTATTAGCTAGAAAGGGTTTCCAAATTTTGATGAAAATCCCAACATTATCTTGCAATCTGTAAATCAGCTTTTCATATGATGCCATGTTATACATTTCAATAAGCCATTCATCATGTGTAGGACGTTGTGGTGTTCTCCAATGTCGTAATATACAAATTTTTGCTACAGTGAGTGCAATAGCAATCAATCTTCTTGTATGGTTTGTTAGATTTGGGAGATCAGTAACATCATGTAATATAACTAATTTTTCTGTTAAAGGAATGGGCACATGTATAGCTCTGTGTATAGAGGAAGTTATAGAAGACCAGTATTCCGTCAAAACTGGACATCGAAATAAAATGTGTAGGATATCACAGTCCTCATGAGGACACCTCCAACAGGTAGAATGGTGTAGTAAACCTGCTGCCTTGAGTTTTTGTGGTGACCAGTACCAATTATGAAGAATTTTGAAAAGAGTAAATTTCATTCTTGCCTCTGATTCCTTTATCCATGTTCATAACAACATCCGTCCAGTCCTCATTGGAATACGCTACATTAAGTAATCCTTGCCATTTGACGTGGAGTTGTGCTAGTAATGGTGATGAATGTAGTTTATGCACAATGAGATTATAAAATCCAGAGACCGCTCCTTTCAATTTCCCCCAAGTTTTTAAGTATTGTACGACTGGGGAATCCTCAGGTATCCACGGAAATGGTCCTAGTCTACTAAGTAGAGCTTGTTTCAATTGTAAGTATTTCCCCTTTTGAGAGCTAGGGAGTTGAAATTCTATCTGAAGCATCGTAAAGGTTTTAAGCTTGCCTTCTAAAGTGAATAAATGATCCAGCATTAGAATACCTGCTCTCTCCCATGTATCCCAGGAAACTGTCTGTTTCCCTATTCGAATATCAGCGTTATGCCATATGGGAGCCTTATTATGTAGCCTCGGATTACTCTTAAGGAGTTTGTGGGAGTGTATCCAAATCTTAAGCATAGACTGAATAATAGGGTTAGAACTTTGTAAAGCAGGCGATTTATGAGTATAAAACATTTGCAAACCTGAAGATACCTTTAAAGATTGCTTTTCAATAAGAACCCATAGTCGGGGGTCATCCTGTATTGGCCAAAGATAAACCAATTGAGATAAATGGAGGGCTGTATAGTAATGTTCAATGCATGGTAAACTAAGGCCACCAGATCGCCTGTGAGCAATAAGTTTGGAGATTTTGAGTCTAGGTCTCAGAGATCCCCAAATAAAGGTTTTAATACCTTTGTCAATGTCTTGCAGTATTGATATTTTAACTGTCAAAGGTAACATACCTAAAACATATGTGAAACGAGGCACTATAATCATTTTCACTGCCTGGACTCTACCCCAAAAGGACAGGTTAAGATGGGACCATTTTTCAAATTCTGACTTCGTTTTAGCAATGAGTGGATCTAAGTTATCTTGAATCATACGTTCTAAACCAGTGTTGATATAAATACCTAGATACTTCAGGCGATCCGCTTTCCATTGAAAATTGTAGCCTAAGATAGCTGCTTTTGTTGTGCCCCGGGACAATGGGAGAGCTTCACTCTTATTCCAATTGACTTTGTATCCAGAAATGTTTGAGAAGTGGGAAATAGTAGACATGAGTGCAGAGAGTGAAGTAGGTAGATCTGTAAGTGTGAGTAATATGTCATCCGCGTATAGAAGTAGTTTTGAGATGCCTGCTGGTGTAGGAATGCCTGCTATTTGTGAACACTGTCTTATTGCTGCAGCCAGTGGTTCAAGTGCAAGAAGAAATAAGAGGGGCGATAAAGGGCAACCCTGGCGGGTACCTCTTTGCACTAAAAAGGTTTTTGAAAGGAAACCCCCACAATTCACTTGTGCAGATGGTGTCTTGTATAACCATTTAACCTTAGAGATAAAATCATCACCTAATCCCAACCTATGCAATGTACGGAACATATAACTCCATTCAATGCGGTCAAAGGCCTTTTCAGCATCTAAGGATAATGCTACTCTGTCTTCTCCAGCATCCTTAGAAAACCAAAGTATGTGAGCCAAAGTGCGGAGATGGCTACGAGAGTTTCTGCCTGGCATGAATCCAACTTGAGAATTATGTATGAGTTTAGAAATAACTTGTTTGAGTCTTTTGGCAAGAATGGTGGCTAATAGCTTTGAATCTGTATTCAGAAGAGATATCGGACGATAGTTACTGCAGTATAATGGATCTTTCTCAGGTTTGGGAATGGCAGTTATGATAGCTTTATTTGAGAGTGAGAAGAGACTACCAGTTTCCTCTGCTTCTTTATAAACCTCATAAAGGGCATCTATTGCTTCTGGTTTTACCCAACAGTAAAATTCCCCAGGAAAACCATGTTCTCCCGGTGCTTTATTGTATGGGAGACTGGAGATTGCTTGCGCAATTTCATCCTTTGTTATTTCGCCAGTCAGTATGAGCCGGTCCTGTTCATTGAGACAGGGTAGTGTTATTTTATCAAAGAATTCCTGTTCTTTGAGGAGTTCATCATCAACTTCTGAACTATATAACTTGGTATAATAATCTGCAAACGTATTAGCTATTGCTTGAGTCTCAGTTATTAGTTTACCCTCAGGGTTATATATAGCTGGAATAGCTGTCATAGCTTCTCGCTGTTTTAATCGTGCCGCTAGTAAACGGCCTGCTTTTTCTCCTTGTTCATAATTGCGAGCCTTAAGTCTATATAGCATATATTCTGCTTTGGAAGTATATAGTGTATTAAGTTCCATCTTCGCTTTTTCCAATCTGCATCTGGAAGCTTCAGTTGGATTACTAAAATGAGTATGTGTCAGTGTTTTGATATCATTTTCCAAAATGGCCTGTTGTTCTATTCTGCGTTTATTTGTTATGGCAGAATCCCTCATAATTTGCCCCCTAATAGTGGCTTTTGCGGCTGCCCATAATATTTGTGGAGAAGAAACTGATCCTTTGTTATCTTTCATATAAGTAGTCAAATGTGATTGTAATTGTGACTTTTCTGCTGGTAGTTTGTAGCGCGATATGTTTAATCGCCATGGTTTCCTACAAGGGCGTTTCAGACCCCAATCAAGCTGGAGACTGATAGGAGCGTGATCCGACAGTGCAATTTCTAAAATATCACAATCTAGTACTTGTGGTGTAATAGAATGTGAAATAAGGAAGTAATCTATTCTAGAATGGGAATCATGTACTGTTGAGTGATATGTAAACCCTTTATCTGATGGATGTAGTAAACGCCAGATATCGATCAAACCATGATCTTCTCTGATGTCTCCCAGTATGGCTCTATCTCTACCATGAGTTGTGTCCAGGGGACCTGTCCTGTCTAAGATCACATCTGGCGCAAGATTCCAATCGCCTCCCAAAACTATTCTGGAAATTCCCATTTCTGTTAGAATTCTATTTAGATGAAGGAAAAAGGGGGCTTTAGTCCCAACAGGGGCATATATGGAACCCACTCCTAATATATTGTTACCAACTTTAAGCTTCGCTAAAACAAATCTACCATCCTCATCTGACCATGACTGAAGTATTTGGCATTGCAGTGTTTTCCGTATTAGAATGGCTACACCACTTTTCCTAGTAGTAGTGTGGGATGTAGCATCTCCTGATATGTGAGAAGGAGATTTGCAGCTGTAAAGTATCTGGCCTACCCAATCTCGTTTTAATTTTTCTGATTCTATATCAGATAGATGAGTCTCCTGGATGAGAGCAATATCAGTATGTTTGAAGGCTAAATAGGAAAGAATTTTCTTCCTTTTAATGTAATTAGTAAAGCCATTGACATTGAGAGAGACAATTTGCATAGGACTTGTTGTCATGATGATGACTAAAAATGTTAGAGTATATTTGTACTGTGTGAAACAGAGTCAAAATGCTAAAAAAGGGAAAAGGAAGTAGATAAACTATATGGTAATGTGATAATGAGAACTTACTGGAGGGAAAAAATAAAATAAATAAATAAATATCTGGAGTATAGTAAACCTGAAACCAATATGTGGAACTATAATCATAAAATATTGTTAACACTAAACTCTAAATAGTGTAAGTACACCGTTCTAAGTGCTAGAATGTAAAAAAACACTGCAGATCAAATAATATGTATCTTTCGTCGGTGGGTCTAAACCTCAATTCGAAACCCAGACTCTGGAGGGGAGGAAAGGAAAACCACTCATGGTAAATAAATTATACGAAAAAACACTCCATGGAGTTATAAAATCTATCCAAGAGAAAATCTGCAAATACAAACACAGTAGGAAATGTACATGGTTATTGAACAGCAATATATGAGGATAGGAAATAAATCATATCCATCAGAATTAATAATTGTAGTAAAACACTAATAACATTATATTAATACATAGCATGTATAAATATACTCATCTAGCTGGAAGAATTGATAGTGGAAGGTTGAGCATCAGTTACTTTATTAAAAGACGTGGGTGACTTTAGAGGTGATCTCGATTTGTCTCTGGGATTTTCCTGTGTGAGTGACTTTACGCAGTGGACTGCTTTATCTCTGTCAAACTGTTTCTTAAAGGTACGGACGTGTAATCTACCGGTGCGATGGCTTTGTGGATCTTTCTGTAATTGAAGCGGACTATTCATAGATGTTTTGTCCAGTGGCGTTGAGTCCATATGTTGGTCATCCAAACTGTCCAGGAAGCATACCAGATCCTCAGGCTCCGTGTAGTACCTTGAGTTCCCATCCATTGTGATCCACATTGTGGCAGGTTCTAAAAGGCCAAGACTTCGCAAATGGGATATCAAATATGGTCTAAGTTGCAGGAACGCTTTTCGTTTGGCATTGGTTTCAGTGGAGAAGTCTGCAGCAATAAATACTTTATGGCCTTCCAAGTCATACGGACCATGTTTACGAGCAGCTGTTAATATTTGGCGGACCTGTTCATGGCGTAAGAGGCATGCTATAATCGATCGAGGTCTAGATTCAAGAGTTGAAGTTCTTGATCGAATTCTGTGAGCTCTCTGCAACTCAAGGGGATGCTCAAAAGATATGTTCAGTAGCCGCGGTATTAACGTTAGTAGCAAGTTCTTCACATCATTATTGACTTCCATTTTTTCTGGAATTCCATAAAAACGAATGTTATTTCTTCGGGCCCTGTCTTCCAAATCTATAACTTTTTGTTTTAGGTGCCAGATATCCGGACCCCAATACTCTGCATTATCTAATTTCTCTTCCAAAAAAGTGGTTCTTTGATCTAAAATTTCCACTTTTGTATGAAAACAGTTTAGATCCATCCTTATTGTCTTCATTTCTGTTGCGAGATCTGAAATTTTTACATCCATAGATCCCAATCTTTGCCCCACGGCAGAGATCTCTTTTAAAATAAGGTCCATAGAAGCAATGTCTTGTGGGACAACAGTAGACGTGCCTGGAGGTACAGTGTTCCCTACTATTTGTGTAAACAAAGGCTTTCTATTAGATTTGCCACTGGCCATACTGTTATATTTTAATGTTAGAGAAGACAATAAATAAGTACAGCTTAGTAATCAAATATGATATCTAATTGACTCACAAAGTAGGTAGATATTAACACTGTAAATGGTGACAGACATCTGGGATTTTAAAATCATGGCTATATGTTTTCAAGCAGGTGTCGCTGAGAAACAGTGCATCAGAAATGTTGTACAGTTTTCGTCTGCCTACCCAAATTCACTTTACCCCCTCTGCTGATAGGAATTCTGGCGTTTATGTAATTTCGTAGTAGAGTCTGAATTGTCAGATTTAGAAAAATATCTCTGAAGTGAACGTTTACATGCTTCTCATACAGCTGCCTTTCGACATTCAAGGAAAGGAATTTCACATATCTCTTCAGAAGCAGAATTCCTGATAGAATGACTAATTTTCACAAACTCTGTCAGCTGTAGGAATGGTGTACAACACTCACTTGCCAAACTGTATTTACGCCACACACCTGTAGACAAGAAATTCCTGCGCTTACATAATCACGTAGTGGATCCTGAACAGTTAAGTGAAGAGAAATACCTCAGAATTGAGAGTTGTCAGAGGCTTCTCTTACAGCAGCCTTTTCACTTATCTCACCAGCAGCTGACTGTGTTTCCTGACAGAATTAGTCTTTGCCACAGACTTCTATAATTTTAAAAAATAATGACTGAATGCTTTCAGACAGGTGTCCCTGAGAATCAGTGCATCAGAAATAGCTCACATGTTTTGCCTGCCTATCCAGATTGCTTTACGCCCTCTGCTGATAGGAATTCCAGCATTTACTTAATTGCGTAGCAGACTCTAAACTGTCAAATGAAGAGAAATACCTCAGAAGTGAAAGTCCATATGTTTCCCCAAAGCAGCCTTTCAACTTTCAAGAAAGGGAATTCCACTTATCTGTTAAGAAACTGGCTGTATTTCATGACAGAATGAGTAACTTTCACAGAGTCTCTCAGCTGCAGAAATGGTGTGCAACACTCACTTTCCGAACTGCATTTGCTCCACACACTGGCTGACAAGAAAATCCTGTGCTCACACATTCAGGTAATGGAGTCTGAACAGTTAAGCGAAGAGAAAATACCTCAGAGTTGAGACTTGTCAGAGGCTTCCCTGTGCTGTGTGGAGAGTTCAACCAAAGGTCAACAGTTATTTAATTCCCTAAACACGAAGAAAGCCCCTTATCTCTTCAGCAGCTGACTCTGTGTCCTGACAGAAAGTGTTGTTCTTTGCTCAGCTGAGGGGCCGTGTAGCCCGGCTTCAGGGCTGTTTTAACTGGCATTTCTTACTTGGAAAATAACTTCAGAGTTATGTTGCTGTTATCGCAAGTATATTTCCTTTCATTCTGACTCCAAGGAGGCTTTTTGACAGCTGTTTGGGTAATCCTTCTCCCCTCGAGCCTCGGAGCTCAACCTTGAGGCGGCCATTTCAGACGGCAGCCAGACTCCGCCCCAGTGCACAATTTTTGAGTGTGAAAGCACTTAGGCTGTGCTAGAATAAGATAATCCACCACTGTTAACACATCTAACTCAAAAGAACATGGGCTGAACAGTGCCAAAGGTAACAAGCTTTTATCAAGTCCTGAGTAGGTGCATATGAATAGAATAGTCCCACTATAAATGCTAACATGCCACCAATAGAAAACAATAATGTGGGTCCTAGTGGCCCAGTGGTTAGCAGGGTACTATATCTTTGTAACACATCCATCACCACTCATGACACAACACATTTTTTTCAACAAGGTGAGTTACAATGCTTTATATTTACGGCGTATTCTATAAAGGTTTAAGATAAGAAGTTTTAGTGTTTAGGGATGTGTAGTGTTAAGTGTTGTGAGGGATTTTAGGGTTCAAGGATGGGTAGCGTTAAGGGATAGTAAGGAATTGTATTGGCTTTACGATGTTTAGTTTAAGGGGTAAAAGGGTTATTTAGGGTTGAAAGAAGGGTAGCATTAGTAGTTAATAAGAATTTGTTTAGGGTTCAGGGAATGGTAGTGTCAAGGAGTACTAATGGTTCTTTAGCATTCAAAGAAGGATATCTTTGAGGGATAGAAATGAGTTTTTAAAGTTCAGGAAAGGATAGGATTAGAAGGCATTAATGGGGGTTCTAAGGTTATGGAAAGCATACCATTAAGGAGTTGAAAGTGATTTTTAGGATCCCGGGAGGGTAGTTTTAGGGATAGCAAGTTTTTAAAAATGTATTTAAATGTGTATATATATAAAATAACGAACACGCTCTCCAAATCCGAAGAGTACCAGGACAGCTCCATATGAAGATCCAGTATTTTATTCACAGCAAACAAAAACAACTCCAACGCGTTTCGGCAATAAGCCTTGTTCACGGATAGAGCGTCATTTCACCATCTCACTTAAATATCTTAAAACAATAACATAGAAAGAGGACTGATTTCATTTGGGTTATATCGGTGGCAGCCATCTTAGTATGTCCATATATTGTATATATACACAGAGCACATTCACCAATACGTTGCACTCTTCCAAATTCGACCTACAATTTTGCAAAAATATTCATTTAATAAAATTATACTTCATAATATATACTCGTCTCTTTTATCATGCAAATCACCATCCATTCTAATTTTATATTCCGTTAGAAATAATCGATTCAGAAACAGCACAAATCAATTCTTATACTGCCCAAGTGGGCAAAATTACTTTACCATACTGATCTCCCTCTGTGAATTTTCCGACATAACTCTAGCCTTCCTCTCGTTGTTAAACCTAATGCAGTCCTCATCTTATACAAATGAAAACTAAAGAAAAAAAATGAAAAAGAATAAAAAATGTGACTCAACCTAAAATGATACCATAATTTGTGAATGAACTAAAACATAAATTACTATCCCAAATGTATACTTAACTCCTCACTAGAATTCATCCCCACAGGGTCCAATGTCTCAAAATCTATAATATAGCGTGACTCCATAGTTCTCAATACTCGTTCTCTATTGCCACCCCGTTTACTGTATTTAACATGGTCAAGAACTACAAACTTTAATAGATTTTCATTCCTATCATGTTGGCTGGAGAAATGTTTTGCCACTGGATAACTCTTATCGTTGTTTTTAATCGCTCGCATATGTTCTAATACTCATTTCTTAGCACTATGAATTGTGCTTCCTACATACAGTTTGTCACATGGGCATATTACACAATATACACAATATGTTGTCCACAGTCATAACTTCCTTTGATAACAAAATCCTCATCTCTCCCTGGTATCCTCAACTTTCATACAACTATTACTCGTTTTGCACGCTTTACATTTCATGCAATCCATTACCTATATTGCCCCTAATATTGCCCTCACATGATATATCACTTCGACATAAGTCATCCCTCAACGACCTACTCCTCCTGAATGTTATTTGAGGTCTCTCATGGATACACTCATTGACCAGTGGATCAGTTTGTAAAATATGCCAACTTTTGTTTAATATATTTCGTATCTTATGTGCTTGCTTGCTAAATGTTGTTACAAATCTAACTTTATCCTCATTCTTACTCTGTTTATTATCAATGTGGTAGAGTAAGTCATCCCTACTCAATTTCTCCACTTTCCGACTTGCTTGCTCGATAATATTAGCTCCATAACCTCTCTCTTTAAATCTTTCACACATTCTTTCACATACTTGGTGAAAATCTGACAAATTACTACAATTCCTCCGAGCTCTTAATAGCTCACCATAAGGAATACTCTGAATCAGACTAGGATGTGCACTCCGAGCGTCCAGCAAGCTATTACCAGCTGTCTCTTTTCTAACTTTGAAACCAAACCATCTGTGGTTGCTGTAACTTCCACATCTAGAAATTCCACATGTCTAGGATGTAAATGTTTCGTAAATCTCAAATTGTACTCATTATCGTTCAATTTTTGCACAAACTGCACTGCTGACACCTCATCCCCTTTCCAAATTACGAAGATGTTGTCAATAAAACAACACCACAGAATCACATTCCTATCAAATTCAATCATAGTTTTTGATACCTGTTCCTCCCACCAGCCCATGAATAAATGTGCGTAACTGGGGGCGAAACAAGTACCCATGGCTCTGCCCTGTAATTGTTTGTACAGTTTGTTGTCAAAAATAAACAAATTATTCCTAAAACAGAACTTCATCATATCTCACAGCATTCCCGAATGAAAGAACAATGATAGTGATCCTGCCCTTAAAAAATGTTTAGTAGCACTCACCCCTAGATCATGATCTATACATGTATACAAACTGGTAACATCTAATGTTAAAAGGAGATAATCATCCTCCCACTGGATGCCCTCAGTGATCTTCAAAAAATGTGTTGTGTCCTTTAAATATGATAGTAATGCCTCGACAAAGGGACGCAAGAAGTAGTCAATATACTTTGATGTATTCTCCAAGAGAGAGCCCATAGCCGAAACTATAGGCCTACCTGGCGGATTTGTCCTATCCTTGTGGACCGGGGGTAAAAGGTATAATATTGGGATTTTAGGATAATCACATTTAAGGAACAAGAATTCTTCCCATTCTATTAAACCTTTCTCCCTCCAATCAACCAACATACCATGGTATTCGTCATTCATCAATTTAAAATCCTCATAACAAACTTGTTTATAACAGTCGCTTTGAATCAGCTGTCTTAATCCTTCAGCCACATATTTGCTGACATCCTGCACCACTACATTGCCACCCTTGTCAGACTGCCGGATAACAATAGTGCAATCTCTTTTCAAATCCTGAAGGGCTTTCCATTGTACTCCTGATAAATTAATTTTACCATCTCTCCCATTATATCTCATTTTTTTCAGATGTTTGATAACCTCAGGTTCAAATACATCAATAGCATCACATTGAATCGCTGGTAAGAATGTAGACTTTGGTTTAAAGTTACTAGGATATGTGTCATCCAAAGAGATACCCAATCCTTCCAAGTTCAAAATGGAATCCTCATGTGCGCTTGTTCCATCATACAAATCTGTAAGTGTATGTAGGATCTCAATATCAGAGATACATAAATTGCTATATTCATGTCTTTCTGTTATTACCTCCTTATTTTTTACTTTGGTCTGATACCGTTTCTTCAATTTTAATTTTTTAATAAATTTAAAAGTATCTATTCTAGTTTGTGCATAATTAAAGCAACCTGTCGGGCAGAAGGAAAGACCCAGGGCTAAGAGGTTCTTTTCCACGCTAGACAATGTTCTACTTGATAAATTAATAACATTCATAATATTTACTTTCGAACACGAGTAACCACTCCCAAAGATCTTGTATTTCCTTCTCCATCTCCTGTTCTTTGCCTGTCTGTTCCTCTTCTTTTTCCTCTGGGCCCACTCCCTCTGCCCCTCTGAAATTGAGAATCCTTGTACTGATCTATCCATCCCTGATAAAAAAGTCGAAATTGTTTTAAAAAGTTAGATCTCTCAATTCCCTTGTCAGGTACCAAACCTTTGGATAATACCGTGTCCAATACATCCGACAAATTGCCATCTGAAACATCACTCTCCACTTCTTCCTCTGTGGATGTAGTTGTTATATCCATTTTTTTTTAACTTAATTCAGACACTTCATCTTTGTACATGTGGTCGTATTTGCGATGGAAAGTTAAAATGTGACCTGCCTGATAGTCCTTAAAGTCTCTTATAAACTTTCTTTGTTTTTTGTTTGTGATGTCTTCCTCCAACTTCAATAATTTATTTTCCAAAATTTTCATAAATTCATCCAATGTCTCTTGTGTAATGATAGTTGATAACTCTGACCGAATTTTATCAATATCCTCTAATATTTTACTCCTGTCCTTAACTGCATATTTAATTAATATCCGCATCATGTTCAATGAACTTTGCTTAGAGTTATCTGACCATTCTTCCAGCATTTCCGGATCTGGATCTTCATTTGTTGGTATACTGTAGTATAGATTCTTAAACCTCTAAGGACCCGCTCAACATCGATGTATTTTTGATAATGACTCTACTTCCCACCATTTAGAGAGCTCTTTTTTATGTAATCTTTCCAATTTGTCATATAGAGTTTGTAGTTTTACTTCCACTCCAATATTACCCTGACCAGATTGAGTGGGCTGTGCTCCCTCCATTTGGGAAAAAAACATTTTCTTAGATTTCTCCTTACGTCGGGCTTCCCAAGCAGGAGCCATGTTTGCTGTATTAACTCCAATTACCTACTAATGTACTTCACAATATACGAATCATCCAATACGGATGTGGATAAAGACAAATATTGCACTGCTCATGTACCATCCACTCTGTTCCTGCAACAATCGTTATTATGGGAGGTGAGATTGCTAGTCTATCAGAGGCAATGATTAAATAAACATATATATGTCTTTAGCATAACAAATGTTTCTTCTGCCCTCTATGTGGTTTCCTGTGGATGTCGGTCCCTTTAATTGAATCAAAACCGTGGTGTTGCAGCGTAGCGGTACAGCGTGTCAATGTTCACAAACCTCACATTCTACATTGAAAACGTTCTAAATTATTTTTAACTTGCACTCTTGTTACTCAAAGAGCACCCTAGCCGTTATTCTTCACACGGCATTCCAAAATCCACATCTGAGAGAAGCTACCATTGCGCTGTACTCCTTTCCACACCGTGCGCATTTGAAGTTTCTTCCGTATTTGAAACGATCCTCCGTTTCAAAGTTCAGACCGCACGAAGACATCCCCACATTCCACACCATTTAAAGGGCCACATCACCACAAGATTGAGCCCTCACCTTGCCGTCAGTATGACGATGCAAAATTTTGTGGAGCGATTTTTATTTATATATATGTGTATATATATATATATATATATATATAGATATATATATATATATATAGCTATATATCTGTGTGTGCGAAGGAATATGTAATGTGTGATTGTGAGTGTGGCTTGCATGGCAATGAGTAAATGTAATGTCTTGATGTGGGTGCCTTGTAAGCATTCTCATTGTGCAAGCATGGTAAAGTCATGCACGGTGTGGGTGTGCATGGTACTGACTAGTACTCCTAGTACGTCAAGTAAGAAAGGAAGCAAAAGTAGAACAGAACCAGGGAATATTTTAAAACACTGAAATGCCATTGTAAGCTATCTTATATTGGAATTAGCTTATGATCATGAAAAAGGAATTCATTTGTAGTGGTTTGCTTTGACTGTTGGGTGCTGGTAGACATTTGATTTAAGAACAGCTGTTGAATAATGCACTTTGTACACCTATTGTCAAGAAATGGCTGTGAGACAAGTTTTTACATTTAATGGATATTTGGTTCAATGTTCATTTATTCTTGCAGATGACAGCAGTTGGAATAACTGAGAATGTTAAGGGGGATAATAAGAAGTTTGAAATATGGTACAATGCAAGAGAGGAAGTTTACATTGTACAGGTAATATGTGTGTCTTAAATTCCTACTGCAAGATTAGACATCTATGAATGCTGGTCATTTTGCCGATACCTCTCTGGGAAATGAGCAAATTGAAGTCTAGCCATGATGTTCTGCCATTTAATACTGAGACATCTAATTGCCCTAAATGCCTTAATCTGCCCCTTTGGCATTACCTGCTACAATTGTTTGATTTGAATTACACTTTTAAAGTGCTCTGACACACTGAATGGTACTCTGGCCCTACTATGTCCTCATTTGAAACAATCTAACTGAATCCCTACACTCCCACCCTGATCAAGTTGCATTGGACACTTACACGGTAAATAGCAAAGTGGATAAAATGTAGGCATCACCAGAATCGCTGACTTCCAGCTGGAGTTGCACAGCAACAAAATCTTTCATCTTTCATCTGCATACCTACGTCACATAATGCCCTACCTTGTTTCATCTGCATACCTATGTCGCATACAGCCCTACCTTGTTTTCCTCCAGAGCTCACCTTCGGATCAACCTAATCCTTTCACAACCCCTTTGCCACCATATATGACATTTGGACTTGCTCCATATCCCTTTTTTTTTTTTTTTTGCATGGGTGGATACCTCGTACAAATTGCAATGCTTGGAAAATAAAAATTAGTGTACACATTGAGTTCAACATTTCTCTAAAACGTTCATTGTCACAAGATATAAATAAAGCCACAAAATGGGAATGTTTTAAAATCTTGTAGAAATAAGCAATTCTTTGCCCATTTGTCTTATTGATTGTGTAAGCAATTGTAGTTTGTGTGGTTATTTTAGACGTGTTGAACAACAGGGTGCACCTGATGAAGTAAACACACTTCTTAGTTAAAGTGTCTTTTTCTTAGTGCATTTTGTGTGTATGTGTGATTGAAGAGAATGGAAACGTTTCCTTCTGATCACTAAAGTGTCCCTGGATCCGTGTTTAGGGACTGTTAGTAGCCCAAAAGCATTGAATCCACTTCGACCATGTACTGGGTGGAGTTCTGCCGGGCTACAAAAATGTTCCTCTCACATTCAAGCGTTGGTGCATTGAACTAAGTTCTCTCGTATCACACATGGGTATGAGAACAAAACTTGTAGAGCTGAGATAAAGACTTATTTTACGCGACACAATCAGTCCTCAACACCATTCGGCTCTCCTTTGACAGTGGCACCAGTGAAGGTTTCTACGTTCAGACTTCGAAACTTTTCTGGAAGTCAGATTTTCTCAGCAGGGTAAGGTTGTAGCTACAAGAGCATTCAACATCTGCATATGCTGGTCGACGGCAATCCCACTGAAACTGATTTGCTGCTGTGTAGAACGTAGCAGGAGTTGTAACAAATTCAGTCCCATTGGTGTTGTACCGTCGGCAGATCAGCTTGGCAAGTTGGTCCCATGTCATTTTGCAGGGCAAAATGGAGGCAAAACATTTTTAAGTCTCAGGTTTTAGGGTTGGGCAGGGAAGAGAACACTCAGACACCAGCCAAGGTTCCAGGACCATGGGGACAATACTTGGGGGTCAGGACTCACTCCATTTGAGGCAGCAGATTAGTCCATGGCAGCTCCAGTTGGAAATAGTCTGCAGCTTCTTTACAGGAAGAGATGCCTCTGGAATGTTGTTGTAGCCCTCTATCTCAAACAGGAAGGCAGCCAACTGACACATGGAGTCGCTGATTGGGTTTTGAGCTCACAGCAAGCAGGTACTTCCTTAGATTTTGAGCCATAACTGTACTTCTTCACGCCTAAAAGAAAGAAGTATTTGGATTGAAAATTTTCAGTGACTGGGCCATTCTATACCAACTTGTGGTATTTGCTTTTTCTATCCAGGCAATACTTAGATCCTTCTCTTGGTCAAAGATCTCTGGAAGTCTTTGTAGGTTGTGTCTTAAATACTGTCTTGTGTTATTGTCCGATACCTAGATGTAAGCCAATTTGCTGAAGCTGAATGAAGAGATAACAGAGGTGACAGTTCTAGATGAAGCAATGAGATGAGGCCAGAGTTCCTAAACCAATTTCAACCTGTTGCAAGTGTAAAGAAAAAAAGGGGTTCTGATTCACAGCATACTTAATCTGAATTCTCATAACACCATAGTGCAGTGTTGGAATTACCAACTAATAATTCCAAGAGAACTGTATCACTGGTACCTCAAAAGTAAAAAAAAAAAAAAAAAAAAAACAATGGTGACTAATTAATTGATCACCTCTCTGTTAAATTATTTGTATTTAATTTAAAATACTGTACTGCAAGTGTGCTGAAGTTCTAACTGACTAGCCTATATAGGATTAAAGACATGGTGGAACATTTGATGACAACAAGTAATTGGCGAGAGAACAAGTAATTGGAGAGAGAGCACACCATTCCTGTGTTGAAGATGCAGTACTAATTACAAGCTAACTATATATAATGATTTAAATCCTTGACTACACCTTCTGCGAGAAATGTACACCGCTGTTTACAAGTATGTGTCAACAATACTGACCTCATTGAAAATAGTTTCAGCCATTGATGATCTTTTCACCCTTCAAAAACTAAGGAAGAACAGACTAGGGATAAATCAATCTTTTGTCTAGGAGACAAAGTATGGGGTAATGTTCTTCTCAGAAGTCTTTGGAATGTGGAAAATCACCTTTCAGTCAGGATGCAAATAAAAACCCTATTATTTCTATCTTAATACCTTCAATTGACTACATATTTCAATTTATATTCCCATTTCTGCCAGCAAAAATAACCCATTTTTGGATTTTGAGAGCTACATAAATTGACCTATTTGCAAGGCTGTTTGTAGAGAGGATTTCCTTTCTTTCACCCCAAATGCTTCTTTTACTGGAGAGGATCTGCAGATACTGGCTCAGTGGAGGTGGAACAAAAGGCCTTGAATACTTGTGTGGCCCTCAGAGGTTGATATCAAAAGTGTAATGTGCACGTCCTTTTAACGTTCTCGGCAGTTTGATTGGAGGTAGTTCAAGAATTACCAGTTTGAATATATCACAAACCATAGAATATTAATCTCCTGAAGGGTAATCAGAGATGATTTATGACGATGATGAAAATTCAGTGATTAAAATTATTTAATTTGAAACATTATAAAATCGAATGTTTCTTGTCCTAGGAAATAATTAACCGTTACCCAAGGGACATATTCACCTTATTCTCCTTGTCCACAGAAAGGGAAGCCCTGATCGATCTTGGTGAAAAACCAAGGACCCGCGGACTCCGAATTACAGACTGACAATTTTCAATCTCTTTTGCTTCAATTAAAAACATTAGCGATTGTATGTCGGATTAATGTATCGGCCTGTTGAATATGTATCTTTTACGTTCGCAATCAGCATCCAGTCATGGTCAGTAAGGTTTTTTTTTCCCCAGGATGAAAGAACTGCGTTGATCAAAATGGATGTGCTCCTCTCTGTTGTTGAGAACAAGTAATGTGTTTCTCACTCAAGAATAGTTTCGCTTGTTGGAAACTTTGTTAAAAAATGCATTAACGTAGTGATTTAATAAACTTGAGTTTTCCTGTGTAAAAAAAAAAATATATATATATATTTTTGCGCAGTTTTCTTGACATGGGCCTTTCAAGAAATCTGTCTAGTAGTTACTTTTCCTTATATTTAGGACACAATGGCATGTCTGCCAAACTGGGAAACACAATCCACCAAGCCACCCATAAACAGAACAAAGGAAGTGTACTGTACACCTTACGTTTTTATTAGACATGCTGTAGTCTTGCAGTTTATTTAGCAGATTGTAATACCCATTGTTTCCCACTCCACTGACCAAGGATGACAAAGATCATCTGTCCCAAAAAAATATTAGTCCTTAAGTCCACAAACACACTCTTAGTGAGCTGATCATACAGCATTGACAAGAGATTCCGCTCTATAATAATAATACGTGTCTTAGTAATCAAAGGCTTTGAGATTGGCATAGGGTGGAAAGTTCTCAGGTTGATTTATTTCCTAAAAACCTTCCACCTTCAGTCCCCCCTTTTCATCTGAAATGATTGTACATCTTCGGTCTTCAAATTACTACAGATAAATAAAAAATGTTATACTATTATTCAGACGGATTTTAATCATGGCCTTGTGAATCACATTTTATACCAATAAATAAATCAGCGCTTTGCTAAGTAATGACATTCTATTTGGATGTATTCCAGTGTCTATATTTGCAGTTTCCAAGATTGTCTCATTCATTTGGTATTGCAGTGCATGTTTGGTGTGCTAGAATAGGGGAGGGAACATCCAGAGCCAGAAAGCAGCAGACCTATCTTGTTCAAGTCTACAAAGAAGATGAGGAAGCGTTCTTCACTCAAGTTGCATGTTGTAATGCCTTAGGATTGATTGGAAATTTCCAGCAATGAAGGAAAGATGTTTAACTTTTGGCATTGTTTAGTTTATACTAACAGGCAAAACATATAATATTGCCCTTCACAATTTATGTACTTTTGTCACATTTACATTTTTCCTGGTCACACTTGGAATAACTATATTCTCCATCTTTTAGGGCACTTGGCTAAAATGTGTGCTTGCCGGTATACTGATTTTTTTTCTCTGTTGATAGGCTCAAACACCTGAAATTAAAGCAACGTGGGTTAATGAAATAAGAAAGGTGCTAACTAGCCAGTTACAGGCATGCAGAGGTAAACATTTCCTAAACCAGTGCCAACTGATTTTATGGTGTGCATAGAAAATACTTTGTCTTATGTTTTCTGTTCAGAGAGGTTTTTCCAGTGCTTATGTTTACTTCTTCCCAGAAGCCAGTCAACATAGATCTCTGGACCAGACCCACAGTTTACCTTCACCAGCTCCTTCAAATACAAGGTAGGACAATAAATAGTACATTTATTTACTACACACAGAAGCAGTTACAAACATAAACCAAAGGATTTCATGATTTTTTGGGAAGTCAGACGATTAAACTTGTAACTTTCATGCTGTAATTAAAAAAGAGTACTGCATAGATTAGAGGCAATTTATTCAGTGCAGTATCATCGCCAGAAGAGGTGCAGGAGATAAAGGCTATAAGCAGGCATTTGTCTGCACCCCACCTGGAGCAGTGGTGTCCCTTGCCCAACCCACTTCCAAGTTGGGCATCAATTGACACATGGTGGAACATTCAAACCAGCTCTATTGACATAATACATCCAACAGGACTGAACAGCACAGAAAATAAAATGTGTAGCAGCAGATGGTACAACATAGCATACAATTCTAGAGCTCATAGAAAACATAATTTGTTTTTAGTTGAGCTCATGTCCCAGCTTTTGAAATACTTAAGAGAAACAGTGACCAGCAAACAACCTTATGTTGCACTGCTAAGGTATAACATCTTATTCGATGCTAGCTTCAAGAACAACTAGTTAAAAAATGTGAAACTTCGTTTTGTTAATACAAACTTTTAGATGGCCATATTGGGCACTCCAGATAAACAATTTCAGAAGATTGTAGGTCTTATTGTGGAAAGCACAGCTGTGTAACAGACCTGCTGCCCACAATAGACTTAGAGTAGATTTTCGGTCCAACTCTTTCAACCATTGACTTTCTTCAACCGGCCTCTTTCAGCCATTGGCTTGAGAGTTTGTCAATCATGTCTTGGTTTAGGCAGTGCATTATTCCTCTCTCGTCTAATGCTGTTGGTTGTTTAGAGGTTTCCTTCCTTTTCCACTCATATACTTGCATTGAAATGCATTTGGAATTACTTGTTCAGCTCCTGCTGGCTCCACCTGTGTGCTGCTCTTTAATGTACCAGTGTGCACTTGCTACGATATTAAACCTAGTCCTGTTGGCTTTGCCAATCATTGTCTCTGTATGATGTGGGTAGCGTATGAGTAGCACTGCTTAGTTTGAAACACTCCTAATCGCAAATCACACAGTTTTGTTTCCACAAGTTGTATGAAATGTTTCTGTGATAGTACAGTGCATTTGAACATTACTTCCTGTTTTTTAATCATCATTCCTAATCTCCCAGACCCTATTTTTAGGTAAAAGTCTGACAGGGGACATTCGACATTCGACATGGGGACATTCGGAAAGCTTTCCAGGAAATGCATTCCGCCCATTGCTTATCATTGGCTTTGTGGTTTGTAACTCACAATTGCTTGCTTTCTTTTTGATAGCTCTATTTGTTTTAGTCAGTCCAGCTTGAGTGTGCCCTTTCGCTTACCCAAACCCTATTTACTGCATTCTTCCACAAGTATTGGACTATAAACAGGCCTTTAAATCTTGTTCTTATCTTGTCACATTTGCTGCCAGATGTCAGACTCTGTCTTACAGGCAACTTGGTATTTACTTTTCCTTCTCTGACTTCAAAGTGAGAGGATTTACATGACAATCATGCTGGCTACTAGGGGAACAGAAGGATCAACATTGTATTCTACTAGCACATAACAACATTGAAGTGTTTGTAAATGAACTGTAAAGACAATTCAGAATGTATCAGAACTAGAAAAGTACAAAGGAAGCAAATTGTTTTGGTAAAGTGTGGAGGAAACACATATTTTAACAGAATAAAAAGAGATCAGTACACTCAGTGATTACATTTTAACACATTATTGTTTGTGTGCTGTATGCTTTTAACAGTCAAACTGCATGACTGAAAATGCAGTGGTTATTTCAATTGGAGATATGTTGGCGGTAATGGTGATGCGCTACCGGGCCATGCATACTCCACTCTACTGTGCACCACTCCATGCCACTCCACACTGCGTCACTGCTCTTTACTATGAACCACTCCACTTCACGCTATGCCACTTTATTCTACACCACCCTATCTATAACATTGTACACTACCCCACACTACTCTACTCTTCACCACTACACTCTTCACCACTGCAGTCTACACCACTGTGCGCTACTCCACTCTACTCTGCAACACTGCACTCTATGCCAATGCATTCTGTACCAATGCACTGTACTGTGTCACTCCACTCTATGTCGGTGCACTCTATTCCAATCTAGTCTGCGCCAGTCTAATGTACTCTGCATTCTACACCACTCTACTCTATGCCACTGTACTCTACCGTGCATCACTCCACTCTTTTCTGAAACGGTCTACTCCACACGCTGCACTCAGCACTATTGAACTCCGTGCCACTCCACTCTGCACCACTCAACTTTACACTGCTCCACTGTATTCTACTCTGCATCAATACACTGTACACGAGTGCACTCTGCACCACTTTTCTCAAAACCAAGGCTCTCAGTGCTACTGCACTCTATGCCAATCTACTCTGCACCACTGCAGTTTACTCCACTGTACTCTACTCTGTAACACTTTATGCCATGGTACTCTATGCCTTTGTACTTTAAGTCACTGCTCTCTACACCACTCTATGCCATTCTAGTACAGACCACAGCAGTCTACAACAGTTTTCTCTGCAGCACTGCATTCCCTGCCACTGAACTCTATGCTAACTGCAGTCAATGCTCTGCCACTTTACTTTATACCACTCTACTCTATGCCACTGCTCTCTCGGCCACTCTACTCTAAACCAATGCACTCTACACCAATGCAGTAAACCCCACTTTACTCAAAACCATTGCACACTACACCAGCTACTCTGCACCACTGCACTCTATACCACTATACTCTACAACATTCTACATCACTGCATGCTATGCCACTGCATACTGTCAGTCTGTTATACTCTGCACCACTCTACTCTGCGCAACATCACTCTATGCCACTACACTCTACAACACTATTCTGCAAGGCTGCCATCTCTGCCACTGAACTCAACACCACTGCACTCTAAGCCACTGAACTCTGCGCCACTGCATGCTATGCCACTCTACACCATTGTGTTCTGTCACTGCAATCCGTCACTATCAACTGTTCTGTACACCACTGCTCTCTGCGCCACTCTATTCTGCACCACTCTACTCAGCCACACTCTACTCAATGCCACTGCATTCTACGCCACTCTACTCTGCAAGACTACACTCTCTGCCACTGAACTCTACTCTGCACTAGTGCACTCTATGCTGCTGCATGCTCCGCCACTCTGTACCATTGCACTCGACGTTACTCTATTCCACTCTGCACCACTGTACCCTACACCACTGCTCTCTGCACCACTTTACTTTGCACTGCTATACTCTCCACCACTGCACTCAATGCCACTGCACCCTACTCTGCAAGCCTCAACTCTGCGCTATTGTACTGCACTCTATACCAGTGCACACTACACCACTATACTCTACATCTCTGCCTGCCACTTTAATCTATTCTGCACCACTGCACTCCACACCTCTCTATCTATGCCACTGCACTCTACACCACTCAACTCTGCACCACTCCACTCTACACCACTCGACCCAGCACCACTGCACTCTATCCTAAATCACTCCATGCCACTTCACTCTACTCGGAAACAATTCTACAACAAGCACTCTACACCACTGCAATCTACTCTGCATCACCGTACTCTATGCCACAGCACTGTACACCACTCTACGCCACTGCACTCTACATGTCTTTACACAAAACCAATGCACTCTACACCAGTCTACACTGTACTTTACACCACTTCACTTTAGGCCACTGCATTTTAGTCTATGGTACCCCTTTTTATCAAACCCCAGTAAACTCTACTCCAGTCTGATAGTCTACTTCACTCTGTGCCATTCCAATCTGCACCATTCCATTCAACATCATTGTACTCCACAATCCAACACTACTCCACTCTACATCCCTCCAAGCAAATCCCTCAATGCCCCTCCATGCTACATTACTCCACACTGTTCTGTGACACACTACTTCACTCTGTGCCACTTTACTCCGTGTCAATCCATGCCACTTTACTCCATGCTGTTCTACACACACTACTACGCTGTACTCTGTGCCACTCCACTCTATTTCACCCCACTCTGACACTCAGTGCCTCTCCATTCTACTACATTCCACTCAACTCTACTACACTGTATACTCCACTGTATGGCATTCCATTTTTCTGCACTACTCCACACCACTTCACTCTTCAACAGCCTTCTCAATTCTGTCATTCTGCTGTACAATATTCTCCTCCACTTTACGCAACACCCTCTACACCACTCCAGTCTGCTGTACACCCCTCCATAACACTCTATGCCACTACACTCTATGAAACTCTACTCAACTCAGTGCCCTTCTGCTCTACAACACCCTACTCCCTCAGTGAAACTCCACAACACTTCATGACACTCCACTTCACTCCATGCTACTCTGCACCACTCCCCTCTAATCCAGTTTACAACACTCTACGCGTTGCCACTCTCCTTTACCTCAGTAACATTTAGCCATGCTGAACAGCAGTCACTGTGGTGTACAACATGGTTAAATTAACATTTTAAAATGTTTTTTTTAAACTTATCACTGGCCCCATGCTGCCCTTCTCCTCTGCTGCATGCAGGCACAGGCTCCCAGCCTGCTCTGCGGCCAATCCTCATACTGCTCAAAGCAGAATCAGAATTGGCTGGGAGGGCTAAGCCAGGACGCTCCCAGGCAGACTGGGAGCCTGTACAGGCTCTCTCCAGCTGGGCTAGAGAGAGCCCTGTGCGCATGTGTGTTTGGCCGGCACATGCGTTCTGAGGGGAGTGCACAGTGCATGTCACCTGCAATGCCCCCTCCCTTTCACAAGGAAAGGATAATAAACTGCGTTGTGAAAGGATTTGCAGCAGTTGCTGCTGGCGGGGGGGGGCGACGCTCCTCCGCCCTTATGGAGGAGTCGCCCCTGGTTGGTTATGAATGCACATGTAATAGCCTAAATAACTTACCAAGATAGTTTGCTTAATATTTGTGAAATGTGTTATTCCAGTAATTCTCCTGCGCAAAGACGATATGTTGGAAATGTTATTGGCTGCAACAATATAGAAAAAGCATCTAAGTATGACAATGAAAGGATTCCTATAATGAGTAAATTGCAAGTTTGTATGTCTGGCCTTTGAGACCTCATTAGTTGTCTTGCCAGATTATTGGTTTTCCAAAACATTCACATATATATATATATATATATATATAGATATATAGGCTGGCTTTTGGCAACAGGCTTCATCGATTAGTTTAATTGTCATTCAGATTTTTCAGCACACGCCATGGGGGAAAGGGTTGGCATAGTTTGCCCACTGGCCCCCTTCACTTTAAGTGACTGTACAAAGCCTGTTCACATCCATCTAAGCATAGCTACATGTTCTTAAGTGACAAAGCTGGTTCAAATTTTATTTAAGCAACAGTTGTTATTTTGCCTGCACTGTGGCAGTTTGATGGTGATTTATTTTACTTGTGAAGTTGCTCTAACAATGTAGCTATCTGTTGATTAGGTAGTGATTTTTAGGATAGAGACTGCGAGTACATGCGCTAGCGCACGGGCCTCGCTGTTTATCTTATGAAAATGTATAGAGCGCATAGCTACCCGAAGGCCTCCCAGCGCTATACAGAAAAACCTTTGATACACGGCTTTGGGACACAAAAATAACCAAGTTTTTAATAGCCGCCGGAACGACGGTTCATGACTGGTTTGACGTAGATTCAGTGGTAATTAATCCCACCGTCTAGCTCCAAGATACAATATTGATCTTCCTCCCCATTTGGCCTTTTTTGGGGGGGAAATGACAGCTAGGGCCGTGGAGGGTGATCTAAGGTGTCTGGTTGGTTTGTAAAAAGAAACCAAGGTTCGCAATATTGGTGTGCCTTTGTCACATAGCGCTGTATGAATGTAACATAAAGATTAAATGTGTATCCGTTGCTCCAAAGGAAGCCAGTGCAACGTTGATAAAGCTGATCTGGCTGATTCATGCCTGGGTAGATTGAAGAGAAGGCGGTCAGCAGTGTTCTGCACCACCTGCAATTTCTTCATAACATATTTTGGTTCACCAAGAAATAGGGAGTTACCATAATCCAGAGAGATTATTAAGGCCTGTATGATGAGCTTCTTTGCAATGAACGGAAGTATTTTGAAAATCTTTCTAAGAGGTCTGAGTATGCCAAAACAGGAGGAGGATATTTTTTGTGTGATGATCCATGGTCAACCATCAATCAAACCATACTCCCAGACTCTTAATGCTTTCTTTTGGCAATGGAAAATCTTCTAAAGGTTGTAAAACTGGGGAGATTAAGTTTGGTTTTGTCTGGTGACCCAGAAACATAACCTCTGTCTTGGCTCCCTTCAACTTAAGTCTACAGCCGGACATCCATTTGGAGATTGCCTGTAGACAAGGAATGAGCTGAGAATTGGTTGAGTTCTGATCGGTAGAAAAGGATACTACAGGCTGGGTGCCATCTGCATATGACACGACAGAGAGTCCGTATGGCTCCACTACTTTTGCCAGAGTGCCCATATAGATATTAAATAAAGTAGGGCTCAAAGAAGAGCCCTGAGGCACCCCCACTAACTCTTAAAACAGCTTGAATAAAAGGAGCGGTCCAAAACTTGAAATGATCTTGCTTCCAAGAATGAGGCAAACCAACTCAGGGCATTGCCTGAGACTCCACTTTCCCTCATTCTCTGGAGTAAAATATTGTGCTCCACCGTGTCAAAGGCGGCACTAAGATCGAGAAGCACGATTGCAGAGATCAAGCCCTGATCTACATGTTTCCTAACTTCTTCAGTGACTGTGATTAATGCAGATTCCGTACAATGTAATGGTCTAAAGCCCATCTGAGACGGATGGAGAATGTTATTTTCCTCCAAAAAACTCGAAAGATGAGTATTAACATGTTTTTCAAGTACTTTAACAAGGGCTGGCAGCATAGAGATTGGTCTATAGTTGCCAGGGATCTGTGGATGTAGGCTGGGCTTCTTAAGCAACAGCTTCATAATTGCATGTTTCCATTGTGGAGGAACGGTGCCGACTGATATTGACATGTTAAGCAGCTCAGTTACGACAGGGACTATTATTGAAGCCCCTTGTTCTAAGATTGAAGGCGGGCCGGATCCTGGGGAGACCCTGATTTAAGGGTAGTCAATAGTATAGAGACCACTTCAGGAGAGAGGGAAGGGATATACGTAAACCTTTCTGCACCCTTGGAACACTCCTCATCTTCCGCTTGGGGACTATGGGTATCTATTGGAAAGGTTGAATAGATCTCTGCAATTTTTTTCTGAAAAAATCCAGCTAAGTCATTACTATGTTTATGCGAGGCTTCTACAGTGTCTGTGTGTGCCTGAGGAGAGGTAAATTCTTTTAACAGGGGAAAGATTTGCTTTGGGGAGTTAGAGCTCTGTTCGATTTTATCTGCGTAATATGTGCTTTGGGCTGCTTTAATTACAGCATGAAACCTTCTGATAGCCTTCCTATACTCATCTTTAGAGGAAGTCACTTAGGATTTTCTCAATTTTCGCTCCAGTCGCCTACATTCCCTCTTTATTAGGCTAAGATGTTTGGAGAGCCAGGGGCACTTTTTTTCTTATGTCGACTCGGCCCTAACGTGTATGGAAGGATTATGTCTAAGCTTTTGCTAATCCGATTATTAAAGGAGTCTAAAGATGTAGCCATATTCCCATTCAATGTGGGATCTCTAAGATGTCAATCCATTCTTTAGTCTTAAGCATATGCCAGCGCCTATGAGGTTGGATAATGCTTTGGGAAGGTATTTCCAATACTGGAAGGGGAAGGGAGAGAGAGATTAGATAATGATCGGACCAGGCTAAGGGGGTGCTGAAAACTAAGTCAATGGTATAACCCTTGATGTGTGTAGGGCCCCTGATCAGTTGTGTGAGTTATAAGGCCTCCATATCTAACAGAAGTCTCTTAGCAGGTGCATTCTCTAACTTCTCTGCGTGAATATTAAAATCTCCAAGAATTTTGAAATTTGGCTTGTTACAAATTAAGTCTGCCACTTGCTCTGGAAAGGCTTGAAAATGCAATGAAGAGCCGGGGGGGGGGGGGTGATACACTAAGGCCCCGGAGAAACTATATTGGGGATTTAAAGAGAAGGAAAAATATATACTCTCACAATCTAATAACTTAAGTGGATGGGTGGTGACCTTAACTGAATCCTTGACAATAATGGCAGTCCCCCCTCCTTTCACAGAGACTCTGTCATGCCTTATGATTGAGTACTTAGTAGGTAAAGCCAGGGAAATATCAGGAGCTGAGCCCTCATGGAGCCATGTTTCCGTTAGGAACAGGGCTGTGTTAATTCATTAAGTAGAAGATTGATATCCAGTTTGTGGGCAGTTAAAGATATACAGTTTGCCAGGACAAACAAGCTATGTCGTGCTTTATGTGATATATGTATGTTCTGTATCAGAGGGGGGGGGGGGGGGTCTATCACCTCTACTATTGGGCCAGTTAACTTCCCTGGCAACCGTTTTTTCATTACTTTTGGATCCTATATTAAATCTAATTGAACAGAGAAATTCAGCATCATATGTAAGCATACCTATGTTAAGATTACCATAGTTGCTGGCCCCTGGCCCCAGTCTGGTACGGACGGGCACAGACTGGCTTGCCTTAGGCGCACCTGCTGCGTGCATCCGCTGCTCGGCCGCAGAATTAGACCGCTGACCTCCTCAAGATGGCGTCTGTAAGTGTGCTTCTGAAGAGGTCAGAAAATGGCTGCCGTCTCAGTACACCGAGACCGGCAGGCACAATCCTTCCTCAGAGTGTAAAAGGACCTCATTTAAAACACTGATAAGTCTAGTTGCGAAAGTTGTAATCCAACAGACTAAAAATTTATAAAAACACTGTTCCTTAAATTTAAAACACCATCGGCCTCTGAACATGGGCCATGGTTTGTGAAATCAATAACCCTCCTCCAAATAGTGAAACGACTGCCAAAAAACAAATATAGACTGTTGAAAACTAAATAAATGAAAAGGCTGTCAGCTGCAAATTCAAAGATATTCTGCTGCGCGGCATTGAAGGTTTTTAAGTCCTCAGATAACAGGAGGATCAGATGGCTAGACCGCTGACCTCCTCAAGATGACGTCTGTAAGTGTGCTTCTGAAGAGGTCGAAAAATGGCTACCGTCAGTACACTGAGACCGGAAGGTACAATCCTTCCTCAGAGTGTAAAAGGGCCTAGTTTAAAACACTGATAAATCTAATAGTGAAAGTTGTAATCCCAACAGAGTAAAAACGAATAAAAACACTGTTCCTTAAATTTAAAACACCATCGGCCTCTGAACACGGACCATGGTTTATAAAATCAATTATCCTCCCCCAAATAGTAAAAAGAGTGCCAAAAAACGAATATAGACTGTTGAAAACTTAATAAATGAAAAGGCTGTCACCTGCAGCTTCAAATTCAAAGATATTGTGAGACTCTCTTGTGTACAGTAAAGGACTCAGAGCCCACCTGTTGCTTATCATTTGTTAGCTTGCATGGCACTCCTCTTTACAGTCTCGTAATTTGTCACCGCAGGCCTGGCATCATTTTAATTTCTCTATGTGGAGCCGATATCAAGCACTGATTGATTCCACTTAATCTCTGCCCGTCCGCTGCTCCTGACATTATTGAGGTATTATTTTTCCTTTTTTCTTTTTTTTTTAACTTATAGTGTCCTGCAAACAGAACACTTGAGATTGGCAAAACTGTGCCCAGCAGAAGTTTTACTTTTTATAGCTAATTTTCTCTTATTTTGCCAAGTCCTTTTTTCTCACTTTGCACTCATGTTTTCTTAGATTTTTTTATTTTTATTCATGGGCGCTGTTCTCAAAAGATTGATTATCCCGTTCTAAATATTGGAAAGCGACATTGTTTCTTTATTATTTGTAATGAATGAAATGATGCTTGAACACATAATCGCTCAGTACACCCCAATCCACCCCACCCAAAGTTGCTCTACCACAATCTACCCCAATCCACCCCACCCCACACCAGTCCACCCCACTCCAATCCAAGCCACTCACGCCAATCCACCCCAATCTACCCCATTCTAATCTGCCCCACTCCAATTCACCCCAGTCCAATCCAAAACAGTCTGCACCACTGCAAAACAATCTGCCCCACTCAGGTCTGCCCTACGCTAATCCAAAACAGTATGCCCCACTTCAATCCAAAATAATATGGCGCATTCACATCTACCGCACTCCCAATCTGCCCCACTCCAGTCCAAAACAATCTGCCCCACTTCAATCCATTTCAATCTGCCCCACTCCAGACACCCCACTTTGATCCAAAACAATCTACCCCACTCCAGTCTGCCCCTGTCCAATCCAAAACAATCTGTCCCACTCTAATCTGCCACACTCCAATCCCAAAAATCTGCCCCATTCAAACCAGAACAATCTTCCCCACTCAAATCTACCCCATTCCAATTCAAAACAATCTGCCCCGCTCTAGCCTGCCCTACGCCAATCGATGTCCCCCACTACAATCGCCCCCACTTTAATCCAAAACAATCTGCCCCACTATAACCTGCCCCACTCCAATGTGTGCCAACCTTGAATCCCAAACAACCCACTTCAATCCAAAACAATCTAGCCTACTCCAATTCGCTCCACTCCAATCCAGTCGACCTAGCCCCAAACCCCCCCAACTCCATAACAATTCACCCCACTGCAATCCACCACAATCCACCCCACTACAATCCAGTCCACCCCACACTAATTCAATAAAGCCCAGACCAATCTACCATACTCCAATCAAATACACTTCACCTCACTCCAATCCAATTCATCTCACTCCAGTTCAATCCACTCCAATCCAATCCACCCCACCCCGGTCCAGTCCACCCACTCCAGACCAACCCACTCCAATCATCCACATCACTCCAATCCAATATAACCCAATCCACCTCACTTCAATCAAGTCCACCAGTACTCAATCCACCTCACTCCTATCCAATTCACTCGCTCAATACGATCCACTATAATCCACCCTACCCCAGTCCAATCCAGTCCACATTAATCCACACTCCCCCTGTCCACTCCACTGTATTCCAAACCACCTTAATCTACCCCTCTCCAATCCAGTCCACCCCTCTCCAGTCAGTGCACCCCACACCAATACAGTCCACCCATTCCAGTCCAATCCAAACCATCTCACTCCAGTCTAATCCACTGCAATCCACCCCACCACACTCCAGTACACCCCAATCCAATCCACCCCACCCCCTATCAATCCAGTCCACCCCATTCCAATCCATCCCACCCTAATTCACCCCACTCCATCCAATGCACCCCACTAAATCCAGTCCACCTCACTCCAGTCCACCCCAGCCCAATGCAGTCCCCCTACTCCAATCCAGTCCACCCACTCCAGTCCACTCCAATCCACCCCACCTCACTCCAATCCACCCCACCACACTTCAGTTCACCCCACCCCAATCCAATTCACCCCACTTCATACCAGTCCAGTCTGCCCAACCCTATCCAATCCACCCCACTAAATTCAATCAACCTCAGTAAGTTCAACCCACCCCACCCCTATCCACCTTCCCCAATCTGATCCACCCAACTCCGATCCACCCCACTCAAGTTCACCCCACTCTAGTCCAAACCACCCCTCTCCAATCCAGTCCACCTCACTCCGTTCCAGTGAATCCAATCTACCCCACTCCAGTACAGTCCAAACTAATCCACCCGACTCCAGTCCACCTCACTCCAATCCACCCCACTCCAATTAAGACCGACCCAGTCCAATCCACCCCACCTCAGTTCAATCCATCCCACCACAACCCAATCCAGTCCACCCCAATCCCATCCACCCAGTCAGATCCACCCACTCCAGTTCATCCCACTCCATTCCTATTCACCCCAGGCCATTCCGGTCCATCATACTGCATTCCAACTACCCTACTCCGGTCCAATCCACCTCACTCCAATCCAATCCAATTCATCTCACTCCAGTTCAGTCCACTCCAATCCAATCCAATCCACCCCACACCAAGACAGTGAATGAAAATCTACCCAACTCCAATCTGACCCACCCTACTCCAGTCCAATCAAACCCTCCCTACTGCAGTCTACCACACCCCAGCTCTATCACTCCAGTCCAAACCACCCACCCCAATCTAATCTACCCCACTCAAATCCACCACAACCCAATCCACCTCACCCCATTTCAATCCACCCCAGTCCAATCCACCCCATACCAATCCACCCCACTCAATCCACCCCACTTGACCCCAGTCCACTTCACCTACTGTACTCCAATCCAATCCATCCCACATCCTCAATCCACTCCAACCCACTACACACTATTCCATCCCACTCCACTCTGCCACTGAACTCTACTGCCATCTACTCAACTTTGTGACACTCTACTCTTCCCTTCACTCTACGACACTTCCATAAATCCACTGTACGATACTCTATTCCCCCACTCACTCTGACATTCTATGCCACTAACTTTTAGCCATGCTGAACAGCAGGCACACTGGTGTACAGCATGGCAAAACACATTACCAAAGCCAATAGCTCTTGTATAGGCGAGAACTTTTGGCTTTGCCAATGCTTGTTTTTCTTTTCTCCCTCACAAATAATAATAGAATGTGTGGCACAACTTACAGGCCTGTTATTTATTTATGTATTTTAAAAACACCATTAGGGAAACTGCCACACCAATGAATGCTTTTTACATTTGTTTTTAATTGTAAGAATATGGTAGCCAGGATTAAGTGGCACCATGTTTTCTTTTTCTTTTTGTGGCAAATGATTGCACTAAAATAAATGAACCACTGTACCACCTTGCCAAGCCCAGACCTGTTGCATTTGCCGGTGCTTGATAATTTTGTTCACTGAAACCTATTTAAAAGCGTGTTGGTGAAGTTCCTGCCATCTCCCCTTTTTCTTGCTGCAGTGGGATATTACATTTTGTTAAAGTTGATGAGAGCTCCTGTTTTCTGTTGGGGAAATTTGGGAGTTTGAACCGTGTGTTTAGTTGCAATCACTTCAACTTTAATATTTAAGAAGTGGGCTGCACGTCTCCCACTCTTATACTAAAAATAAATGCTTTACTTGCAGCCGTATGTATGTTCATGGCGACAGCTTTTCTTTACAAATTTCACCCAGTGTTTCTAATTGTTCATTTATCTCTTCCTCTTCGTGCCCACTTAAGAGGGAGTGTTGACTGTCATAACACTACGAATGTACTTCACTGTTACATAACAAGAACTGGAGAGGTGATTCTGAAAAGTTGCTTACTGTGTAGCTATTGCTATTTCTTCTATGGTATTGTTCTTTTGTACCACTGTTAATAAAATATTACCCAGTTTAATGGGACTTAAGGATCTTTTACTGAGCTGCATCACGTGTTCCTAAGTTTTGACTAACTTTTCATCCATTTGAGCTAGAATTTTTTTTTTCCGCTACATGACCAAGTATTTGCCAAATGTGTTTATTCAATGTTATGTGGAAAATGCTGTTGCTGCAGAATCACATAATTCCACTGACCCTGCTTATAACACATACAAGTGTTTTAGTGCTATTTACAAAGTCAAAATTCTTGTTAAATTGCAAAACCAAGATTTAATGTGCACTGCATTCACCTATGCGTCCTGAGGCACAGGAAGCTGTTTCAGATCCTGTTAGAAATTGGGTCTCTAGTTGGGAGAAGTATGCATCCTGTCCAAGTAGGGACCACAGTTCCATTCTGGGTAATTCACAACACAACCTAAATTATCCTCTGCTCACCCTCCTTTAGCTTGGCACAGAGCAGGCAGACTTAGCTTAGAAGACAATGAGTAAAGTATTTGTGCAATAACTCATACAGTAACACAGTGAGAACACCTCAAAAAGTACTGCATTCCAGTTTAGGAAAATAGATAATATTTATTTGAATTAAAATTAAACAAAAATCTCAAGAATTCAATATGCACGAATCAAGATATCACTTTTTTTAGAAGTTTAGGTAAGTGTTAATCTATAGGAATCAGTGGATGTATCTTTTTAGCACAAAGTACCTGGGATGCATCAAAAATAACAACGCAAAGGGCCGCAGAGGAGGTGATGCGTCTGAAAGTAAATCGATGATTCGATTTTTCCAGTCTGGCGGAGGTGATGCGTTGATTTCTGGGTGTGTAGCCTTGGCTCCTTACAGCAGTGAAGGGATATTTTGATGCTCAGGGATGATGCATGGAAAATCCAAAATGCGCTTCAATGATGAAGCAGGTGCTGTGTTGATTTGGGAGCCACTGCAGTGATTTTCCAGCTGAGAGACGGGCCCTGCATTGATTCTGCTGGTGATGCGTCTATTTTTGCAGGCGTTGTCAGTTTTCCGGTGCAGTGGATTTTCTCTCTGTTGAAGTCTTTAATGGCCCTGAGAATTCTTAACAGGAGGCAATCCTTTTCCAAGCCCTTGGGTACCACTTGGGGGGATGGGAGGCAAAGGCATTTCAACAGAGTCCGGGAGCAGCAGGACAACAAACAGGAGAGCAGTACTTCCAGAAAAGCAGTCCAGATGAGTTCTTTTGTGCAGAATGACAGTCTTTCTCACAGAATCCAGTTGCAGGTCCAGAAGTGTCTGATTTGATTGGGTCACAGACCCAGTATATATATACAAATGTGCTTTGAAGTGAAGGATACTTCAAATAGTGGTTTTGAAGTGTACCAGTTCCTCTTTCAACCCAGTCCTGTCTGCCAGGAGATCTGTGGGGGGTGGAGAGAATCAGTCCTTTGTGTGAGGCCAGGCCACTGGCCTTTGAAGTGTAAGTGAGAGCCCCTCCACTCTTCCTGCCCAGGAATACCCATCAGTATACAGATGCAGCTGAGTATCCTGTGTTTATGGTTGTCTGACAGCTCCCCTTGTGCATTCCATCCAACCAGCACATACCAGACGTGGATTGGGGACATGCTGTAAGGTACCGAGAGCAGTAAGTGCAGAGAAATGCCTACTTTCTAAAAGTGCCCTTTCTAAAATAGTAATGTTAAATCGAATTTCACCAGTAAGATGGATTTTTCACTAGCATTCCAGTCATGCCAAATATGCACAATGACAATGCCACTCCTTTTAGATAAGAAATTACACTTAAAAGTATATAAGGGCATTCCCAATGAGAGGAGCAGGCTTCACATAGTGAAAAACAACTTTGGGTGTTTTTCACTACCAAGACATGTAAAACTTACAAGTGCATGTCCTGCCTTTTACTTACACAGCCTCCTGCCCCATGGGTTACCTAGGGCCTACCTTAGATGTGACTTATATGTAATAGAAGGGGAATTTAAGGCTTGGCAAGTAGTTTTAAATGTTAATCGAAGAGGCAGTGAAACTGCACACACAGGCCTTGCATTGGCAGGCCTGGGAAATGGTTAAGGGACTACTTATGTGGGTGGCAAAATCAGGGCTGCAGGCCCACTAGTAGCATTTAATTTACTAGACCTTGGCACATATAGTGCACTTTACTAGTATCTTATAGGTAAATTAAATATGCCTTTTGGTTATGAGCCAATGTTACCATGTTTAGGGGAGAGAGCACAAGCACTTTAGCACTGGTCAGCAGTGGTATAATGCACAGAGTCCTAAAATCAGCAAAAACGAGATAAGAAAATGGAGGGAGGCAGGCAAAAAGTTGGGGGAAGACCACCCTAATGCTGTCAGGTCTAACTGCTCCATTCTCTGTTTCATGAGGGGAAGAGAAGATAGCACACTGATTTAAGCATTTACTGTTAAGGTCTGTGTGCATTGTGATGGCTCCAAGTCTCTATTGTGCTGCACCAGGCACATTATGTATTTTCCTGAGAGGAGTACAGTAAACACCATTGAGGTGGGTAATAGGGATGCATGGTAATTGCATCAGTATAAAGTGACTAATAATCGTGGTTGCAAATGTCATATCAAAAGTATTATTGTAATTAGAAGTATTTAGCTGAGTGACACATGTTCACATTTTCATTTAGAATCAATGTGGACGTCAGTTGACCTTTTTTCCTAAATCTAATTGTTTGATGTTTGGGCCAGAATTTCTTAGGTAACTTCACATTCCGAAATAATTTTGTCTGAGGAAGGCCCCTGGATTCGTTGATATTCACATTTTACATTCATAGATTACTGCATCCACAATAAATACTTTATACACAAAAAGTAAGCTACTGAAGGTTTTTAAAATGGTTGTTTTAAACTGTAGTTTACCAGTGCCAAATCTGCACCTTTTAAAGTGTTCTTCCCTGAATGTTCTCAGTCACACATTTTGCCGTGGTTTAACACATGAGAGAATGCGGGGCGTGGCCAAGATGGTGACCGGAGCAGCAGCATAAACTGCAGCTCCGATCCCTGGCCCGCACAATTATCCTGCTAGAGGCGCCCTGGCTCCCCTTTCGCGGGGTGCGAGTGACGCTTAAGGTGCCGCCTGTGGGCTGCATCGACGCCCGAGGCTGAGAGGGCAGAACTGCCTCCGATTCAACACGCAGCGGGCTCCCGGCCGGCCGCGGCCTGCGCCCGCCTCGGAGCCTGCACGCTTGTTGTGCGCACCGCGCGGGATTCCTCGCGGCCCGGGGCTAGCGCTCGGGTCCCCACTGGGCCGACGGGGTGTGCTGCCGAAGATCTGTCTTTGCCGAGGGCGCAGGAGTCGTGCGCAGGCCGGTGAAGATCACCCCGGAGTGTCGGCGCCAGCCGGGTTTTCCCCGCTGCGACACCGCCCATCTCGCCTCAAGCCCTGCCGGAGCAGGCTTACCCGAGCTTTATC
Source organism: Pleurodeles waltl (assembly GCF_031143425.1). NCBI lineage: Eukaryota > Metazoa > Chordata > Amphibia > Caudata > Salamandridae > Pleurodeles > Pleurodeles waltl. The sequence continues at coordinate 744,647,278 of NC_090447.1, read as the reverse complement.
CCTCAAGGGGGTCAGCCGCTGGAGACATCGTTGTCCCGGCTCCCCCCCCATATCCACGGGAGGCTGTGCCGCGCAACTCACAAGTTACGGCTGCCATTTTAAATTTTGAATTTTCGCCCATTTAAGGATGTTTGACTCTGCAGTGCCGGCCCCACTGGTGAGGGGTTTTAGGCCGTAAGGAGACACACCGCATCGTGGGAGTGCCATTGAGGTGGCACTCTGTGGCGCAATCGAGTTGTGGCACTGATCCGTGGCGCTCTTGCGCCCTGCATGGTGAGGCCCGCGGGAGCCGGCTCGCTACCCCAGGCACCCTGGACTTGTGGACTGTCCTGGATTGCCGGTCTTTTTTTTAGAGCGCTCCCTCTTATCAAGATCCCCGCCTATGGTGAATCGCGTTTCACCTCAGGAGGGGTGAGGCAATAAGAACACAACGGACGGACAGGAGCAAAGTGCACAACAGGCTTGGTCGACTGCAAGAGGTGAGCTTTTCGGCGACATTTATCGAGTCGCAGTACGCTGCTGTGCTAGTTATCCTCCTGTGACCCAAGGCAACCAGAACAGTTATAACTTATAACTAGCCCCACAGTGCTCTGCCCACACCCCACTAGCATCATAAATCCCCACCAGCATTATAACTTCTAGGCTTTGCAAGTAATGGTCAATGCACTAAGCTACTAATCTCCAATATATTCGTCCTGCCTATGCTTTACTCAGCCTCCACACCCAGGCCAGACTGATGTGACGCCAGACTCGGCCGCACTTATCGCTTACTGTTCACTTGTTGCGTTAACGTCCACGTACTCCTGCACTTGCCAAATGGTCAAGCCAAAGACCACACGAGCACCTCTGGGCAAAATGGACCACACTACCTCATCCCCTTCAGAGGCCCACGCCACCACGCAAGTGGCATTGCAGAAGCTTACAATCACATACGTCACAATTTGAAAAGATATTGCAAGCAATTCTAGGCACTAAGACTACCCTGGAAGCTAAAATAGGCTCGGTAACAGAAGATCTCAACATACTTCGTACTGATCAACACGCACTGGCCGACAGGGTGTCCGAACTCGAAAAAGACACGGCGACCCTTCCCCGCTCTATGAAAGATTTTCAACCGCAACTAGCGCATCTATCAACAGAAGTGGACTCCCTAAAACGCAGAGCTGAGGATGCAGAAGGCAGGTCCCGTCGCAATAACATTCGATTGGTTGGGTTCCCTGAACGCACAGAGGGCTTAAGCGCTGAATTATTCTTAGAGAAATGGCTCACAGACACAATTCTTAAAGACAATATCCCGAAGTTCTTCTCCATTGAGAGGGCACACAGGATCCCCGGCAGACCCCCCGCACCTGGCTCACAACCACGTCCGCTTATAGTAAGATTTTTTAACTATCGAGATAGAGATCTTAGCCTACAGCTATTCTGCAAATCTGGCCCGGTAAGCTTTGAAAATGCGGTGATTACAGCTTATCCAGACTTCACAGCAGAAGTACAGAAGAAGCGAAATTCTTTTTACTGTGTTAAGGCATGCCTCCGCAAACACAGCATCAAGTATGCACTGATGTTCCCAGACAGACTCCGGGTGCAGGACGACACTCGTTCATTTTTTTTCACTACCCCGGAAGATGCGTAGACTTGGTTGCATGCCAAGGATCTAGCCAGTCCGCTAGACACAAGCACACAGGACGATAATAGACCTGTCTCCACTCCGGGTCGCAGGCAACGCAAAAAAGAAGAGGCAAAAACCCTCGCCTGAACAGGCACAGTCCGAACGCTCCCGGCTCCTGCGGGCCACATCCAGATTAGTTAATGCATCGCCCACTGCCTTATCTACACAAACGGATGCTGATCTGGAGCAGGACGTAAACACTGACTCAGCGGAGTCCACGCGGGGTCCTTCCCTCACAGTGACACATGTTCACATTTCACCACGCACAGCGGACGACATCTGCTGAGCAGTTAAGTTCCACCTGTTCCCGCTCACCGGCTGCGTTGGTATGACTCCCCCTTTCTCTGGCTGTTTAGTGGCTAATGGACGCCACCACGGTTTCCTCACTGCGGCGCGCAGCCCAGGTGCGTCCCCCGGGCGGCGCACTTCGTACTTTGTTCCTTGGACCATGAGTAACCCGTGCAGGGTAAACCCATGTCTCTGCACCAATGCCCTCTGACACCCCCCCTGCTCTATATGGACCATTCTCTCACGCCGGCAACCGCCGGAATTGTTTTCTATCTTCTAGTAATTCATTTGTTGTTAAATTTCATTTTAGTGTGCACCTTTTTATTTGGTGGTGGGTTTCGTCAAAGGCTAGTTAACTAACTGTAAATGCGACAGCAAACGTACATGTCATGTCTACTATAGCAATAGGATTACAGCTCACAATATAACAGTCATTGGCTGGCCAATCATAGCGGATAAGCGTCACAACATTGTCATAATGGGGGTGGCAGATACCCACTCCTCTGGTTACACGACAGCCACAAAAATATTATGGCCACCCAAACGCACCAAGGTATCTTGAAATACAAGATACTCACATGGAATATTAGGGGCATGGCAACCCCACGGAAACGTCAAAGGGTCTATGCTTTTCTCAAGAGGCATCAAGTACACATAGCTCTATTACAAGAGACACATCTCTCTAAATCCACGCTGGAAATCACACGTTCAAAATGGAAAGGTCAACTGCATGGCACCACTTCTTCGTCTTTTGCCCTTGGAGTAGCCATTTGGATTGCTCCTGGGGTCCCATTTGTTTTGTCTCGCACACAGTGTGACCCAAATGGCAGACATGTGATACTTGAAGGTACCCTTGACGGGTCCCCTTTAGCTCTGGTTGCACTGTACTCCCCAAATGCAAATCAACGCGACTTCCTATCCACGCTCTCCACCGATAATCTCAGCGACCCCACACTAGATTGCATGTGGGGGGGGGGACTTCATCAGTGTCCTAGACACTCAGAGATCGCTCGTTTCCTCCATTCACCACGGCCCCTTCCAACCGCGGCTCACAAGCTCTAGCAAGCTGGGCATCAAACAACGGCATGAGGGATGTATGGAGGGTGAGCCACCCCACCCACCGCGAATATTCTTACTACTCCCCAGTTCATAAGCTACATACCAGAATAGATATGTTCTATGTATCTGCAACTGTTATTCACAAAGTATGCATGTCCGAATACCTAGCACGCACTATGTCAGACCATAACCCTATATGTGTAACAATGGCTTGGGGCCATACGCACACCCGTATACCAACATGGCGATTGCAGCCAGAAGCTCTTTTAGACCCCCCCTTTCAAACAGATATGTCCATAAGACTAGCCGATTACTTTCTATTGAACAAAAATACAACCTCATCCCGCGCTATAGAGTGGGACGCCCACAAAGTGGTGATACGTGGACACTGCCTTGCGGCCACGGTGGGGGTAAGAAAAGTACTCACCAAAGAATTACAAGATTTGGAGGTGAAACTCCACAGAGCAGAGAATGTGATCGCCAGTGAAGAGTCCACACTAACAACACTGAACTCGCTTAGAGCTGCTCACAAGGAAGCAGACAACAGATTAAGCAAACACAACTATAGACATTACATGGCAAGACAACACGCTGAGGGAGACAGGTCGGGCAGGCTATTAGCTTGGCTGAGCCGCCAGCCATCGCAGCCAACACCCATTGGTGCGATACGTTTAAACCCTGATGTCATCGTTAACACTCAGGCAGGCATAAATGACACCTTTTCTACACACTACTGCACCCTTTACACGCCCCCCCATCCCCCAGAGCAGCACCTCACTGACACACTACACCTAGCCTCTCAGAACCAACTTATCCTCGATAATACCGCTGCTCTAGATGGCCCTATTACTATTGAAGAGCTGCGCATAGCTCTGTCGCAAATGGCACGCAGCAAAACCCCCGGGTCAGACGGTCTACCGGTAGAATATTTTAATTCCCACGCTATCCATCTACTACACCCACTCATAGAGGTATTCAACGAGGCACACCACAACTTACAATTGCCGGACTCTATGCGCGAGGCTTTGATAGTTGTCCTCGCAAAAGCGGCCCGCGACCCTCTCGATGTTAAATCGTACAGGCCGCTCTCCCTACTCAATACAGACTGCAAATTATTAGGGAAAGTAGTCGCAAATAGGCTCCTCCCCTACTTACCAAGCTTAGTACACCACGACCAGTCCGGCTTTATTCCTGGTAGAAATACCTTCTTAAATATCAGAAGACTCCTACACATAATGCACAGCAATACAAACATGGAAGCAGTGGCCCTCTCCCTAGATATTGAAAAAGCGTTTGATACGCTTATCTCCTATGTACACTCAAAGCATTTGGTTTCGGTCCCGGCTTTATCAACTGGATCAAAACGCTCTACTCCATGCCCACAGCCCGCTTCAAAAATGGTTGCACTATCTCCGAAGCATTCCCTATAGGCAGAGGCACCAGACAAGGCTGTCCACTATCTTCTTTGCTATTCGCTATTGCCATGGAACCATTAGCAATTAAACTATGCAGCTACGCACACATATGGGGTATTCCGGAGTCCAACACTTATCACATTATATCCTTATATGCAGATGATGCCCTAATATACTTGCGCAGCCACTCAGCCTTTATGACAGAGGTACTGCAGTTGATGGACTCCTTCCCCCTTGCCTCTGGTCTGCATGTCAATTGGTCCAAGTCAAGTATTTTCCCTCTTACTTTTATCCCGGTTGACCGTCATATGGCACTGCCACAACATAAACTACTGTGGTCACACACAACCTTTAAGTATCTTGGAGTGCAGATCTATCACTCTATCACAGATCTAAAAGAGGGCAACATTGACAGGGTGCTTGGCTCCACCCGTAGCTTAATACCTTTTTGGAGCTTGCTCCCTCTATCCCCCATGGGTCGGGTGGCGATAGCCAAGATGCTTATCCTTCCAAGGTTTTTATATTATTTTACTGCCCTCCCGTTGTGCCTACCACGCTCGTTCTTTAGCAAACTGCAGTCAATATTAACCGACCTACTCTGGGGCAAAGATAGACGTAGAGTAGTGTTGACTATAACACAACATCCGCAGGAGATGGGTTGGCTGAGTATGCCTAACTTCGAAAGATACTACGCAGCTGCCCAATTATCGTGGCTATCCACATGGCTTCAAGATACTCCTTCTATTGAAGGCTTAATGTTGCAGACATATATAGCCCCGCGGAAGTTGCTGTTTACAATGCTATCTGACCCTCCCCCTCTACTCCCAAAACTAATACTGTTGGAAGAAGCTCACTTTTGTTGGCGCAGATACGTCCAAAGCAAGACTCCCTCTCCCCCTTACTCACCCTTGCTGCCGCTGTTTCAATTGCCGGGCACCCAAATCCTCTCAACACATCATGACACACGGGAAATAAATACACTGAAGGTGGGCGATTTATATTCTAGCTCCGTGATGCACACCTTTGCGGAACTGGTGTCTGCGGGAATGATGCACAACGGGGCCTTCCTGACATACAGCGCCATTAAACGGCTACTTAATAACCTCTGGGGAGTCGGTGGAGCTGAACCTCCTGAGCCCCCATTACTCACCATCATCCTTACCATAGGTAGCACAAAAGGCATTATAACTAAATTATATAAAGCATTGCTTGCGGCGATTTGCACCACCCTGCCGCATGCGAAGGCACGTTGGGACTCTGTCCTCCCCTCACCACTACCACAAAAGACCTGGACCGCCGCTCTTACAATGATCAAATCAGTATCCCGTAATCCTCGACTGCGTTATACCCAATTCAACTATATTCACCACTCATATTTATCCCCAGCCCGCATCCAAAGAATATATCCGAGCACAACCCCGACATGCCCAAGATGCGCTACTCCGGCAACTGACTTCTACCACATGGTTTGGAGCTGCCACTCAATAAACTCGGCCTGGCACCGCGTTACAGACGTCACAGCAGACCTCTCATCCCACACTCTGTTGCCTGCACCAGAGTCCTGCTTACTTGGCATACGCCACCGCACCAGAGAGGATAAACAGATACACAGATTCATAGATTTAGCATTCGTGGTTTTCAAACGACTAATAGCAACGCACTGGAAAGCTCCACAGGTCCCTTCCCACTTGTCCTGGCTTTGTGATTTACATAGCCGAGCGCAGGCTGAAGCCCAGACACTCCACTTATTGCAACACAAGGGTCTCATTCAGGAGGGCCCCGAAGCTTGGGACACTTTTGTGGTGGCAATAGAAGCCAGAGATGACATGTACCTCCCATGAACGGGGCACCATACGTACCTATTACAGCTCTGACTGACTATTAAGCTGCCCCAATTTCATTCATTCTCAATCATACCCACTATCATCATCCTTACCCCTCCCCACAATGTAATTCCGCATCACACTAGGACACTTTCTCTGCGCTCAAGTCTACATGCAACATATACCTAGATCACTTAATTTTATTCTTGCCCTGCACCCTGTCAAACCCCACAAAATATACTCCACACCTCAGTTGAGTCCCCCGCCTTATTTACACATATTAGCTGTACTCCTTCTTTTCTCTTTCCCCACTTACTGTTAGGGATTGCCTATACTAGCAAAGACATTAATAGTGATTAGCTGCATCCTTAATTTGCAATTAGTTAATACACAGTTTTCAAGCTGAATGCTGCTTTATTTCTTCTTTTTTTTTCTTTTTTTCTTTTTCTCTTTTTGTATTTTCATGTTGTTTTATATTTGTTTTTCTCGTTTTTCTTTGTTCCTTTTGACACCTTATTGTGTAATAATGCTGTGCAAGTTTATATAAGTAAGCAAATGGATCGCAAAATTATTAACAGCCAATGTACTGTTGTGTGAATGTTACGATTAATAAACAGATTAAAAAACAAAATAACATGAGAGAATGCAGAGCTGGCATCGCATACATTACGCATTGCTCATTTTAGAAAATGATTGCCCTTTTAAGCGATGAGTGGCAGTCACTGGTGCCTATTCACTTACTAAGACTATTTCTACTGCTGTCATAATTTTTCTGAGGAATATTGGCACAGTTGTGTACCTTCCTAAGATTACATGATTTACTTTAGATGACTTTGCTTTTAAGGTAATATCTACTTTACAAGCTGAGCTCCCAATTTATAGACATGGTTACTCTTTTGAGAAAAAGTAACATCACTTTACAGTCTGTTTTTTTGTGTTTTTGTCTGGCCTCAATAGTCCTCTAAGAAGTCACACAAGGAACATGAGAAAACTGGAAGAAAGAAAAACGGAACCAAACCTATACCCAGATGTAAATGTCACCCCAATAGCTTTACCAAAGTGCCCAGAGAAAGGCAAAGGTGAGTTTCATTTTCCTGTAAATGGTGAGGGATATCCTTGCAGGAGTGTAGAATGAAATGATGTAACTTTTCCATACGCTTATTGTTAGGTCAGCTACATGGGCGGTGCTTTCTCGTGCAAAATAAACATTTGAATTTCCTAAATGAAAACTAAAAAATCGTGTTGGATATGTGCAGGCAAAATTTCTTCAAGACACTATTTTAATGACATATTCCCTAGTGATTTCTTGGTCGCTGATGTCATGTCCTTCTATGTTCGTGCTGAGCTGGGTGGTCAGTCTACTTTTCTATACGAACTGTTACAAACATCCGTTAGGATCCCTCTGTAGGAATACTTGTATAGAATTTTCCTTGTGTCTATCTATAAATCTCATGGTCTTTCTTTAAGAACCAATTAGCAATTAATTTCCTAGGGATTATATAAAAATCCCTTGGAAAAAGTTGTCACTTTTTGGTGGGGGGAGTGCAGGGGAAAAAGATGGCAGCGAGGTGACTCGCTGTGAGTGTGCTCCGCTCCTGCCTCGAGCTGCTGGTTCCCTGGTGCTATTCTAACACCCTATGGTACCCCACTATCCCAGCAGTCACCATTATGATGGATACACTGTCTCTTTGATTACACTGTTATTGTAGCTCAACAGATGTGTCAACAGTAAGTGGGAGGACTTTAACTCTTTTAAAATTGTCACTCGTACCCACTCACTGTTCTGCTTCAAGCATGTTCATCGTCCCTGCTTCCTGTGACTTTGTTTCCTACGCTACACCTGCAGCTACTCCCTCAGTTATGGGGCAATCTGTATCCCCGTGCCGTCTTCTGGGAAGCCATGGCAGCCAAACAAGTTGCTGTTATTCATGGGGAGAAGGCTTTTGTCTCACAGGCAGTCACGCTCACACAGGCGGCACTGTACAGCAACAATCGATAGGGAAGCGCTCCAGCTCTGACTCCACGATTGGCCATCCTCTGGTGAGGCTGCTGGCTTCTGGTGCTTCCGGTTCCCTACTTTGAACAGAGCCTGCCAGGGGAGAGTCGTCTCCGTCTTCTACTGATACAGCATCCCCGGTGGGCTAGTACTGGTGGAATCACTCAACCCCGTGGGCCTGGAGAAAGATGCATCATTCCCCGCAATATCTGCCTCTTCGCAGGACCTCAGTCTACTCCCCTCCTTGGATGTCAGTAGTCAACAGGGATATGGCAAAAATGTATCTACAGTGCGGGAAACCCTTACGGCCACACCAGGTTCAGAGAACGATATCACTTCCCTGATGCATAACTGTTTATTACCTCCTGTTTGTGAAGCTAGTTCATTGTTAAAGAGAACAGCTCTGCTGAATTTGTTGGTGAGACTCAGGGTTTTCAGAAGAATGCTGTAATGGCTGGCCCTTCATCGGATCCTGACACTGTTGTTCCTTTAATGACTCTAAACAGCAATAATGATCAACATTTGGAGGGTGGGGAGCAGATGTCACCTGTTAGTAGTAACCATGCATTTCGTTGGTGCCTTACTGAGACACATGCAAAAAGATGATGGATAGAATGTGGAACAAATTAAACATTCACCACCAGTCACAGATCTGGGTTTATTCTGTCAGTTTTTTTGCTCGCCATGCCATTCCAATTTGGACCCAGCCATATGCAAATCAGTCTTGACCCTGCTCCCCTTGGTAACAGTCCAGCCCGAACTGCCAAGCCAGGTCCCCCTTGGACCGAAACAAGCATTTTGGGACCAGTTTTGGGGTATCACCCCTCATCAGCCACGCTAGCTTAAATCTGGTGGCATAGAGAGCACGGGACCCACGTCTGGGCATACCTGTCCCATTTAGGGTGACAAATGCAAAAAGAGCAGATGATGAACAGAATGCAGAACAAATCTGGGCTTAATCCATCAGTTTGTTGGCTCTCCATGTCATTCTAGTTTGGACCCAGCCATGTGCAAATGAGTCTTGACCCTGCTTGAATTGCCAGGCCAGATACATGCCACTGCAGCATCCCCCTTGATGTCTGGGACTCTTGCACTTAAGGACTCTACTGATATAAGAACAGGTGGAGCTAAGAAGGAGGCCCAGGGTAAGAGAAACAAAGCTGGACATCAGAAACAAAGCTGTACATCACTGCCTGCCCTCTGCAGTGTAGGGTAAAGGCGAAGTCAGGCGCAAAGCCCATTGCTTTCTCCAGTGCACACTCTATGCATACGTATCAGTCCTTGGAGACGGGGACAGTATGCATCGTAGTGGGCGCCCTGCTCAAGTTGCAATCAGGCTTTGGGCTGTAACTTGTCAGGTACTGCTACAGTAATGTTAGGGACCAGTCAGGTTCAGCCAAGTAACGGTAACAAATGTGGTGCGCCTCTGTCCATATCCCTGGTAAGTCACTAGATTCACCTGCATTGCCAACAGATGTTAGTGATGGTTTCACCACTTTTGCCCATCCCACAGACTCTGAATCATCTTTATCTACAATTCAGTTAATGCAGGTACAGCAAGAAGATGCATAGCAACATTATGATCAGGTGAGGAGTGATAACTTACAGCGTCAGCAGGCTGTCACTGAAATCACAGGGAAAGTTTCCAATCTCATAACAGGTTTTGGAACTCCAACAGCAAGTGGTTGACACAGAAGAGGTAGCAATTGCCTTGACCAGATCAATCCGAGGTCGATAGGGCCATCTTTTCCAGCTGCAAGGTAAAATCGAAGAGTTGGAGAATCGTCAAGGATGGAATAATTTAAGAGTGTTTGGTATTCTGGAGGGTAGAGAAGGAGACGACCGCAACCAGTTTATTACTCTACTTTTTGTCAAGGCCTTTCCGTTTTGGGACTGGGATATGGACTGTCAAATACAGCAGGCCCACTGCCTTCCAGTACATTGGAATAATGCCAAGACAGATAAAGCACGCTCTCAACCTCTTCTTATTTATATTGTCAATTTCCTACTTTGACAGGGTATCTTCTTGAAGCCCGGGGTGGCAGCTCCTGTTACCATTGATATAGTATCTTTTTACATTCATTTGGATTTTCGCAAACCTACAATGGATAGGCACTGGCGACTCTGACAGTTGATCGATCCCTTAATGGCAGCAAGAGCACAGCTGTTTTTTAAGGAACCTGCTTGATTGAAGGTCCTCCGGGTCGGGCACATTCAGTACTGTTCTACAGAAACTGCTACCTCAAAAATACTTAAGAAGTGACAGGATAAAAATTATCTATTGTGTGTATGCTGGGTTACCTATTTTGACATTTGTTAATGGTTCATATTGGCTGTATTTGTTTAATTTATTTTTTTGACAATTGCTGAGATGCATCAGTCAGCTATTTGCAGTTTAGAATCTGCGTTTACTTGTATTACACTGGGGCACGGGGTAGGGGTGGGTGGTTGGCACACTGGAGGGTCCTGAGGGAGGGATTATTTTTCCCCTTGGTGTGGATTATTTATTTTTTTTTTTTGTAAGCTTTTGGTCTTTGGGTTCAATAATTGGGTGGGTAGTTGGACAGTGGGGCAGGGGTTAGAGGGTTAAGCTTGTTAAAATTGCTGTTGCAGTCATGAGCGTTTTTGAATATAGCACATATGCTTCAGATGGGAGTATCATGGCCAGTGGGTTTATTTTTAACCAGTCATTATGTCTCATTTGAGAATTGTGTTGAAATGTAGCAGGCCTCAATCGCCCTCTTAAGCGCGACTGGTCGCGGAGGACATTTTGGTGTGTAAGCCTCAAATTGTTTGTCTTACAAAGACTCATTTGGCACATAAAGATCGGCCCCTGTATAAGCAGCTACGTTTCAATCTTGTTATATGTACTAGCCAATCAGCCTCCATATGGTGGTTGGTGATTTTTTGCTCTATGAATTTGGATTATTCAGTGCTTAGGACAACTTCCAATTCTAGGGGTAGGCCAGCTATTGCTCAGATTGATATCCAATCCAGGCAGCTTAATGCAGCTGCAGTTTGTTTGGTTGAAATTAGAACTATCTGTATGGTCTGGTGAGATAATCCTTCTTGTGGATTTTAACTGCATTATGAGCTATGCCGATGACATTACTAATTCAGTAGCTCATCCTCGAATGAGCAAAACTAGCACTACCATTCAAGATTTAGCATGGGTCCATGGCGTAGTTGATCTGTGTTGGTATTTATAATTAGGCAGCTGATTCAATTTGCTCCTATGGAAGTCTGTCCTCAGATTACTTCAGATCATAACCTGGTCTTATTGGACTTGCATCTTCCAGCTCTTAGCATGGAAAGACGGACATTTACATTTCCAAGATCTCTGTTAGCTGACCCAGTGTAATTTGACTGGATGCAGGACTCTTTAAAATAATGTATTCTTAGTAATATTGATTCTGCAGCCCCACATATTGTCTGGGATGCAATGAAGGCCTTTGTCCTTGATATTAGTCTTCAGTATTTTCGGCAGACTGATTGCTCACAGAAGGAGGAGGCCTTTAGATGGCATGCCCAACTTTGTGAGGTCGAATATTGGTATTCCCAAGCGATTAAGGATAAAACTTCAAAAGAGTCACTCTCTTATTTCACAATTGTGGAACTTCGTTGCATGCTGGATCGACACCTGTGGGAAAAGACTGCGGCTCAGTATCTAAAACATTGGGCAGATCAGTATGAGTATGGGAAAAGCATTGGGCGGGTTCTGTCTCCACAAATTATAGAGAAGAGGAACACAAACCTAATTAAAAGCATTAAAGGCAACAATGGCATTCTCTATTCTGGCACTCCTGCTATAGTGGAACAGTTTGCAGATTTTTATAAAGGCCTCTATGGCCATCCATTATCTGCTTTGCAATCTAGTGTTAATGGGTATATTTAGTGTGCATGTCTTCCCTCTCTTGGTGCTACACAAAGTAAAGAAATGGAAAAGAGCATAACTGTTCAGGAGATTGAAAGTGCTATTAGGGCACCACCATCCGGGAAGGCAGCTACAGGAATGCTATCCCGTTGGATTTTTATAAAACATTTTCTCATATCATATTTCCCCTACTTGCGGGCTTGTTAGCTAGTATTGAGAAGGGATACAAGGTTCCAACTTCCTGGAATCTTAATATTGTGTTTCTTAAGAAAGAAAAATGCCAGAAGTTAAGGAATATTATCAGCCCATCTCATTGATTAATTCCAATGCCAAGATCTTTGTCAAAGTCTTGACAGTATGCTTGGAGCCTCTGATTCTTTCCTTAGTTTTGCCACAATAACATGGCTTTGTGCCCGGCCGAGACACTACTAGCCACACTGTGGCTATTTTCAACTTGGCTAGGAACAGCGGCAGTCAGTTCGATATGATTCTGCTGAATGCCAAGAAGGCTTTTGACAGAGTGGTGTGCCCCTTCCTTTTGTCCATCTTATCGACATATGGGCGTGGTAGCCAATTTATTGCCTTGGTTATGTCTCTCTATAAGAGGCCGATGGCCCAACTCATTTTCGATGGGTGCCCCCCTCCTCATTCAGTATCTATCAGGGTACTTGTCAAAGATGCCCGCTCTCGCCTTTCCTATTTGTACTTTATATTTAACCTTACTTACCACATCTTAGCAGGAATTTCTTGATCTCTTCTGCAGTGTTTAATAGTGTGGAGCTGAAAATGAGTGCATGTGCTGATAGTATTGCATTCTAGTCTACTGATCTATCGGCAGCAATGAAGTAGATTGTAATGGAAGCTGAAAGGTTTGGGGCGGTCTCTGGTGACAAACTCAACGCCCTTGGTTATGTAATCATGTATCTATTTATTTGCTACTCTAATCCTACTGTACAAGAGGAAAAAAAAGAAATGTACTCTCTCGAAAGCTTTACTCTGTCTGACTATCACCCCTTACCTCTATCAATCTATCCTTTGTCTCCACTCTCTGACTCATCTCAAACCCATTCTAATAATATGATCTCCAAAATAACCTTGCCCAGCTTCCCTCCTCTACCCCTCTGGGCTCATCTCAAACCTCAGTTACGACTGTGAACTCGCAAACAGCCCACTAAATTTTCAGCCCAACCTACCGATCCCAAGGATAGTTACTACTGCTAGGTATCTCAGGATTAAGCTTTGTACCAATGTGGAGCGCACTCTTTCTTTGAATTACGAACCTCTTTTAAAATCAGTTACAGCAAAGATGTAGTTGTGGGACCACCTTCCAATTAGCATTCTAGGACACTGTAATTTTATTAATATGGATATTCTACCGAAATTTCTTTCTTTTTTGGGCTGTTCCATTACGAGTTTCAGATCATTTCTTTTTGCATCTCGAGGGGGCAATTGGTAGTTTTATTTGGGGGTATCAGGGGGTCAGAAGGGGTATTAGCCTTTTAAAACTTCCAAAGACTGTACGGTTTAAGATCCTTAGGGATGCTATTTGAATCTGATGTGAAATCAGTGCTCTGTATTCCAGGCAGGCTATTCACTCCCTTATTCCAATATGGGGAAATCTCATTTTTACATTCATCTTTTACGATTCAATGTTCTTTAAATGGTTTAGCCGGTGTATTACGACCGTTGGTCAGTTTTTCTATACGGATGGGGTATATGCTTTTTCTGCTTTACACTTTATGATCTTCCCCAGCAGTCCCGTTTTTTAAATACTTTAAAATCCGTGACTTTTTTATGTGAACCTCGTTTATGGCTGGGGACAATGATCAGGAAATGTTGTCTCATTTCTATACACTAGACTGTCAACCTTCAATTAGGATTTGACTTTCTATTCTTGCTGGAAAATGGGGTGCTAAGCTTGGTCAGGATATTTCAGCAGACAAAATCTCGGCTGCTTTTAATTTCATAAATTGGTCTGTTTGCTCAGTCAGCCTAAAACTGCAAAAAGTTTGTAAACAGTGCATGTTATAATAACCCCAGACAGGATATGTAAATGGTCTAGAAATAATCTGAATTATAAAATGCACTGCCCTAAATGTGACCCACATGCTGCTAATGTTATTCTTTTGTTTGATGAATGTCCTGCACCTAAACCATTCTGATCTGGTGTCACTCAGTTGTTGTTCTGTTCAGTGGTCTGTTTAGGATTGTGCTGGCTCACAAGGTTTATGTTAATCAGGGACTCACATTAGGGGTGTTGATTGCGAACATCGTAGCCCGTTTATTTATTCAAGAGCAACCTATCCCTACTACTGTCTTTAATCGGTGGTCACTGCTTTCACAGACTTATGAGCTTGCAGCTGCTTTTCAAAAGGCCAGAGGCGCGAGGGTGGCTAAACAGGGTTTGGGCTACCTTATTGTCGCTTTACAATTGATGCTGTGTGTTGTTACTTGTCACATTACTGTTCATTTGACTTTTTTATTGCAACAACTACAATAAAAAAAAAAAAAAAATAACAAAGGAAGACGAAAAAGGTAAAAAAATAATCACATTACTAGTTATGGTGCTGTTTTTCAGCTTAAGTTCTGTTTTAAGCCACCGCGATTTGAAGTTTCTACCTTGTCAACAAAAAAAGTTGATGGATTTTTTGAGTCCCTATTCTGCCATTCTGCAACCTGCCACCTGATTTGTTTTAATGCTGCCTATACAATTTGTCTATTTTCGTAGCTGAATCTACGTGCTGTGAAAGATCTTTTGTTGCTTCCATGTTTGTTGTCTGAGGGACTCTGACAGGAATCTGGTTGTAAGGAATTCTGCGTTTTTTGCTTGTCCATCAAAAGCAATATAGGCATAAAATAAATAGTTTGGGACTATTTTGGTTCCCCGCGTGACCTTTTTCATGTTTACATATGCTATATGTGTTTTTATTCAAATCAGTTTACGTTGTAACATACGAAAATGCAAAGACCTATGCATGTTGTTAGTCTAGTATAGTCCCAGCTCCCTGCATCCAGGTTCCACACCTGTGCACTGCTACACCTATTCTATTGTGTCTCGGGCTCTGCATGTCTCTCGTTGCTTCTTATATATCCTATGCACTAACGATGAAAAAACGACAACCCCTACGTTTGTGTTTATCTGCACTTTCCTTTCTTCCTCTTTAAATCTGTCTTTCTTTCTAGATGATATCATAATCAATTCTACCTCGGAATGCTCTGCTCTGCCAAAAAAGCGCTTTACAATACAAGGCTTTACTAACCTCAAAAACCCAAAAGGTAAACTTAAGCAGCGTGGACAATTTCTCATGCATGCCTCTTAGCTTGTATTGCAAAGCCATGAAGGTAGACATTTTGAGAGGTGGGTCCAAGCTCTGCTGTAAAAAATGTCTGTGTTTGTCCATGGAAAACGTTCATGTTTTAAGAAGTGGCGTGGAAGTCGTTCTAATTTGTTCTCAGTTCAGAGGTTTTTATTGAATTTTATAAATTCATCAAACGTGCAAAAACAACTATTAAAAGTTAGTTTTCTTCAATTTCTCAAACTATTTAGGTAAACTTGGATTGTAATGAAAGATTATGCTAATAATATTGTTTTAATTTCTAAAACTGGAAACCTACAATGCGAAATTGTGTTATTCTCCAACATCTCATTACATCTGCCTTCTGTCTTGTACCAAGATATATTAATACATTTGAAAATCTGTAAGTAAGACATGCCTGACATATTTCCTTTACTATGCTTGTTAAGCCCATTGCCTGGGAGTTAAGCTGGAGTTGTTCAGTCTGTAAATTCAGATTAGGTTTTGAGACACCAAAGACTGTTCGTATTTACCCTAATGGAAACTCTGTTTTTAGGCATCATCTGTTAACTTGGTCTAGGTTTCTGTCAGTGTTGAGATGGTGTTGATTCCTCTAGTCCTTTGTCAGACCCATGCTTGCATTGACAGTGCTGCCTTTACTGTTGTGAATATAATTGTCATAAACATTAAAGTACTTATGACCTTATTCCACGAGCTACAGTAATCTCCGGAGAAAATACCAGCTAGGAAAAAACTAATTCCATGGGATTGGTTTCCCCGTGTCTGAGGTCTGCTTGTCCTAGTCAGGGAAAGTGCGGCAGTACTGCATAGATTCGCCAGTTCCAAGCTGCATAATGTTGATTTTGATTACCCGCTGTACAGATTTATTCAGATTTTACCTGGAGAAAATTGTGCAGGTCAGAATTGTCAGGGCAGTGCAGTTTATGCTTGCAAGTTGTAATACTGCCATTGGTGCAAACTCTCATTTTTCCCTGAGTTTAGATCACTGAGGGAAATACAATATAGTGGGTGTTATGAAAATGAAATGATCTTCAGCAAGATTATTTGAGACTAGGATTACGTCACATCCTTCAATATTCATGAGAAAATGCAGCCTGATGAGTTCAGTGAAGGTGCATTGGTGGAACAGTAGGAAATAAGCTGAGGTGAGCTCTTTGCCTTACCAGTGGCACTAAGCACCAGGAAATTGATTAACAATAACAAATGTGTTTGTTAATGTTCTTACCTGTGAGCACAAATGATGTATCCTGATTGATCAAATCAGGGTCTACTGACATTTACACTCTAGGATTGAACTAATAACAAGGTTAAATTGGCCCCTTTATTGTAATTGTCACAGCTGTAAGCATCAGAAAGAAGTAGGGAAATAGGTGTTCCTAGCAGAGCTAAAGATGGCAATATTGCAGACACCCAAAAGGAATCCCACGTTTTCATGAGATACATAGGCGGGTATATCTTCATGTGAAGAAAAAGTTGGAGTGGAATAGGTACTTGGACGTATCTGCAAAAGCCTGCTCCTGCCTAAGAAATGGATTTCAGCGAAGTGAACAGTGATAAACTGTACGACTGTAAGTCTATATTCTGTCAAAAGATGATGACCCAGACTTCTAGGACTGACACATTATTGCATTTGGCTTGCAAAGGTAGGATTAAAACTTGTGTTCTTCTGGAAATCTAAAGTTTTCATACATTTAAGCAATCTGCCCCACAGTGCCATGTATTTCGAGTTCCTAGCTTACTTGACTGGGCCAATCATCTTAATTTGGACCAGCAAGTTGCTTAGCAAATTTTAATTTTTGTGATAAATTTAATTAATGAAACATACGTTTTCTCCTTGTTTCTAAATATCAGTATCATCGACCCTGAAAAATATGGTTTGCAACTGATTGGTCCAATCTCTTACTTCGTATCAACGTTTCCAAGGAAAGGGCCATAAATGGCCAGTAAAAATGGCCTTGCTGTTCAATGCATGACAATCTTGACAGCTGTTCATGAGGAACACCTACTCCATTATAAGAAAATAGGCTGCATGAATGTGCCCCCTCCTTACAATTCATGAAGGTGGAAAAACACAGAGCATTATCAATGGATGTTATTGGAAGAATGGGAATTTAAAATCAACATTCTCTCTCTTTTTTTCTAACAGCAAGCTTTTCTGACATTTATTTTTCGACTGAGGTGTCGTTTGCATAGGGATCCATCATTGTTCGAACATTTTTTTGAATCAAACATATTTGAGTAATATGGTTTTTAAATAAATTATTTAGGCTTATTCACCTTAATTCGTTAATTGACAAGGTGTTTGCAGCAATTTACAAGAGAGTCAGAGAGGATGGTGGAGTTATTTAAGTACTAATTTCTATGATCTTTGTTAGACATAGGGCCTCATTACAACCCTAGCGGTCAAAGACCACCAGGGCTGTTCTGGAGGTTGCACCACCAACAGGCTGGCGGTGCAAACTCGCACACTAAGACTGCGGCGGAAGCGCTGCGGTCGCACCGCCGGGACCGGCGGTTTTCTGCCACGTTGGTCCCGACCGGCAGATTCAATCCTCCAGGGCAGCGCTGCTTGCAGCGCTGCCGAAGGGATTACGAGTCCCCCTCCCGCCAGCTTTTTCATGGCGGTGGGAACCGCCATGAAAAGTCTGGCGGAAAGGGGAGTCGCGGAGCCCCTGGGGGCCCCATGAAGCTTTTCACTGTCTGCATAGCAGACAGTGAAAAGCACGATGGGTGCAACTGCACCCGTCGCACCTCCGCAACACCGCCGGCTCCATTTGGAGCTGGCTCCCATGTTGCGGCCGTCATCCCTGCCGGTCCAGCGGGAATGTCGAAATGGCCACCACGGGAGTGTGGCTGCATTGGCGGCCGCGTGGCGGTTACAACTTGGCGGGTGGCGGTTGCTGCCCGCCAAAGTTGTAATGAGGGCCATAATGTTTAAATCTCAGCAGAAACAACTCCATATCCAGTCCTTGGGCATCTGTAAAACGTCTCCTATTGCATAGCACATAGTATGAGTTATCAATTGTTTTGCTGAGAATCGACCTCCATTGATAAGTTGTGTTGAGCAGTAACATGGTCACCGCTGCTTCTCTTGTCCAAGCCCTATTTTCTGACCTGCAGTACTTTGGCCAAAATTCAATTTGACTACTCCACGTTGCAAAATCGTTTTCATTAATCAGTCCTCGGATTTCACAATTTATATTGAGGAGTTCGAGCTAAAAAAGGCACTCAACATTACATGAATGTAGAAAAAGACTGTAAACGTTAAGGGCTAAGTGCACAGTCCAAAAGTAAGTTACATTAGTTCACAGGTGGAAAATCATAGTTCTAAAGTACGTGGGTGGACACACAATTAACAATAGGTGGGGCACTGTGCAGATAAATTGACCATGCTTGACAGCACCATGGTTAATATATCCTTTGGGGTTTATTGAAATGTATTTCCATGTACTTGGTTTGTTAATGAATTAAATTTAAATATTTTAATCTCTTCGAGATATAGCAACTAGATGGAGGACTTGTATTTTTAGGAAACAGATTCTGTTTAAAACCAGGCGGTTCTCTCCGGCATTAACTCCAAGGTATTACATTTGCAGCATGCATTCATCTAATCCTCATTCTTGAATATCTCTTCTGTCTGTTTTTTACTTCTCCCTCTTTCTGCAGTTGCGTCTCCTACAAGTCCTGACAAAAAAGTTAAGCGCCATGAAGTAAAAAGTGACCCTACTCCTTTTGGTTTCAGAGGTATATTTTTCCATATTTCCTTAACTTCCAGATTGTTCAGTACAGGCATGGGGGGCACTTGCGCTATTCAGTGAAGAAAGAGCCGTTGTTTGCACACATTTCACTCTGATAGGAGATCGCAACTTTTATTGTATGGCAAAGCAACTGCTAAGATATTAGTCCACCTTGGCTCCCTTTATAACTCCCTTTATCAGGAATATGCATAAGCGGTCAGTATTTGTAAAATGAGTGCACGGCAGAAGAGCATTGCCTAACTGAAGGGGCATGTTCACTTAGGAAAGGGAACCATCAGTACGGAAAGGTGCACACTATGGTGCATGCGTGCCGGAAATAGAGCTGTTGGGGGGAAATATTTAGGTGGTATTGTTTAACTAAATATTATTTCCAGGTACTTTGGACATCCAATAAAAGAACATAACATTGTTCAATATTCTGTTATCATCAAGTCAGTTGCAATTTATTGTTGCCCAACTAAAGTACCATATACTGCTTTTACTATCAACAAAGTGAAATACTGCCGACCCTAAGTTTGTCATGTCATAGTGCACTGATGCAGAAAGTAAAGCAATCGAGTTATGTGGCTGATATACACTTAAATAAACACGGCCTTACAGGAGAGTGAAATGCTATGCACTATAATTAATTAAATTGCTAGATGTGTTATGGATTTCAGTGAAGTGAACAATGATAAGCTGTACGACTGGAAGTCTACATCATGTCAATAAGTAATGATGACCCAGACGTCTAGGACTGACAGATTATTGCATTTGGTTTTCTGAATGTGATCCATTCATTGGTGCCGTAATTCCAAAGAGCTGTCATTTCACTATCCTGGAAGTGGGGGCCTTTGTGATAGATTTGCTGTTGTGAATTTCAGATGCTGGTTTTCTATTAGCAACGACTCAAATCGATTATTTTATGTTATTGATAGTTTTGTTATACGGTTCTCGGCAAAGTATCTGATGTCCTGGTCATGTGAAATGCAAATTGTGGCCAAACTGGTCAGTTGTAGCTAGTTTTTGATTAAAAGTGAACATCCATTTTGCAGATCACAAGAAGCTATTGCTATCTGCACCAATCCTAATAGCTTACGTGAGAGCTACACCTCACAGTACTTGCATGAGTGTCATAAATGTATACCGTACTTCCGATATAATCCACATACATTCTCCCAGCAGGATTTGATGCCCCCATATACCCTGACCACGCTTGTGAGAGACACATTGTGGCTGGAACACAGTGACTGATAGGAGAGCAGCGCAGTGGGTGGCTGGCAGTGGTGGTAACCCTCACAGCGGGTACAGGGTTGCAGTCAGGCACAGAAGCTTACACGGAGGCATTATGGTGGAAAACCGGAAGCGAACACCAGATAGAGCCTTTTTGGAAGAAGAGGGTAAGAGGTCTGGCACAGTGAGGGAAAATAAAGGAGATTTTTTTTTATAACTTGGGGGTCGGACTAAGTCAGGAAAGAGGTAGGAAGGCTCAGTTATAGGGTGTGCATCTTAATGAGCTTGCCACGGATAGGAGGTGGAAAAGGGTTGAAGGAAACAGTTTTGAGCGAAGGTAGAAAGTGGTTAGGTGTAACACTTGAGGCGCTTCTTCTGCCCCATTGGGCTGGAAAGGGGCTAATGACGGAGCAAATAGAGGGAAGTGGACCACGGACAGATGGCGGGAGGGAGCCCAGGTTGAAACAGTGAAGGTAGCTGCGCTAGATGTGCAGGGAAACCTTTCTTAGACCAGCTGCGAATGAAGAAAGGACGCTGCAGGGTAAAGAATGTCCTCAGGATTGATGCAGTTCATGGGGGTGCTTCCACCTCCGAATGAATGGGAGCGGAAAAAGTCAGCCAATAAGAAAACATGTCAGGAAGAAGGCAACAGAAATGCCATAAGGACACACACGGATAATACATGGAGGGCATATAAAAAAGCTACATTAATAAACATGCTTCCTCGCCAAAGTCCACTCCTACCTGAGGTCTGATATCAGACTGTGGGGGCTGAGATGTACTCTTCAAATGAGAAAAATGAAGGCTTCTATATGCACGCTTCAAATGGAAAATAAAGTTGTTTTCTAAAAGTACAGTGAATAGACCAGAGGCAATTCCATGAGCAATGTAGAACTAGTTCATGTTTTTTTTTAATTAACAGTACGTAAGGCATATACACAAGAGAGTGGTCCTCCTTCCTGCTACCCTAAGGGTGCGCATTGAAGGATTACAAGAGCCACTCAATGGCATCGATAAACCGATCCTATGTGCCTGGAGCCGAAGCAGTCTTGCTTCACCGTGAGTCTGTAAGTGCACATGTAGGATGCTGATTTGCCAGAATGTCATTCTACAATCTATTTCACAGCAAAATGTCCCGATTATTTTGTCTCTTTACATATCGTTACGGATCTTAGGATATAAAAGTGATTTCAGCCGCACTGCGAGCCAGGATATTAAGACAGCGGTGCTATTCCAGAGCCCTAGCATGCCCGGGCTAAGCGCCGACAAACCAAAACAAGAATGTGTATATATATATATATATATATCAACGTGTCTGGCTTGCATGCCTGTAATACCAACCGTGAACACATGATGACAGCACAGTGCCATGCATGCAAAGTTATGAAGCTGAAACTTACTGAGCCCTGTAATGGCAAGAAAATAGCAGTGCATCTTCCATCCATATACCAAGTTCCCAACTATATGTAGCGACTGGCATCAGACATCTTTGTGTGATGCCACATGCTAAAAAAGGTATTGAGCTCGGGCCCTACGAAGACACCTATTTCTGTCCTGTTCCAGCTGAAAAGACTATATGCACCTGTCACATGCCAGAGCTGCAACGCAGCCTCTCTAGGAGTCCCGTTTGTGACACGGCGATAAAGTAACACAGTGGATGAGGATGTTCAACATTGGCATCTTGGGGCCTAAGATACTATTTAATTCCAATTAAATAATAATATTATCCTCTGTAACTTGTTCCACCAAGGTTAGCAATATCAAATTGTCAAATCACCACTTACTTTCAAATTAAGTTTTTTTTAATTGCTGATGGCTCATGATAATGGTGCTGTACTTTACCGGAGCAGAAACTATAGGGAACTCTGAGTTAAAGGATTGATTTATCCAGAAACATGAATTTCCCACACCCTTCTGGGCCCAAGAGTTATGAGGTCTTGGAGGCCAGGAGAAGTGGGATAAAACTGCATTTTACTCAATAGGTTATCAAGATTTTAATTATTATTCAGTTTGATAAGAGTCAGTCGTGAAATTGTTGGTATAGTTTCAATTCTTTACTCAAATTGTTTTAGTAGATACGCCCTATATTAACATCTCATAATAATTTCAAATGCAAGTACAGAACAAATCATGAAGTGCATTTAATAAAAAGTACCCCTATTCTAAGCTAAATAAACTAAAGTAGAATATCAGCAGAACCCATAGAGTCTAGCATTCGAGAGGTGAAAGCTTAAGAGCTGTAATAGAAATTTCCAAAAAGAGAAATCCAAGAACTTCAGTAGCCAGAACTGCATACATTTAAATTATCCCATGAAAGTTTTTCGAGGAATTAATCTGAGAAATATCAGCAAACGGTTTTAGTAAAAATGTATGTGAGTCAAAGTGCTCTCAAGAAAATCTGTGAAAGGGACTCTGAAGCAGTCTAGGAAAAGGCTCTCCATGTTCTCTAGTTTAGGAAGATGCATATAAACATTTTCAAAAAGCAACATTCTGCTAGCCTTGTGGAGATAGCTTCTACTCTCAACCAATAGGATGATGATGTCTTCTTGGGACACGACAGCTTCTGTTGATTTAGCAAGTTTAACAAAGAATGTCCTAAACACAAGATACATTTAACTGCCATTTGCAACATGGCTATCAAAATGGTTTCAAGTTTTCTGTGCTTACGTCTATAAGAGAGAACAAGTCAAGGTAAGTACAACCCATGACTTCATGAGATCACTCCCGTTCCCATACACTTTTATTATCAAGTTCTATCCATAAAGAAACAACTACATAAGATTGAATTATCATTTAAGTACATTGTAAACTTTTGTGCAATTCAATGGAAAGGCAAGCTGAATAACTTACACGGTTCCCTTCATACTGTAACTCGAGGAATGTGTTTGCGCCTTGAAAAGATATACACTTACGACCATGACGCAGATCAGAGGGAAAAAAAAGAACTTTTGTGTAAGCATCAGAAGCTTTGAAGTTTAAATGCCAGTGCATTGTACATCTCCTGTTGTGGGAGTCAGATTTCATTAACCTTACCCATCTTATTCATTTCTGAGGGAACAGAATTGGAGGAAATACTTACAGGAAAATAATTGTTAAATAATGCTTCTAAGAAAGGCATTAGTTCATTATTTCATGACATACAAGCTATGAAAAATTAATTTCTGCACTGATGTACATCAGTGGTCACCAACAACTGTTACCATCCTGTGCGGAATGCTGATGTTAGTGAGCTAATCAGTAGACTTCACTTTCTTATGCTTTTTATTAATGTTTGTCTGCATTCTTATTTCAGCAAGAGTGTAAAGCAGGGGCATATAGTAAACAGTGACAGTTACCTGTGTTGGATGCGATGAGTGGTATCAGTGCTAAGGGTCTTTATTAATCGAATGTTGGAAGGCATTACCAGTTTTAATTGCTCTTTTACTTATTTTGCACCTGCGTCCTTGCCAGGATAAAAATAACATCAACATAAACAAGAAGTAGGAAAAATACTATCCACAGTCATTTAAATCTTGACCGCAGTTTACCTTGAACCAGTTCACAAAAATATGTTTTTGTACAACGTTTCATACCGAAATTCCAACTTGCAAATTCATTTACTTAATAGTTATAAGCAAACCCTGCGATTTGTTCCAACACTTTAACGTCTTGAAGTAGCCTATGACATACACGTGTCTGTTCAAGAAAGGCATCATACAAGGATAATTAATAGTTACAGGTAGTTTTCGTCTTTTACTTGGTGGAGTCGGATTACTTTGAAAGTGATGAAGCTCAACTCTAGTAAATAATTGATTATTGCATTATGATATTTTACGTAGAGCTATTGAAGAACAAAGTGTGCGATCCTACTTGAAAGCATGAAAAACCATATCTTCTATTTGCATACTAGTTCTAAAGTTCAGAACTCTTGATATAAAGACATAAAGCCTTGTGTGGAATGCAAATAACCTCGGTGAAATAGTTTGAAAAAAATGTCGATCATGTGGAAAGACACAATTAAAGTGCTGATTTTTTTTAAGCGCATTCACATTTTTTAAACTCGCAATTTATCGTATTTTGAAAATTATTCACCATAAAAATGTTTTAGTTTCATCATTGCCAGAGGCCGTGACTCGTAACATATGTTTAGGACACAATGATTCAAATGCTCTTTGGGGTGAGATCTGTAAACAATGGAAAAGATGTGTATGAAGCATAACATTCAATTTTATCACCTTGATCCACAAATCTTTGCCACGCCATCCATAGTGTTGGATAACTATTGCACAAAATATTTAGATTTTGGTGGGCTTGGCTCACGGCTACATGAGGAAGTCAGACAGTTGCTGGAGCTCCCTGCCTCATCCCTCTAAACATCCTTATTGATCTGATCATATTGACCTGCAGTCTGCTCCACAGCTCATAAGAAGTGAATCAAAGACGAGACACCTCAAGCACAGGAGAAACGTTGGAGAAGCTCTGCAGATTTCATTGGGAATATAGCACCGGTATTC
Source organism: Pleurodeles waltl (assembly GCF_031143425.1). Taxonomy (NCBI): domain Eukaryota; kingdom Metazoa; phylum Chordata; class Amphibia; order Caudata; family Salamandridae; genus Pleurodeles; species Pleurodeles waltl. The sequence goes on along the minus strand of NC_090447.1, from coordinate 744,622,374 downwards.
TTCTCTTAGGTCCTGCAGGAGACTTGGTTGCAAAGAGTGCAGTATTTGTATAAGCAACTACCAGTCGTGAGTCTTTTCTTGGATTCCCTTCTTATCACCTATCTCAAAGCCACGGGCTGTTCTATGTCTACAAGGCCTGTTGAGTGGTACTGTGTGGCAGTTCAGCCTCTCCCTCAAGCTACTGAACAGCTACATTAAGTCGGAGCATATAGTAGGGCCCGAGGGAAAGAAGTCACGCTGAAGACTTTCTAAGGTGTCCTTAACACTTCCTAGGAACCCTGTGACCCATTTGGGAAGAGAAGCAGCATTGCCTCAAACTACTGTAAAGGAAGTTAGAAGCACAAAAATACCAGACCTGCATTAATGCCATTTGGGGGAGAACTGAAGTGCTACAGAGGCTCCCCGAAAGAGAACACAAAAAAATCCAACCAGCATATCTGGAAGAACTGAGAAGAGGGTTCAAATGTATACCAAAGAAGACATCTGGGGTAGTCACACAAGCATCAATTTTGTGTGAATTTGAGAGTTTTAAATGGAGACTGGAATGTATTTGTTAATGGCATTGATAGAACATAGCCATAGCAACTGAGGCAGCAAAGCACTTGACAAATAACAATTCAGTTACAGTAGAACATCTTTATAACTTACACTGTCAACTGCATTCTGGAGGAGCTAGTTACAGGGGAGGAGAATAATTCAGTAGAAAGAGTGAAAAAGTGATTTTTAGAGTTTTCAATTTGTTTTGAAAGTTAAGGAGGTTTAGAATTGTTCTGATGGATTGGGCATCTGGTTCCATAGACTGGGGCTTGGCATAGGCATCTGCCCCTATTCTTTGTTTCCCCCCTTTATTTTGGCCTCTATTGTCAATTCTAATTTACCTCTCACTAGTTTCTATTTTCCTGTGGTGTGCAGTTTTTCTGGCAGGTAGCATGTGAGCAGAGAAAGCACTACTGCGTATTTTGCAGGCAATCTTGAAACTGATTTGTACTTTTAGTAGTAGCTAGTAGAGTTGCTTTAGTGTGGGGGTATTGTGATTTGATTTCCTTTCATTAGCTACTAGACCATGCTGTAGTATGTAGTGTGGCTTTAAGAGGTGAGATTGTGGATTTCTGTAGCCCTACAAAATGGTGTTGCCCCTGTTCATATGGGAGAGTACCAGAGCATGAGTCGTTGAATAATAGCAGTACAGAAAGTCCTTTCATAGACCTAGTGTATTACAAGTCAAACAGGCCATCCCAACATTCAAAGCTCAGCCAGAAACAGAAATGATTTCTGCAGCAGGCATGAGATGGGTGGAATGGTTACCGTGGTAAAAGTGCAGACTGAAGTTTTGGAGTCCCAAATGTCATTAGAATGGAAGTTCGAGAAGGTGGGATTAGAGGTAAATCTTATCAGATGTGACCTTCAAAAGGTCTTGCTGAGGTGGAAGAGGCAGAAGGCAGTTTCCCAACCTGAAAGATGCAGTGAATTCATTGAAAGATTTGACTTCATATCCTGTAAGAAAGTTAAAATCCTAAAGGTGGGATTGGAACTTGTGGAAGGATGGTTTTAACAATGCAATATACTCGTGGTCGGCATCCATGAAAAGTTAGTCAGGTCTCCAGTCTAATAAGGATAGATCATGCCTCAAGCATTCCCCTGGGTCCATCTGAGTGTAGCTGTGGCAATAGTTATAAACTGCAGAAACAGGGATGTAACCTCCCTCTTCGCCGACTAGTCAAGGGTGATATAAAAGTAGAGTCAGTTATTTGACGAGGTTAAATGGACGCTCAATTTCCTGACTTATATTCAGATGGTGATGGATCTGTTATGGTTTAAGCATCTGACAGACACCATGGCCTGGCTCTTTTGACCCCACATGCATTGTTTTGAGACACTAGGTATGGATTTACATGGAGGTAAGTAGCTTGCATTCGGAAGGGTCTGGACAGCTTGGTCTGTTAGGAGAGGAACAAAGATATTGTTCTCCCAAGTAGCCACCTCACTTGAACTATAATAGTCCTACCTTAGGTACAGAAGCTCAATAAGAACCAAAGTACCTCTTTGTAGGGGGTTAGGACTATGGTGTAGATCATAATAAAGAACACAGGGCAGACTATTTTGAGTACAAAAAAAGCTGCCCTGCAAGACTGTATCTTCAGGTGAATTTACTGCAGAGGACAGTTTAAAGGGGAAGACCAGGTTCTATACAGAGGATTGTGAATAGTTGAGAAAATGAGACATTCTGACTGTTCCTAGAGGTGTTGTTATTGTTTTGTTGAAAAAGAGATGCAAATTTGTTCACATGGGCAACAGATACTACTTAGTAAAAAAGAGTTGAGGACAATTGAAGGAGAAGCCTTATGTTTAAGCAGCTGAGTGAACATATATAGTGAGTGAGATGAACACCTAAACTTGTTTGGAACTCAGTGTCTGCGTCAACAAATGAAAAGATGACGAAAATGATAGTGTCTGTCATGGAATGTGAACAGGCTGCAAAGCAGGTCCAAACTTTGCTCCATATTTCATTTTTTGAAGAGATACAAACCAGACCTTGTCCTGCTGTAAGGAACCCTGTTAGTTGAAATACATGCTGTAATGTTGAACTGTGCCCTCTTTAACAGTGTGGAAGATGCAGCGATTTTATGGGGGGAGGGATAAGAGCAATACTTTGCAAGCTATTATTCCTTCTAAGACTCATTGTAATTTACTGAGACATTTGAGAAAGATGCTTATTGATTGCAGGGAAGCTCACAGGGCAATTAATAGCATTGTTGAAGCTTTGGGACCCCTATCCTGTCGCTAGGACATTAAGGAGTACAGACCTAAATGCTTTATCTGGAGCCAGGGCTACTGATTGTGGGGGGCAACGTCAAGGAAGCAATGGCACCAGGAATGACCAAATGGCTTGAGATGCATGGTTAGATAGCAACTGGTCTAAATACTTTTACATTTCAGTGAGAATGACACTGAGGCTGCTGGGGCTCATGGCCTCCTGCATCCTGCTGGTGACACATGGGGGCTCTGCAGTGGGACTTGAAGTTCCAGCATCAGGGGAATCGCTCCAACATGTACCAGATCACAGAGGGAACTGCACACGATCTGCAGTGGTGGCTTTTGAACTGCAATTGGGTCAGAGGCAGATCCCTCTCCCTTCTCTAACCAGATCTGACAGTAGTCACAGATGTGTCACAAGATGTCTCACTCCTGGGATGGGGCGGCAAGGTGGGGGAGACAGAGATCAGAGGCGTCTGGTCTCCAGCAGAGTGAGAGCTCCATATCACTCAAAATTCAAAGCATTCCTCCCTCCCTCAAAGGGAAAGTGGTGCAGGTGTTCACAGACAATATAACCGCCATGTGATACTGCAAGAAGCTGGACAGAATGGGGTCATGGACCCTTTTTCAGGAGGCTCTACGCCTCTGTACATGGCTGGAATATCAGGGCATATCCTTGGTGGTTCAATGTCTGGCGGCATCTCAGAGCGACAAACTCTGCTGTCAATGCCTGCCAGATCACAAATGGCATCTCCATTCAGAGGTGGGGCAAGATCTTTTTCAGTAGTGGTGATAACCTTGGTTAGATCAGTTCGCCTCCGCAGAGAAGCGCAATGTCAGCTGTTTTGCATGCTGGAGTTTCCAAAGCAGCATTCGTTGGGCGTCACTTTTCATCTCAAGTGGAACTCAGTCTTCCTTTCCGCCAATACCACTTCTGCCCCAGGTTCTCAAGAAGATCAGGAATGACCGGACCCAGTCATTCTTGTGGTTGCGGACTGGGCATAAACTGTCTGGTGTTCCAAGCTCTTGAGCATGGCCATCAATCCTCTACTCAGACTGCCTGTTAGGAAGATCTTCTGTCGCAGCAGCAGAGGACAGGTCTCCACCCAAACCTATCCAGTCTCTGCCTTCTTGCTTGGAGATTGAGCGGCGGCCATTGACAGTTTTTGACCTTCCACCCGAAGTCTGTAATGTTATCTTGGCAGCCAGTAGTCCCTCCACTAAAATAGTATATTTCTGTCATAGGCACAAATTTGTGGTATGGTGTACAGACAAGTTTGTTGACCCCCAAGGGTTATTTGTCTGCCATTCATCTTGCAATCCTTCAGATTGTCTGACCAACCCTCCTTGTTTCAATCTCCCATTGTTAAAAGATTTCTAAACGGTCTTACTCATCTGTTTCCTCCTTCTCTGTTCTTAATGCCCCAATGGGATTTGAACTTACTTCTTACTTTTCTGATGTGTGCCCCATTTGAGCCGCTTCAGAACTTCTCACTTCAACTTCTTACTCTGAAGACAGTCTTTCTTGTAGCCATCACTTCTGCCTGCAGAGTGAGTAAGCTGCAGGCTGTTTCCTCAAAACATCTTTCATCTTCATCCATCCTGACAAGGTGGCGCTTGGTAACGGGGATTCCTTTCTGCCTAAAATGCTCACGCCCTTTCATAGAGGCCAATCCATCACCTTGCCAACCTTTTACGTGCCCCCACATCCTTCTAAGGAAGAGTAGAGGCTTCACCGCCTGGATTCAAAAAGAGCATTGGCATTCTATCTTGATCATACCAAAGAGTCCCGGGTAGATGAACCCCCTGAGGGTTTGCATGCTCACTCCACCAGTGCAGCAGCTGCAACCACTGTGTTAGCATGCAGAATTCCAGTCTGGGACATCTGCCGGGCAGCAATGTGGGTGTCCTTGCGCAGGTTTACCAAACACTACTGCTGGGCATTCAGGTCCGAAAGGATGGGTACTTTGCCTGTTCGGTCCTGCAGGGCTTCCTGGTATGATCTTGTTTCGCAGACCGACCTCCAGGGATGGTATTGCTTGGGTATCTATCCTAAGGTGAGGAATCTGCAACTAGAAGTCTCTATCAGATGAACAAGTTACTTACCTTTGGTAACATGCAGAGACATATTCTAGTTGCAGAATCCTTACCGACCCACCCATCTTCCCCGCTCTGTGAACTGATTTCTAGGAACAGGGACTTCCCTTTCAGGGCCCTTGTTCTGACGCACCACGCGCTTCTGGTGTGGAAAGCCGTGACAAGAAACTGACATCAGCATTCCAGAGTGGCACCTATATTTGACCCACAACATTGTATCCAGCGAACATGACGGCAACAACAGATGTGGAGTCGACCAATGCCACCTGACGGCGCACAGGGGTACTGCTCAAGAAAAATCTCCAGATCTAAACTGACACCTGGGGAAATTGTAAGGTAAGGAATCTACAACTAGAATATGTCTCGACCGAAGGTTAGTAACTTGTTCTTTAGACACACTGAGACATCAGTAGATGGAATTAAAGACTACCGGAACCTTGTGTGCACTGCATCAGAGCAAGAATAGGGCCTGTACTGGGAGAAAAATAGAAATAGGTTAGACAAATTACAGTAGCTGGAAGAGGATCTAGAAAGAATTAAGCATTTGACTCCATGGATGTAGTAGGAAAGACAGAGAAAGCTTCTGATTGTGGGTACCAGGATGGTCTCACCAGTTTAAACTTGTCGAAGTATCTCTGCTGACTTATCAAAGGACAGATTAATGAGGATAGGTTAAGGCGACAAGCACAAGACACGGCTAAGTCAAGAAGGATGACGCATTACATAGAGAAGAGACAAAGAGGATACTTGTACATTAGAGTCACTGTGAAATGTGAAGTATTTGCAGCATGTTACATAGATTTGTATAGCCCTAAACAATCCAATTAGAACACCAAGTAAATTAACCGGTACCGCAATAGCCTGAAACAGCTTTATCAAAGTTTTGCTTAGATGTAAGAGGACCTTAAAGCTCAGACTTCCAGAACTTGATATCCAATTGACATCCTCCGTAAAGATGATGTTCTCATGATATGAGAAATATCCCTGTCAAACTGGCCCAGTTCTGTAATATAATGGTAAAATGTTGTGATTTTGAGAATTGTTTACAGATCTTAGTTAACCAGATATGGTAATAACCATGTGTGAAATTCTCATAGGTTTGGTACCTCCCATAATATGCATAATACATGTTCTTAATATTTTTATGTTTGCTGTTAAACCCATGGCATGTTATTATTTATTTATTGCTATATTTATTTATATGATGACATAAAGCTGTGGCTGTCCAGATAATGCATTGTATTTTTTTTTTTTATATACCTGCTGTACTGAGAATATTGACATTTGTTATAACGCTTTGTTTTTCAGTCTGATTACAGTTTCTATTTAATTACTCACCTATGCAAAGTGGGACTTTTCTCACAAACAATATGATAATAAAATGTTGTATAATTTCTTTTGAGAGTAGAAAGAGGAGCTATAAAACCAAAGGTTTCAACAGATTACTAAAGATATTCATTTTCTGCCTTTTTTGTTTACTTTTTATTAGCCTTACAAATTAGTATCACTGAATTGATGTCCATATATGGAGCTTTGAAGTTTCAGAATTCTTCTTAGATTCCTCTTTCCTTGATTTCAGAGCAAATTGCAGTCTATTATATAGGTTTACAGAATGTGTACACGTCATTTTGAGACCTGTTTAGACACTTTATAACCTTGTGATGTTAACAGTCCATTAACTGTGGTGTGAGCTATTCAACCTTATAGTGAATACAAATGTGATAGATTAATTTTTCATTATTTAAATTTGATGTACTGCATTATATTTTATTTCACGTTAAATATTCATATAAATCTGCAGTATATTTATGTTCCGAGTAAGGACCAAAACACTTACGAGAAAGAAAATCTTATTAAACACTTATCTTCTGTGTTAGCAGTGCACGTGAAATTATTAGTGTCTTTCAGAATACAATAGTACTGGTGCCATGTGTGGTAGGGCGTTAGCAAGCTTTGTAAGCTTACAGCTCAGATTCAGTGCCTGCCCTTCTTGCTGAGGTTTGATGAGCATGCTTTGTGGTCACACCGTGATGAACCATTAGGCTACTGGAAATGAATTAATTGGTCTTTTGCAAAATTCTGTGCAGGTGAATGTCTACCTCACAGAGGAACACTCCATCACTAAATGGAATTGAATGGCTTATTTTCATTGCCAGTTGTACCTGATAAAGCCAAGACTCATAAGTATGGGATCCAGCTATTATCTCACACATGTTCTCTGACCTAATTAGATTAACCAGTATCATTCTTTTGTAGAGCATTGTGGGAAACCACTTCAAGTGGATTTATCTGTGTTGTTCCTTGTCTGCAGATTTGCATTCTCATTTCCTGACCACTAACTCATGCCTGTGTCAGCACTAAAAGAATGGTATAGGGCATAGGATTATTTAAGAGGACACACTTTCACGCAGACCCATTAGAGAAATTACATGAAAATAATTATGTAAAAAGACTCCAGGTTACTAAAATCAGCTGCATTAATTCTGGAGTAAGTATCTTGGAGCAGCTGGAGAGCAAAGTTCCAAAAGGAACACTTAGCAATATATGCAGTTAAGAAGAATTTATTAGACAAATTTAAATTTCAGTTCCCTTAAAGTACAGCGACAATTCCAGTTTCACTGGGTAAGCAGACTTAGCTTTTCTCAAAGCACAAATATGGGGGAAAAAAAAGTTACTCACATTTAGATAAATTCTAGACATAGGCGGTCATTTTGAACATGGCGGGAAAGCCTGCTCCGCAGGCGGGGCGGTGGCGGTAATTACCGTCGACGGCATGGAGGTGCAGGACCTCCATATAAAGATGACATTAGTGAACTGGCTGCAAAGCAGGCAGTTCACTACCACTCACCGCCAGGCCTGAATCGACTGCCAGGCCAAAGGTAGCCACTGTCAACCCGGCAGTGGACTCTAGACCGCCAGTGAGAAAATTATCCCATTTCCACCAGGGATTTCCTGGCGGGTAATCCCTGGCGGAAAGCATATTGGTGACAGGAATACTCATTTGTGTCACAAGTATACTCATTCCTGTCAGAAGTATGTGACACCCCATCCCCCACTCCCCCCCACTGCCACAACCTCCAAATACGCCCCCAAGCCCAGGGACACCGCCCCCAACCCTGAAATCCTAAACTCTCCCCCGCCTCCCGATCTCCCTGTAGGCCCTCACCATCCCCCACCTCCGTTTATACATGCAGACACACATCCCCCCTTCACAAACACACACACGCACACCCACATGCACACACTCGTTCAGCACACTCCCCCCCTTCCCTCTCGGGCAGCACTTACCTGTTCCGTGGCGCTGCTCCGGGAGGGAACGGCCTCCTGGGGTGCTGCTCCACTGGCATCGCCGCGTCTCCATACACTGCCACGTCCATGACTGCATCATGATAGGCATGGCAGTGTCTGGCTGACGTGGCAGTGAGGGTGGAACAGCATCCACCCCGCCACAGACCACCAGCATGACGCATGGTGGCCCTCACCACCATCAATGGCGGTGAGGCTCAAGGCATCATTATATGGGGGGTGCCTGCCGCCACCACTGGTGGTCTTCTGTCGACCATCAGCACAGTTGTCGCCGGTGCATCCCGCCATGTTCGTTATGACTGCCATAGTTTTAAAAACATTTGTAGAAATATATTTGAAGGTACTAAAATGTTACTTCGATACTGTACTGTTTAGCACTAAATTGCTTTATATCTATCCACATACACAGTGTCTATTTTTAGAAAATGAATATAGTTATGAAATATTTGTTAGACCAAATTGTGTTTGCCAATCTCTGAATTAGTTTTATTTACAGGCCTTCTATGTGGAATGTATAACAGAGAATTTCCATACCTGTTTGCTGCTAAACGATTTTTTTATAAAGTGAATACTTTAATATACATACCAGGAGCTTACCACAAGTTCTTCCACAGATTCAAGTTCAGTGCTACCATTGACAAAGGCCAGATGGCTAAGTACATCCAACCTTGAACCAGCGGCCATGCGCCGAAGAGGTAATCATACCGTACAGCTTTGTGGTTTGCAGTGGAAATTACCTTTCTGGCATTATGGATTGAATCTTGTGTGATTGCTTTTTTGGATCTTTGTATAGATTGCTGTTTAGTGTCTGTGGTGTGCCTTATTATTTTTAACTTCACGTTCTCTGGACTAGTTGTCCATTTATGTTTGCGGTATTACAAAGCTTGGACCTGATTCACAAAAAATGTTGCACACTTACTCCCTTGAATGTATTGATAGATTGATAGGTCAGTGGTATGCAAGATTCTGACAGAAAGCAGAGTTATTAATCAAAATCTTCTAAAGGGAAGGCAACAATCTGCCCCATTAGAAGCTTAGGCACAGTAGAATTTAATTTTAACACTGTATGCTGAAAAGTATTGTTTGGTCAGGAGGCCATAATTAAGCAGTATTATCCAAGATGGAGTTAACGCCAAGGTAAGTATTGTCTGAGGTGGATTCAGAGGGTTCTGAGGTGAAGCACAAGGTATTTGTCCACCCTAGTCAATCTCTACCTGGGACTGCCCTCTTCATTGAATAATACTGTCATTGAAAATCAGACCCTTAAAACTTAGGGTGAAATTCACAAATTAGTTTGTTAGGTAGTGCATTATGTATTTATCTACATGAATTAATGGGGAAAATGAATAATGAGGAAACACTGGCGGAAATAAAATCATACAAAACTAGCTTTAAGGAAATACAAATAAATCTTAAATTGAAGGAAACATTTTGAAGGAACCATTATTTTGAGGAAAAACAATTAAAAAGAACATTTCATTAAAAAAGCTAGAATATCTAAACCATATCATTTTATTGTACTTGGAAAATATAATGTAGATGGAATTTGAAACTGAATATACGTTAACAATTGGAAACAGTAATATACCTCTTATCAAATTTCAGTCAAGATAAAAAGTTTTCAAAATATCCCACTTTTTACTACAATTACAGATAATGTATCTCTTCATTACCTTTCTAAGGAAACTGTAATTCTATGAAAAAGCATAAGTCTTTCTACACTCTCTCTCTCTCTCTCTCTCTCTCTCTCTCTAAATATATATATATATATATATATATATATATATATATATATATAAAGCACAACCGCATTGCAACATATATATCTCCTAGTTGCAGTCACCACTAGGTAGTTATAGTTAGGACAATGTTTCTATAGAAAAAATTACTTGCCTATATCTTTGGCGCCGTTTGACGAATCTTCACAAAAAAATAAAATAAAAAGTGTAACAGTAATTGTTGTTGTGCACCCAAAGTCTTAGTATGATCCGTCAAGTGGGGGCCAAGAAAAAAGGGGTGTCAAAAAAGGTGCGTTTTTTCCCATGTTAATTCCCATTTGACCTCAAGACATAACTACAGCCCGAACGGCTGGACAGAATTAAACCAAATTTGGAAGAAAGATAGCTTTGGGTACGCAGATTGTGCTTGCTCTTATTTGGTGTAAATCTGTCGAGTAGTTTTTGAGAAATATAGGGAAATCCAAATTTGTAGATCTCTGGCCGCTGCAACTTCAAGATTATTTCGCGAATATTTTGCAGAAATTTGCGAATGCGCTTGCGAAAAGAAGCACTGTAATTGGCTGACTGCAACCTGATTAGAAAGTTGTGGCTGCCATTTTATTTCACGGAACAACGGTCCCCAGGGGTGAAAATCCTAATTAAAAGTGGCATTAGGGGTCAGATTGAAGGTACCTTGACCCCAGGGGTGTGGCATAGGTGTGTTTTAGTGGCAAATTATGGATTTAAAATAATTTTCCGACACAATACGCAATAATCACGAAAGTTTGCGAATTTTTGCTAATTTGCTAAATATTCGCAAATGTGAAAAAATGGAAGAAAAACCACGGACTCATTCATACACTAATTTCATTCACTCATACATGCACTCAGAGACTCATGCACTCACTCACACACCCACTCAGACACTTGTGCTTCCACTCAGACCCACTCATAGACTCACACAACCACTTTCAGACCCACTCAGACACTTACGCACCCACTCACAGATCCACTGAGAGAGACGGGCCCTGTGGCCAACCTGCATGCAGCCAAAGGCCATGAGTGGCGCGGGTGGTTATAAGGACTTAGCTGCAAAGACTTGCGACCAACCCCCACTGGCGGGGGTTGGAATAATGTAAACCAAAAGTTACAGGGACGTCATAGTTAATTTCAGAATTTACTTGTGCAAACCATAGAAATTCAGTAGTTATAATTAGAGTTCTTTCAAGTGACTATAACTCGACCCTAAGGTAACTACAACTTGCGACTTTGCCATGCACAGCTCATTCCTCCACATATTGTTATATAATTGATGAGATCTTGTATGGCATCTTTGATATTATCACTGCAGCATTTGCAATAAAATTATTGATAACAAAGTACTCTAACTATAACTGCTGAATTTCTATGGTTTTATACGAGTAATTTCAGAACCTAACTATAACGTCCCTGTAACCTTTGTTTTTTTCAGTAAATATATATATATATATATTACATATGTACATACATATAAATATGCAAAAAATCACTGCAACTAAAGACAACTTGCAGTTGAAGCAGAACTATTGATTTTCTGATTTTCACAGGCAGCTCCTATGGGAAGAAGGTGTAGAGATGTATTGGGTTAATAATGGAATGAAGCATGTCTCGGGTGCTAGCTATGAATCTACTGGCTAAGACGAGCTAGGAGCTAATCAAAATGAAGCACCTTTGGTACTGTACAGCTGTCTGATTTACAGTTATACATATTGAAACCTATACCTACCAACTTTCCATAAACTTCCAAGGAGAGATAAAGGAATTGTTTTACCTCCTGGGAGGATTGCACAAAAGCACTGACAACACAAGAGGTGTAAATAGCGGCAATATGCTGCAGATTGTTTCATTTTCCAGCACAAATAAATGAGAAATAAGCATTTGCAATGCAACGGGTCTCGCATTTGCTCAAGTTAGAGCTGTTAGCATTGTAAACACCTTACCAGACTTTTCTTGCCACATAAATTGAAAATTAAAAGTAAAACTGTTTCACATAAGAGAGCTGATTCACAGCGCCACGGCCGCCATGAGCATCAGCGATAAGAAACACACAAAAGGAAATAGAAGATAGCTCGCAGTCAAACTTATCTGCAAAAATGCAGTTAGCCATGTAACGGGGCGATGGCCAAGGTGGTAACAAAACCTCCCCAAGGAGGGACAAACATAAGCCGTTCACCATTGATAAAGGATTTTTGAAGGGCAAGCCCACGAAAGAGTGGTAGTGATGGGCGTGAGGTGGGTGTTGTTAAAAGCCCTGATACATACCAACACGTCGGAAAAACCGTGCTTGGGCCCTGCTATGCTCGACCTAAAAAGTTACCAAAAAAAAGAGAGAGTGCTAGTAAGGTCCCCCACCCCCATCAGCGATTTCCCAATTCCTGGTTGTTAGGAGCCTCGTTCTTCCTTATTGCAAACTCAAAAATCACTTCACAAAACTGACTAAATTCAGTTCCGCATGTACCCTGTGCCTATTTTGCATTTCCCTCAGTAGAGATTGCATGCGCTAGGTGCCTTGCTTTTAAGGTTGTTATTTGACAACCAGCATGGACTGGAATGCGCTTTGCACTTGTGTGCTTTAAATGGCTTGGTTTTTAGTGAGGTTGTTTAATTGTTCTAAGAAAAAATCTTCACTCGACATTTTAAAAGGAGTCTTTTTCCTTTTGATGAAATCCATAGTTTTTTTTATGTTGCCGCTTAAGGTGCCATTCCAGTTCAGCTTGTCTCCAAACCGGGCTTTGTGCAATAGATTTTCACATAAGTGTAATTGTTTGATAGGCAAATTGCTATCCAGTGAGCTCAAGTTCTTTGTTTTAGATTTGATAGCATGAGATCTCTGTGGAGTAATCTGCAGAAGATGTATCACAAAGGTCCTATGATTAACTGTGGTAAGGAACTTCATTGTCAAGTGACATGCTGCAGTTGGAAAAACCATCCTTACTGGTGAGCGATCTAAACGTCCTCTATATCCTTCTCTCATTGAGAATAGTACGATCTGTTCCTGTTTCCTAGCTGTGGTGATGTGATATATTCTTTCCCCGTCTCCCCTGCGGTGTCACATGAATCGGGTAGGCCGGAGACAAGGGAGGGGCAATAGCAGGAGGCCAGTTAATTTTAAATGTATGTCGAAAGAGGGAAACACTGAGGAGGTGGAGAGGCAGACAGTGCCTCTTTTATATATATTTAGAGGAAAAAGAGAAGTGTGGGTGTGTCTTTAGGAAATGGGAATGGAGGCAGAAGCCCACTTAATTTTAGGGAAGGCTTTGTTTTGCTAATGGGGTTCCCATGATTTTCCACTCTTCTCTGGGTCAGCTGCTGTATGTGGTCATTCCATGGACGGATCTTGCTGGGGGTGGGGAGGGGGGGATTGGTGAATTAAGGGCCAGTCAGAGGAGGAGAAATTTGGAGAATATGTGTCACACACCATAAGGGGGCACTGGGCAGACGATGGCTACTGGGCCCCATCAGTGGTGTTTGAGGTTGTTTGCCACTGTTGTCCTGGGGTCTGTCCTATTATGGCTATGCAAACTAGGCCAAGTACAAGCACCTCTGCACTTTGTTCCCAATGTAGCAAGGAGGAGAAGTTACAGGCTTCTCTCGGGATAGCACAGGCCCAGAACTGAACTATCAACCAACAGGCACAATCAAGTTAATGTCATGCCCAGTGCTTATATCATAAGAAAAAGAAATAACCACACAGTGCTACTAAATACTGCAAAAATCAAGTTAAGGTAAAGTCCAGTGATCCTAGTGATTCCTTCTCCTTGTTGTACTACACCTGCTAATAACTCCCTTCTTCACTAAATGCATCCTGAATGACCACTTAAGGACCGGTTCCCTCTTCTAGTGATGTTGAAGGCATGGGTCACAGGTACAGGTGGATTCTCAAATGTACCCCACAAGCCATATGTGTACTTCGCCCTGCTTGTTTTCAAGCCTCTTACCCCTGATGGCTAAGTGGGTATGTGGCGTTCTTGGTACTGTCTCTGGAAAATATCCCGCACTTCAGAATCCTTCCCCCAGGTAAGCTGGGGTAAGCAAGAGCACCCTTTGGGGCTCCCATGTGAGCCAGGCGCACCTGTAAACATACAACTGCCAAGCCCAGTCTTTGCAGTGCAGCAGCCCAAGTATGTGGAATGCAGAGGCAGCCTCGTCACATGGCTGGTCCAGCCACAAGTCGATTGATGTTGTATGGCAGTGGCCGCCATGACCAGGCCAATGAGGTAGTTGCAGCCCAGGTTGGGTTGATGTCGTCCTATGGCAGCTGTAGCCCTGACTGGACCAGTTGGGCAGTTTCAGCCGCAAGCAGGCACCTACAAAGAGCAGTTCCTGCCAGGATAAGGATAGGAGAAACTGAGGGACACTAACAGCCTAGACCACTCCTTGCCCCCTGTTAGCCACACAATTCCCCTGGATGTCCCACAGCAATGGGCACACACTGGGCTGCTCCTCCTGGACAGTGTCTCCTACTGCAGGCTTAGGCAGACTCCTATCCTTTGTCACTCAGCAGGCAGGAGTGTTTGCACTCAGGCAGACCTTCAGCTCCTCCATCAGAAAATGCAGACTTCAGTTAATGTCACCTCTCTTCTGAGAGACTAGCTCTCATGCAGACATCAGCTATGGTCACCCATCAGCCCTTTGAGTCCTACTTTATACATATTTTTTAGACAGGATGTGGATCCAGTATCTCCAAGTTTTAGCCCTGGTTTAACAGGACAGCTGTCTGCAAAAGCTTATTTTATCAACTAAACAAGACTGTAAGGGGAGTACTAAGAGAGGGGCTGTGGCTGTGCCCATATGTTAATCTCTAAAACCATTTAATTGAAAAGTAGTTGTGCTAGCCATCTATGAAGTAGATGGATGGCTCATAACTGATAGGGACATTCTTAATGCGGACCGTAGGTCGAATACAGTAGGAAGCGGTGTTGCATGCTCTGACTCTGTTGCCAATACAGTAGAGAAGGGTTTCATATAATTAACTCTCTGACAATTAAAATAGTAAGCGTTTTTTCATCATGCGTTCCATAACAAACACAGTAGGAAGAGGCATTATGTTATAGACAATTTGACACGTATGGTAGGAATGGGTTTTACATTACCCCTCTGATAAATGCAAAAGGAAGAGGTTTAGTACATATATAATTTTCTCGGTCGCAGCACAGTAAATGTGTGATGTTTCAATTAGTAAGTTAATGTTCATAGCAATATATAGTTTATGGTTGCCTAATTGTTTGAAGGACCTCTCTAGGCAGATACAACATGATCATTGTTATCTTCATCTTAAAGCTATTATACTTGCTTTATTGTTTATTCAATATGGGGACAAAGGCAACAGGCTTCTCATTTTACATAATGAATGACTTGACAGAGGATCTTTGTGAAAAGC
Organism: Pleurodeles waltl; assembly: GCF_031143425.1. Taxonomy (NCBI): domain Eukaryota; kingdom Metazoa; phylum Chordata; class Amphibia; order Caudata; family Salamandridae; genus Pleurodeles; species Pleurodeles waltl. Next base: position 744,607,080 of record NC_090447.1, on the reverse strand, counting down.
TTCAAGTTTTCCAATAGTCACAAATAGAACCATTGCTGTTTTTTTAAGATGATAGCCTTCTGGTGCATAAAGTTTCACATGATATCTGCCTGGTAATGGGAGCAGACTACGTTTGCAAAGTTAGTTGATGCTGAGCTGTTTCTTTGAGTACGTGATTACATCTTGGTTAGTCTGCAAGGCCCCTAAAGGAGGGTGTCCGATGTGTAATTCCACATGAAAGCTTGTAGATTGGAGTATAGCATAGCCGTGTGTGCCATAAAGTACATTTAGTTTTTAAAAAGAAAAGGCATTTCAGTGGACGTTGGTTTATTTGCTATTATTGTGTGTTGCTCAGTCCTGAGTTTCTAGCCCACAACGTCTTTACTCAGCCTTGGGCCGCTCTGCCTCAGTACACTCTGAGTAAGGTTTAACACTGTGAACCCTTTGACAAATGGGCTAGGAAGGGTTTTACATTGTGAAAACTCTGATAAATGTCTGCAATAATAGTGTACAGTTGTGAACACGTTGGCGAATACTGCATTGAAAGACTAAACAATATTGAGCATTAGGAGACTTTTGGCCAAAGAACTTTAGGTGGTGTAAGAAAGGACTTGTTTTCATAGTGTACTTTTGTAATTGTTGCTTAAGATTTAGTAGTTGAATGAAAGTATTTTGCTTTGTAAAAGTAAGAACACTGGAAATTGTTTTATTGAGAATTATTGCACAATTAGTGGAATTGTTTTAAGGTTTATTTAACCCCTTTAATCATTCATTATTTTGGCTTTGCATTTTTAACTTTACTATTGTTATTCAGTTTCCGATACAAAAAAAGTAGTGGTAGTAACTCTGACTTTTCCATTCAACTTCAGGAATGTCTTGCCTCAGTCTCTTGTTAGAAGGGCAATAACATTTTGCAGTTGAATGCAAATAAAACAGAGGTGTTGGTTTAGAGAGTCTGTATAGTGCTAGACTGTGTCACTGAGGCTCTGCTAACCAGAACCTCAGTGCTTATGCTCTCTCTGCTTTTAAATTTGTCACTGTTGGCTAGTGACTTAATTTACCAATTTCAATTGGCACACTGGAGCCCCCTTATAAGTCCCTAGAATATGGTACCTAGGTACCCAGGGCATTGGGGTTCCAGGAGATCCATATGGGCTGCAGCTTTTCTTTTGCCACCCAAAGGGAGCTCAGACAAACCCTTGCACAGGCCTGCCTTTGCAGCCTGCGTGAAACAACACACACGTTATTTCACAACCATTTTCACTGCACTTAAGTAACTTATAAGTCACCTATATGTCTAACCTTCACTTGCTGAAGTTTAGGTGCAAAGTTACTAAGTGTGAGGGCACCCTTGCACTAGCAAAGGTGCCCCCACATAGTTCAGGGCCATTTCCCGGGACTTTGTGAGTACAGGGACGCCATTACACACGTGCCCTACATATAGGTAAATACCTTTATGTAGCTTCACAATGGTAACTCCAAATATGGCCATGTAACCTGTCTAAGATCATGGAATTGTACCCCCCATTCCAAATATGGTATTGGAGAGCCAATTCTGTGCATCCTGGGGGCTCCACCATGCACCCCCAGTACTGCCAAACCAGCTTTCTGAGGCTTGCACTGCATCTACAGCTGCTACCTCCTCACAGACAGAGTTCTGCCCTCCTGGGGTCTGGGCAGCCCAGTCCCAGGAAGGCAGAACAAAGCATTTCCTCTGAGAGCAGGGTGTTACACCCTCTCCGTGAGGAAATAGGTGTTGCAGGCTGGGGGGGGGGTAGCCTCCAACAGCCTCTGGAAATGCTTTGAAGGGCACAGATGGTGCCCTCCTTACATAAGCCAGTCTACACCGGTTCAGGGACCCCTTGTCCCCTGCTCTGGTGCGAAACTGGACAAAGGAAAGGGGAGTGACTACTCCCCTGTCCATCACCACCCTAAAGGTGGTGCCCAGAGCTCCTCCAGTGTATCCCATACTTCAGCATCTTGCTTTGCTAGGTGTAGGGACACACTGGAGGTCTCTGAGTGGCCAGTGCCAGCAGGTGATGTCAGAGACCCCTCCTTATAGGTCCTTGCCTGATAAGGTAGCCAATCCCCCTCTCAGGGCTCTCTAGGGCCTCTCCTGTGGGTTCTCTTCAGATTCTGCTTGCAAGTTTCTTTCAGGAATCCTCTGCAACTACTTCCTCATCCTCTGACCTCGGATCAACCGCAGCCTGCTCCAGGAACCTCTGTAACAGCAACAAAGTATCCACAAGGGATACATTTCCTCTGCAACTTCAGCTCCAACTGCAACAGTTTCCACAGTGTGCATGCCTTGAGGACTCTCTGTCTTCACCCTGCACCAGAAGGACTGAAGAAATCTCCTGTGGGGTGACGGAGTCACTCCCCTGCTCCAGCAGGCACCTTCTAACATGACGACCGGTACCCTTGGACTCCTCTCACAGCGACGAGTGTGCTTCTAAGGACACAGAGGTTGGACCCCATCAACATAGACTGTCCTGAGGTCCTGCTGACGCAATTTGGAGGAGGTAAGACCTTGCCTTCCCTGGGAGCGACGGCTGTGTACTGAGTCTTCTTCACATACTGAGGCCTCTGTGCACTATTTGCAAAATTCCTTCGTGCACTGCCTGGCCCAGGTCCCCAGCACTCCATCCTCCGACGCTCAACTCGCTAAGTTGTTCTCTGGCGGCGTGGGACCTTCCTTTGTTGTGCTGCACCAACCGCGTTTAGCACCTCCTTTGTCCCCGTGTCCTGGGACTCCTGTGGGCGCTGCCTGGCATCCTCAGGACTCTCTAAAGTGCTGAGAGTCACATCTTCCTCCTCCCACAGAGTTGAGGCCTCCAGGTCCCTCCTGGGTCCAGCCAGTGCCATTTTGACGCAAAACACACTTTTATCGTAACCAAGGCTTATTGGAGACTTTCAACACATCTGCATCCATCTTCACATCGTGGGACATCTTTTGCATCATGCAGGAACCCGCTGACATCTTCCTAGAGTGCATTTCTGCAGTCTTCGACTAACCGGGAACTCTTATTTTGCACCCTCTTCTGGGTTGGCAGGGTCTCCTGTCCTTCCTGGAACTTCTTTTGACTTCTGGACTTGGTCCCCTTCTTTTGCAGGTCTTCAGGTCCAGGAATCCAGCAGTTGTTGTTTGCAGACTTGGTTGATTACTGCAATATCCCAATCACAAGGTGTAGTGTGTCCTAAGGAAACTTGCAGTACTTTACTCCTGCTTTTCTGGGCTTTGGGGTGGGGTAATTTACTTACCTTTACTGTATTCTTAATCACCCAGCAATTCTGCACACACTACACTTGTCTAGGGGGAAATTCGTGATTCGCATTCCTCTTTCTTAGTATATGGTTTGTGTTGCCCCTAGACCTATTTTCTCCCATTGCATTCTATAGCATTTCCTGTTGTTTACTATTTACTTGTCTAATTTCGGTGTCTAGTGTATATATTGTGTATATTACTTACCTCCAGAAGGAGTATTGTCTCTAAGATATTTTTGGTACTGTGTCACCCAAATAAATACCATTATTTTTGGTAACACTGAGTATTGTCTTTACTTGTGTATAAGTGCTGTGTAACTATAAGTGGTATTGCATGAGCTTTGCATGTCTCCTAGTTCAGCATAAGCTGCTCTGCTATACCTACCTCTATCAGCCTAAGCTGCTCTGCTATAGCTACCTCTATCAGCCTAAGCTGCTAGAACACTACTACATTTCACTAATAAGGGATAACTGGACCTGGTATAAGGTGTAAGTACCCAAGGTACCCACTACAAACCAGGCCAGCCTCCTACAGAGAGTGCCAAGTAAAGCATAGTAAAGCCATACCTACTGGCATTGCCAATGTTTGTTTAAATCAGAAATAACAATCAGTGAAATAATTGTCGGAAAAAATTAACAAGCTATAACTTTTGCGTGCTGCACGTAGTGGTAAATCTATTTAACACCCCCACTATAAATATTGACACAAGAGGCTAGATTATGACAGTGGCTCTGATTTGTACTAAATGCACATCTTCTCACTCCATTTTCATAATTGTGTTATCTGCAGCACTTACTAACCTAGTATCTTAGTACATAGGCTGTAGACCGTGAACAGCCCTAAAACACGAAGCTGTGGGTTACCTGTCACTCAGTGTTTCTGTTCAGCTGAGCTCCTGGGACTTTAAGTGGCACCTTCCTCCAGCGGCGATTTTGCACACATGCAGCGTCTCTGCATTAGCCCATCCAATCTGCTTCTGGAGAGGTGCCCAAGACAGCCTTACAAGTGTGGAATTTGTGAAGGGCCCCCAAGGCTGTGCCCCCTCCACTAGGGCACCCTCTGATCTGTACTAAGTATGCCCCAACTCCTTGGTGGTGTACAGATAGCATACCCCCTACATCTTTTTTAGGTCACGCCCTACCAGATAACAAAGCTGTCTTGTTTGCTAAAGACGTCTTGGGGACATTAAAAAAGCTGACCTGGGAATGCATTCTGCCCATTGCTTGCTATTGACTTTGTGGTTTATAACTTAAATTTTCTTGCTTTCCATTTGCTGGCTTTATCTGTTTTAGGCTGTCCAGCTTGAGTTTGTACCTTCCCTTGCCCAAACCCTTTTTACAGTATCCTTCTGATTGCTCTCTTTCTGTAAACAGGCCTGTAAATCTTGTTCTCATCTCGTCACATTTGCTGTGCATTGTAAGTCTGAGGTCAAATGTCAGGCGCTGTCATCTGCGGGTACTTGTTTACTTTTCTTTTTCTGACTTCAAAGTGAGAGAATTTATGTGACAATGTTGCTGGATAGTTCGGGTAGGAAAGAGTTTTTGTTCTAATACACAGCATTTGAAAAATGAACTGTGTAAGTATTTCAGAATATATCAGAATTAGGAACACAAATGAAGCACATTTGTTGCTATTTTTTGAAGAGTGTTGGAAACAGATACTTTAATATGATCAAATGTAACCATTACACTAGGTTTTGCAATTTCCGCACATTTCGATCTGTGCACTGTATAGTTTTAGTAGTAAAACTGTATGTCTGCAAATGTAATGGTCATTTCAATTGAAAATCAATTATGCTTTATGTGTTTTATGCAGAAACCATAAAAGCATTGCTCTACAGATCAGTGTAAATAATAACTGCCAATAGAATTCCAATTACAAAGCAAACATTAGAAACTAAAATCATGTGATCATTAGGTTAGAAAGTATTTAAACACACTGAAATCCATACATGTCATCATTTCATAGACTCAAAACTAAGGTCAAATCCATACAATTAATAGCACCCTATAAATCATAGCAGTTTCTCCGTGTTACTGCAGCTTTTAACTAACTAAGCTAAACATAATTTTATCAAGGAGCATCTGAAGGTACATTAGTGCTGAATTGAAAATATGTTGTACCACACCATGAATACTCCATTATATGCCATGCCACTCTATTCTGCACCACTCCACACAACTGCATTCTACTCTGCACCACTGTGTGCCACTGCACTCTGCACAACTCCACTCCACTGCACACTATGCCTCTCTACTCTACCCTGTAACATTCTGCGACTAAGGCACTGTTTGCCACTCTGCTCTACTCCATTACACTCTTTGCTGCTGTAGTCTACACCACTCCAGTCTAACATCAACCTACTCTGCACAGCTCCAATCTGCGCCACTGTACTGTACACTGCTCTGCAACACTGCACTCTACGCCACTGCACTATATGCCAATACACTACGCCAATGCACTTTACTCTGTAACACTCAACTCTATGCCCCTGCACTCTACATCAATCCATTGTATGCCACTCTAATCTACTCTGAACCACTGCACTCTACACCATTACACTCTGTGCCACTCTACACAACTGCACTCTACCCTGCACCACTCCACTCCACTCTGAAACAATGCACTCTATGCCACTCCACTCTATGCCATTCTACGCCACTGCACTCTATGCCATTCTACGCCACTGCACTCTACGCCACTGCACTCTCTGCCAGTGCACTATACATAACTGTATTCTGTCACTGCACTCTACATCACTATGCCACTGTACTATACACCACTGCTCTCTGACACTCTTTTCTGAAACACTGCATTCTTCACCACTTTACTCTGCTACTATACTATACACCACTGCTTTCTGACACTCTCTTCTGAAACACTGCATTCTCCACCACTTTACTCTGCTACTACTAGTCCCTACACTGTTCCACTCTACGCCACTGCACTCTGGAGCACTATTTTCTACACTGCACCACTCTATGCCACTGTACTGTATGCCACTCAACTCTACACCCTAGTCACTGCACTCCGTACTACTCGATTCTACTCTGTGCCACAGCCCTTTGCATCACTCAGTTCTATGCCACTCCTCTCTGCACCATTCTACGCCATTCTACTCCCCACCCTCTATGCCACTCTACTGTAGTCTGCTCTACGCCACTTTAGCCCATACCACTGCAATCTATGCCTCTCTGCGCCACTCCACTCTGCACCACTGCTCTCTGCTATGCTCCGCTCAAGCCTATTTTATGCCATCAATGACGCTGCATTGTTGGTTGATGAATTCAATGCCACTGCACTCTACACCACTATACTCTACAGCACTCTGACAATGCACTTTATACCAGTCCTCTCTACTCTATGCCATTCCATTGTATGCTACTCTACGTGACTCCACACTATGCCACTCCAATACACAACACTCTGTGCCACTCTGCTCCACTCTTCACCATTTCACTCTGACATGCCACACCACTCTTCTCTATGGCACTAACGTTTAGCCACACTGAACATCAGCCACTCTAGAACACACTGGCAAAGCCAATAGCGCTTCCATAGGCGATGCCTATTGGCTTTGCCAATGCTTGTTACTCCAAGCACTTGCTTACACAAGGGGGAAAGCATTCTTTGACTTGTATTGTCGGGTGCCGCCACACAATTATGGGAACTCCCACTTTATAGTGTATGGATACTAACTGCATCAGCACAATGTAAATCAGTTTATTCTGTGATATGAAATTGTTTCAGAAAGCAAAGTATGAGCAAAACAACTTTTTTGCTCCCAGGACAATTTCTATAATCTAGGTCCAGTTGATTGCCTCAACTGTTAAACCTACGACTAATGCATAATCACATTTTTTAAATCATTGAACCTACTTTTTTGTATTGGACACAGTGTCCTGCGGACCTCACACCGGGTATGAAACATAACTATGATAGGATGTGTGAGTAGTTACTTTAAATGTATAATTACATTTTTCCTGCTGATGCCACATTTAAGTACAAATCTATGCTATGATCTATTACTCTACAACGTTTGTTTAAAAAAAAAAAAATCATAGTCATTTGTGTAACAAATGTCACTTGTACTTCAGGCTGGGCAAGAGCATCTCAATCGCTTGATACTGCAGAAGAAGTTGAAGACTGGTCAAGTGCGGAGGAACCAATTAATTCATCTGACGCAGAAGAGGAAGTAGCCACAGAGAAAAAACTAGTGAGTTACGGTATTGAAAATCTGTGATCCCGTGAAACCCATTTACGACATGGCATAATGGCTTATTTTTACCCGTTATTATGTATTTCTTGCAATTTTTTAGGAAAAACCATAGTACTTATAGACTGCCAAACTTCTTGGTCTCTCGCATCAGGAAAACACAGTGCACTATTGCACAGTAATTACATGATACCCTTTTAACAGTTGTATGCAGTATAGACTTAGAGTGTCCGAGTTTATCCTTTCACGTTACTTTTGTGTCCCCTATTTGAGATGCTCAATATTGCCTTTTCCAATTGGTTCATATTGTAAAGATCATATTCATATTTCTCATTATTCTGGAACATGTTTTCTTATTTTTTCTTTTGATATTTATTTTCTTTACATCGTTGACTATTGATTTGTGAACTTCACAAAGGACTTTACGAAGTGCATGTTTGAGATACTGTTAACTCATTTAAGGCTGTTTCTAATTTTTGTGGAACCTACCCCCATGTGACTACTAGACTCATGAATAATCTGATAGAGACAACTAGCCGCAGGTTCCTTACCTTAGAATTCTCCCTAGGCTCCAGACTGAGTTTGGAATACTTTTTCAGCAGTACCTCTGCGCATCAGTAGAGGGAGTTGTGCCACTCCGTATCGATGTCATCCTCCAGATATGACTTTGACGGAGTCCATATAGTCCCTCTCCCGAAGCGGTGACGCCATTTTTTTCTTTTCCACTCAGCAACGTGGATCCGGAGAAGTGGTTACCTCTGGTCAATTTTTTGGCCTTCCCTCTCAGTGGTTTTCAGGGTTGGAACAGTGTTTATGCCTTCTGGCTTTATGCCTTGTGGGTCCTGTGCTTGACAAATATTGGCCACAGACCCCCTCTCAGTTTGTATCTGGTGCTTAGGCACCCACCACAATACCGACGACTGCAACGCCTGTCAACAGCTGAGGTCTAAGGCATTCCAGGAACAGCAGATGAAGCTCCTGGTGGTGCAGTCTTCTCATAGGTGTTGTATTCCTTTTTCTACGACTCATCCTAGCAACCGTTCCAGGGGTCGCTCGCGTATGGCTCCTTCAGAGTCTCCAGATCCTGCGACATCTCAAGGTAAGCATCACCCTCGGTCGAAGTCGCATCCTCCTCCAGCTTCACCTTCCCCTCGTGGTTCCTCCAGTTCCTCTGGGGATGAGCTTGTGCAGGAGTCGACCCCCGAGCCTCGCACTCTATGCCGAGGCGACTCTGGCCCAGATGCAGGGCTATTACTCATCCTTGCATGCTGTTTTTGGACCTTCCCCTCCCTCTAGAGCGTCTTCGGGCCCTAAGGAGGTGGCAGGTGCCCTGACAGTGTCCTCACCGGCGTCTTCGTCGTCAGTGCCCGTTAGGCCCCTCAACTCCAACTCCAGAGTTGGTTTGGCGCTGATGCACATGGCTTCCATCTCCTGCACCTGTCTCCTCTCTTACAACTCCAGTTTTAGCATCCATTTCTACCTTGCCACCTTTGGCGGTGGGGGCACCTGCGGCTTTGCTCCATGCCCTGATTGTTGGATCCCCAGAGTCGGATGACGCCCTTCCAATGTCGAGGTGTCTCCATTCCGACGCTGGGAGCGGTGCCATTGGAGTCGGCTGTTCCAATGTCTTCTGAGGCTCCCCCTCCAGTTCTTCCATCGGAAGGGCCTGCTTTCCATTCTCAGCTTCCCAATTCAGACACCATTCCATTTCCTCAATCAAATTGGTAAGTTGATTTAGCCAATGCTAGTGGTCTGGACTCCTTGCTGGCTTCCAGCCTCCTATCATCCCCTGGGTTGGCTTCAGAGGCTGTTTCTGCTTTAGTGGACATGTTAAAACGTGTGCCGGAAGTGTTATATTAACAGCTTCCTACTGTGCAGTTGTCCACGGGTCCTTTGCTTGGTGTCTTACATCCTGACCAGTCTTCTGTCGAGCCGATACTTCCTTATTGTGAAGCTCTTTATGATATCCTTTTGGGAGTTTGGACCCAGCTAATATCTGGCCCCTCTGTGGTGCGCTGTACCTTGCATAGACACAGGCTAGCTCCGAAGGGTCCGTCATCCAACTACTCAAAGTTTTGTGGTGCAAACTGCCTTGGCTGCACACAGTTTTATGCAGGTTCCTCCTGCTCACCAGAACGTGAAGCCAGGCAGGTGGACGCTTTTGGTAGGCAGATTTTCGCTTCCTCTAGTTCTGCCTTGCGTTCAACCAATTCGTCCTTTGTCCTTGCTCGCTTCTCCCACATTTTGCCTTCTCTGCCTTATGGCTAGACAAGCTCTAACGCTTTTTGTACAGGTGGGCAGCAGGCTGCCAAGCTTAGTCTTAGATGTGGTATGGATACCGCAGAGTCTGTTGGAAGGATTATGGATTCTTCGGTAGCGCTGCGACAAAGGGCCTGGTTACGTTCTTCCAATTTCTCAGAAGCAGTGAAAACATTTTTACAGGATATGCCTTTTGATGGCACCTCCCTTTTTGGAGCACATGCCGACTCGGCCTTACACAGCTTTAGAGATGCTCATGGTGGGACTCAGTTGTAAGTCTTCTTTGTTTTCCAGAGACTTTTTCTGGTTTGGTCCATTGTTCAGGGGCAGTTGCATTTTTTTCCCCTGTTGCACTTTTTTTCCTGCCCCCATTGCGATGATGTACTTCTTGATTATAGTGTGACACCCAGTGTGGGTTCCTGCTCTTTGTAGGTCCTTTTCTTCTTATCATGTTCTAGCACTCAGGGTGGTGCTCCTGCGTTGCAGGTGTTCTGTTTATTAACCTCACTATAGTGGACAGGTTTTATTATATTTTCTGACCCATTCTAGGTCTTATACCTCTTTAAAGGGAGGTTTCTGTTGTACTCTGCTGATAGGCGGTTCGCCTAAGAGATTATGCTCTCGATGAGATTCTGCCTCGTGCCAAAGAAGTTTCCAGTCCCTGCTTTCCAGAGCAATTGGGGTAGGCTTTTGGCCTTTCTTTTATAATGATCTATTCCCTACTGGGAACTTGCTCAGTGCTTCTTCTGGGAGTAGTGTGATAACCCTTGTTTCACTCTTGACTCTGCTGCGGTTTTTTTACCAGTGTCCTTTTCCTTTGCTGTAGTAGGACTTGGTTTTCTACTTCTTTTCCATGGTCTGCTTCCGTTTCAGATGTTGGTACCTCTTTGTTTACAACTACCTCTTCTGACTATTATGTGCTACAAGTGGAGATCATAATCTGTCTTCTTTTTCCCCCTTGAGTTATTATCTCTTGTCTGGCCTTGTACCACCTTCATCATCTCGATCTCCTTCCTGGACATTTTCATCCTCCTTCTGACCTTTGGGTGCGGTCATGGAGGCGGTCCCATTTTTTGCTGAATAGATATATACAAATATATATCTATATATATATATATATATATATATATATATATATATATATATATATTCATATATATATATATATATATTCATATATATCTGTTCTATGTTTATATAATGGTCCCCTGTGGCTTAATGACCGAAGTCACAGGCCCTCACACTGAGAAGGGAGGCTTCTCTTCCGGGTGTGTCTGAAGACATTTCCTTCTTTACTTCTTTTATATTTACCATATGTATGTGTACTTCTTTCGGGTATCGAGCTATTCCTCAGTGGCAGTACCTAGTGCCTCATGACTACATGATGACCAGGATAAAGGTTTCCTCCTGCCAATGGAACGACACTTGGATATTCTTTCCACCCTGTTAATATGCCTATTTCTTGTTTCCCCTGCCCTGTTCTTGTAGGTCTGGGGCATCATCCAATTGTGTATGGGTTCCTGTTTCTACGTTCTGCCCCATTAGGGGGTTTCTTTCCTTTCCTGAGATTTTTTCCCCCTTCTGTGTGCCTCGGTCATCTTGTTGACCACTTTATTAAGGCATTTTTATGTAGCATTTCAGACCTAGCAGTTGCTTCTTCCTTTCTATGTCTGCTGCAGATGGCACTCATATTTCTTCCTTCCGTCGGATAGTTCCTTCTTCCTACCTCATATTGTTTTTATCTTTAGTACTGTTGTCCATGGCTATGGCCATTCTCATTTGACCTTGCTGACTAATGCAGGGCCAGTGTTCGGACACCTTTCTAAGAGCAGAGGACTAATATTCCTTATATTTCATTCTTGGGTCCACACATGGATTGCTTTCTTGTACGCTGGCTATCCCTCTGGGATTCTGCCACTTTTCCTTCATTCCTTTCTTCAGCAATTGTTTTTCTATCTGCTGAATAGTCATTGCTATTGCCTTACCTTTCTGTGGTTTGCGCGCAACATTTGTATGCCTCGTGTTGGACTTTTTCATGCACTGCCAGGTTTCTGTTGATTCCTATTAGCGGGTGGTTTTACCAACCTATTTTTACTTTTAGTTCGCTTGCAGTGATTTTTCTGTTTGGCTGGCTTTTCTTTCTTGAGGGGTGTACTTTCTCTATCCCCTCTTTTCTTTTACTCTTGTGCTGTTGCGCAACTCTTTTGTTTCTATGTTTTCCATATATTATATACATATAGGCATGTATACTTATTTCTGCTTCATAGGTCTATGTCTCTATTTTTATATCAGCATCTGTGTTCACATGACCCTCTGCATATCTATAAATATCATATGTATGGCCACATCAGTGTCTTTTCATCTATCTCTATGCTGATTGGTGTCTCGGCATGTATCTTCCAGACCTCACATTTAACCATTGTATGTCAGGCATATGGATTACCTTTTGCGCCTTCTGTCAACTACCTCTATGTATCTCCCAGTTCTATTTCACATCTCCTCAGATTTTCCCCTTGGGTGTTCCTGGGGATGTGCATTCCGTATTTTGGGTTACTCTCCCTTTCTGAGTTAAGCTTCCTTCTTCATGCAGGTTTTGCCTATGCACCCTCGAGGGAGCAGCATAATTGCATTGCTTCCCTTTTTCCATATCCTCTAAGGTTACATTGCAGTGACCATTAAGGAGTTTTGCACCTTCCTTCCGCTTCCATTTTGGAGCGCTTCATGTTACTTCCCTGTTGTTGTTCTCTACCAACAGATTCATTTTCGTTGTCATTCGCTCTGCCCCCATGGCATTTCATACTTTTTTTTACACTATACCTTGAGTTGTCCACACTCTTCCAGTAAGATGAATTCTTCCTCTGACCTTGTCTCGCTCTTGTCTGGTCTACTACTCCTTTAGTTTGACCGGTTGTTTCTTGCGGGACATGGGTAGGATGTGTTCGCAGACCCTCCTCCTAGGTTGTTACTGCTTTGGTATCTCATTTTAAGATAAGGAATCTGCGGCCAGTTGTCTCTGTCAGACGAACAAGTTAGCTACCGTCGGTAACGCCTTATCTGGTAGAGACATAGACTATCCACAGATTTTTTTACTGACCCACCCATCCTCCCCGCTCTGCGAACTGTTTTATGTTACTTCAGCCTCACTTTCTTGGCATTCTATTGCCATGCTTTTCAATTTGGTAGTTGTACATTCAAATTTACATCTACCTCTCTTGCCAAACACTGTTCCATTGCCAGTTTCTATAGTGGCTCTGCGTTGTTGTGTGGAGATGAAACTGACATCGGGCGTCAGGGGAGGGACTATATGGACTCCACCGACGTCATATCCAGAGCATGACGGTGATACGGAGTCGCTCGACACCCTCTATCGATGTGCATAGGTGCTGCTGAAAAACTTTTCCGGATCCAGTCTGACACCTGGGAAGAATTGTAATGTAAGGAATCTGCGGCTAGTCTATGTCTCTATCAGATAAGGCTTTCCTGAAGGAAAATAACTTGTTCTTCTTGGTACACCACTAGAAACACTGTATATATAAAAAGCAAAGTTGATGCCAAGACTGCTTAAACTGTACAAGGTTAAGTACAGAAGTTGACATGTGCTAACTGTTCTAATAATAATGGCACAACATCTTCAGCGCTTTGATATGATTACCTCCAGATGACTCTTCCCAGAAAATCCTTGTTGCTCTTTAAGAACAGCTTGCTGCAGATGCAAGAATAGGGCGGAGAAGATACTGTGCTTCAAACTCAAAAACCTGCATGTGCGTCTTTACTTCATCCTGTGCAGGTCGTTCTTGTATCTGCACTTTTAGGCCTGGCTACAGAGTTTGTAATATATACATATAGTAAAGCTTGTCTCTCGCCTAGAGGATCATTGCTGGCTCACATGTCACTCTTGGTTGTTTGATGTACCGTTTTGCCGCTTAAGGCCAGCTTGTATAGTAATGAGAGACTATTTTGCATCAACAAATTATACTTATTCAAGATACATTTGATTATTTATGTCATGTGTGCATTATGTACATAAAGCAATCCTTTTTTTTGATATTTTTGTCACTGTAGCAACCTTTTCTTAAATTATTTTCTCAGAGCTCAGTTGTGAGACTGACCTTAATATGGCTACCCTATTTGGTCCCCCCTTTTTATATAGGACAACCTGACCCCGAGATGACCATTCTCATTTCGCAGCACAGGACTTTAGGGCTTCTATCTTGGGGCAGGGCTGTCCACATCGATAAACACAGCTTCCTTGATGTTCTGCATCCAGTTCCATAATAAATGCTTTGATCTGGAGTCCCCAGCAAACAGCTACAGCCAGTAAGAGCTGCCACCTCCTACCAGCTTGATTTCTGATCCCTGATGGAGTGGCCACCTCACTCTGTGTAATTACGAACGCTTCTTCTAGTCCTGTCCTTTAATGTGGCAACTTAATTAATTATAAGCGTGGTATTCTTAGTTTGTTTGCTTAGTTAATTAGACGACTACACCAGATGGCAATGATTTGCAGGTTGAAAGGCCATGACTTGAAACAATGACTGTGATGACGTGGACTGAGGTGTTCACCCTAAGGCAGACATCATTCCTGATGATATACTTGTTGGTTAAACACTTTTCATCCCTCATGCTAAACATGTTGGTTGCACACACTTTTAAACAATTCACCTTGCGTTACATGTAAAAAATTATGTCTATCTCTCCATAAGATAAAGTCAGCAGTTAGGCACTTAACCATTCATACACTGTACAGGTGCTTTTTTTGTGTGCCACAAGAATGCCAGGGTGAGTTTGTAAATGACTGTTGGTATTTAGATATGCCCTGAGGAATGAATGTCTCTGCACATTTTACCTGTATAAGCGTTATCATGTACACTTTCACCTACATTCTTGGGGAGTGAGAAAAATCACTTGCACTGTGCATGCACAGTGATCCAATTCACACCTCTCTTGGAAGAGAGTCTGAGTAAGCAGAGCCAGTACATCTGCCTTTAATGTTATCACGCAAGCAAGCATCATTTTTGCATGCCAGTGTCTTTTTTTCAATGCTTTTTGCCTTTGAAAAGAAAATCCCAGGATAACACCTTTTCTTTTAACTTCTCACTGGGTTGGCTTTGTCTCTCCAGTGCTGTTAGAAATGGGGTCTTTGGTTGGCAGTCAGGTTACCCCCTTTCCAAACAAGAACCCTCACTCTAGTCAGAGAAAAGGAGAATCACCTTCAGTTAACCTCCGCTCACCACCTTGGTAGCTTGGCACAAGCAGACAGGCTGAACTTCAGAAGCAATGTGTAAAGTATTTGTACCACCACACACAGTAACTCAGTGAAAACACTATAAAATGAAACAACACAGGTTTAGAAAAATAGGTAATATCTATCTAAACAAAACAAGACCAAAATGACAAAAATCCGACATACACAAGTCAAGTTAAGAATTTAAAAAAGAATAACAGTCCTAAATCCTTTCAAAACAGTGAGAACACTGTTAACACACAAAAGAACCTGGGTAGCATCAAAATAAAGCCGCACGGGCATCGGAAAAGGCCTGCAAGTGAGACCGTGCATCATTCCTTCTCCAGTTGGGTTGGCGTGTGTCGTTTCTTCTCTCCTGCATGAGAGCGATGCGTCGATCCGTATGGGCACCTCAGGTCTGGGCAGGCATTGCATTGATTTTCCGCATCCAGCAATGTTGCATAGAAATCCGGTCACACGATGTCAAGAAACGGTTCTGCGTGGAGGCTTGCGTCGTTAACACCAGCCACTGCGGTTGTTATGCGTAATTTCTCCAGCTACGTTGCATCCATCTTCCAGCCGTGATGCAGGTGGAGCATTGATTTTAGCTGTGAGGCTGGTGGTGTGCCATTTATCAGCCACAAGGTGGTTGGTGCGTCGAAAAATTCCCTGCACGGCGGTCTTTGCGTGGATTTCTGTCCTTTTCCATCAGCTGCACGTTTCAAGGGCCTAGTGACAGGTTAGGGCACCACTCGGGAGGTAGGACTCTCAGCAGACAGCCCAAATGCTGGCAGAGAGAAGTCTTTGTTGTCCCTGAGACATCAACAACAGGAGGCAAGCTCAGTTCAAGCCCTTGGAGATTATTCACCAGTGGAAGTCACACAAATGTCAGTCTTTGTCCTCTCTCAGACAGAAGCAGCTTCTGCAGGCCAACCCAGCAACAGTCCCAGGCAAAGGGGCAGTACTCCTCCTCCAGCTCCTCAATTCTTCCCCTCGGCAGAGGTTCCTCTTGGTTCCAGAAATAATCTGATTTTCAGGGGTTTGGACCCAGACAGGGAATCCACAAACAAGCAGAATCACAGAATGGTTTAAGCAAGAAAATGCCTACTTTCTAAAAGTGGCATTTTAAAACACACAATCTAAAAAACAACTTCACTAAAAGATGTATTTTTAAATTGTGAGTTCAGAGACCCCAAACTCCACATGTCTATCTGCTCCCAAAGGGAACCTATGCTTTAATAATATTTAAAGGCAGCCCCCATGTTAACCTATGAGAGTGATAGGCCTTTCAACATTGAAAACTGGATTTGGCAGTATTTCACTGTCAGGACATGTAAAGCACATAAGTACATGTCCCACCTTTAACATACACTGCACCCTGTCCATGGGGCTACCTCGAGCCTACCTTAGGGGGGTGTTGTACAAGGATAAAAAGGGAAGGTTTAGGCCTGGCAAGAGCTAATTGGCAGTTTAAAACCGCAGTCAGAGACACTGCAGTGGCAGCTTTGAGCCATGTTTACAGGGCTACTAATGTGGGTGGCACAACCAGTGCTGCAGGCCCACTAGTAGCATTCGATTTACAGGCCCTTGGCACCTCTAGTGCATTTTACTAGGGACTTACTAGTAAATCAAACCTGCCAGTCATGGATAAGCCAATGTACACGTACAATTTATACAGGGAACACTTGCACCTTAGCACTGGTCAGCAGTGGTAAAGTGTCCAGAGCAAACAAAACAGCAAGAACAGAGTCCAGCACACAGAAACAACCTGGGAAGTAGAGGCAAAAAGTTAGGGGAGTCCATGCCAATGATGCCAAGCCTAACACGTGTCACCCCCCCACCCTCCAGCTGAAGTGGGGAGCAACTACCCAACCTCATGGGAGTTCTCATCACTAAGGCTGAAGAATCTGGACAGACCATCAGCATTGGCGTAGTCGGTGCCAGGGGGATTTTCCACCGTAAAGGCTATTTCCCTATAGGGAGATGGACCACCTCAACAATTTGGGATTTTCACCCCTCATCTGCATTAAACATCTGAGGGGCCTGTGGTCTGTCTTAAGCTGGAATTGAGTCCCAAACAAGTACGGTCTTAGCTTCTTCAGTGCCCAGACCACAGCAAAAGCTTCACGCTCAACTGCACTCCGCCTACGTTCCCTGGGGAGTAACCTCCTGCTAATGAAGGCTACAGGTTGAGCTAGGCCCTCTTCATTAAGCTGTGAGAGTACTGCTCCAATACCATGCTCTGAGGCATCTGTTTGCACAACAAATTCCTTGCAGTAGTCCGGTGCCTTCAGCACAGGTGCTGTGCACATGGCAGTCTTCAGGGCATCAAAAGCTGTTTCGCAAGACTCAGTCCAGATCACATTTCTGGGCTGCTTTTTGGAAGTTAGCTCCGTCAAGGGTGCAACAATTGTGCCATACCCCTTGACAAACCTCCTATAAGATCCAGTGAGACCTAAAAACGCTATCACCTCAGTCTGGGTCTTGGGGGCTCCCAAGCCTGACTGGTTTCAATTTTTGGCTGTAGGGATGCCACCTGGCCACTCCCCACCTGGTGTCCCAAGTACAACACAGAACCCTGCCCTATTTGGCACTTACTTGCCTTAATAGTGAGGCCTGCCTTCTGCAGGGCCTCCCACACTTTGCAGAGGTGCTGCAAGTGTTCCTCCTAAGTGGAACTGAACACAACAATGTCATCAGGTAGGGGGCACTGAAATCATCCAGTCCAGCCAACACCTGGTTGACCAACCTCTGAAAGGTGGCAGGGGAATTCTTCATCTCAAAGGGCACCCTAAACTGGTAGTGCCCATCTGGTGTGGAGAATGCAGACCTCTCCTTAGGCCCCTCAGCCAGGGCGTTCTGCCAGTACTCAGAGGTAAGATCCAACGTACTTAGGTACTTGGCAGCTCCCAACTTGTCAATGTGCAGATCAGCTCGGGGGATGGGTTGCAAGTCAGCCTTAGTGACTGCATTGAGTCCCCGGTAATCCACACAGAACCAGAGTTCTGGAGTGGCATGAGGAGCAGCAGGCTTTGGAACTAAAACCACAGGGCTGGCCCAAGGGCTGCTGGAAAACTCAATAACCCCCAACGCTAACATTTTAGAAACTTCATCTTCCTGTCAGTCACTCTGTAAACTTTGTGTTTCACAGAACTGTCCGCAGTGTCCACATCGTGTGTACCCAAGTGTGTGACCCCCTGGGATCAGGGAGAACAGTGAGGCAAACTGACCCAACACCTGGCAACAGTCCCTCTGCTGCTCTGGGGTCAGGGAGGAGGAGAGGTTCACTCCCTCCACAGATCCATCCTTTTCTCCAGCAGACAGGAGGTCAGGAAGAGGCTTACTCTCTTCCTCCACCCCATCATCTGTTGCTTGGAGAATGGACAATCCAGACCGCTCAAAGTGTGGCTTGAGCCGGTTCACATGTAGGACCCTCAAGGGGTTCCTGGGAGTCTGCAAGTCCACCAGGTAGGTGACTTCACTCTTGCGCTCCAGCAACTCAAATGGTCCAGTCCACTTGTCCTAGAGCGCCCTAGGGTCCACTGGCGCCATCAACTACACTTTCTGACCAGGTTGAAACTCACCAGAGTGGCATTCTAGTCATACCAGCATTTCATGTCTTCCTAGCTTGCTTCCAGGTTCTCTAGTGCGAGAGCTCTGAAGCGGGCAGTCTGGATTCTCAAAGCTAGCATGTAACTGAATACATCCTGGGTGGTTTACTAGGGGCCTTCTCGAAAGCCTCCTTTACCAGACTCAAAGCCCCCCTCAGTGGGTGGCCATACAACATCTCAAAAGGACTAAAGCCAAGCCTTTTTTAAGGCACCTCCCTGTAAGCGAACAGAAGGCATGGCAAGAGGACGTCCCACTTCTGCCTCAAGGGCTCTGACAGGCCCATTATCATGCCCGTCGAAGTGCGCTTGAATCTCTCAACCAGACCATTGCTTTGGGGGTGGTAAGGTGTGGTGAACTTGTACATTTCCCCACACACCTTCCTCAGAGACTTCATATAAGTTGATATGAAGTTGGTACCCCTATCGGGCACCACCTCCTTTGGGAACCCCATGCGGTGAAAAAAAAAACATCATTGCACTGCCCACCACAGGGGCAGTGATCGATCTCAAAGGAATGGCTTTGACCAGGATAGACCTTTTGCCCATGGCTGTCTTGGGATCCAGAGCCCCCACAATGTCAATACCAACCTGTTCGAAGGGGGGGATAACCACAGGTAAAGGTTGTAGCGAGCTTTGCATTTCCCCCCACTCTTGCCACTTGCCTGACAAGTTGGGCAAGACTTACAATGGGCATCTGAGTGCCTGCGCATTATGGGCCAGTACAAGTGGGTGACAACCCATTCAAAGGGCTTGTCCTGCCCCAAATGTCCAGCTAAAGGTACATCATGAGCCAGACCCAGTAGGAAGGCTCTGAAGCGATGGGGTACCACCAGCACACGGGCTGACCCAGGCTCAGGAACCTTAAGCTCGCTATATAAGAGCCCATCCTCCCAGTAAATCAAATGTGATCCAGGCTCCTTGCCAGACACCTGGTCTGCAGCCTGCCGCTGCAAACCCTCCAGAGTAGGGCATGTTTTCTGTGTCTCACAGAATGCTTCCCTGGTGGGCCCCCCTTCCTGCTGCCACTGTGACAGCTCAGGGACCTCGCCCAGTTCAGCCACCTGTTCCACTGTAGGCTCCAGTGCCTCCTCCCTCAGGTTCAGTCTCCTCCTGGACTGTGGGAACTTTTGGGGCTGGTTTCCCACGCCCCTTGCCCTTCCTCTTTCTGGCAGACACCTGGGACACTCTTTCAGGCTCTGGGTTCCCCTGATCACCCTGATGGGCTGCCATCGACCGGGTACACCCACACACTCACCCAGGCAGATTCAACATTTCTAAGTGTGAACGGCATTTCACCTCCTGCCAAGGGGAATCCTCCAGGTCATTGCCAAGCAAACAATCTACTGGTGTGGTCGGACTCATAGCTACCTTCAAGGAACCTCACCCCCCCCCCTGCCCCCATTCAGAGGGAACTTGTGCCACTCTGCAGGGGAGCTCTGATTTGTCCACTGCAACTACTTGAAGTACACTGGGATATATCCGCTCTTCAGTCACCAGGTGACTCCTCACTGTAGTCACACTGGCTCCTGTGTCTCAGGGGCCTCTACCTCTGTCCTTTGGTGGTCACAAACCGCCTGTACTTCTTAGTTATCAGGCATGAGGGTCCGCTATACCATCTCACTGTCCTCTAGTGAGACAAGGGTCATCTCAGCTGCCTCCCACCCACCTGGAACCAACTCATCCCAAAGCGCTACACTGGCCAAACCCTGTGAGTGAGCACCAGTGGGTGCCGGTGTCCACTTGGGACATTTGGGGTCCCCCTTCATGTGACCGTCCTGATCACATGCAAAGCACTTGCGGGACCCCTTCTCTGCAGATTTCCCTGTGGAGACCCATGGTTTCTTTTCTAGTGGGGGTGGGATTCTTTACCCTAGGAACTAGGTTTGGGCCCTTTAGAGAACTCCCCCTGTTTACCCTTCCCCCCTAACACACACATTTGTTTCTGATTGGGACCCTGCCCACCCTTGCCATGGTCTCCTCCATCCTCTTTTGGACCCTGGTGCTCCCCCAACCATCCGCTTCCTGCGCAAGATTCCTGGGGTCAGTCAGCTTGCTGTCAATTAGGTGCTGGTGCAGCTCTGGAAAACATAAACTGTACAAGTGCTCCCAAGCAATCAAATTGTAAAGCCCCTGATACGTTGTCACCTTACTGCCCTTCACCCAACCATCCAGTGACCTGTAAAAAGAATCCACATATTCCAACCATGTTTGGGATTCTTTCTCCTTATAGGACCTAAACTTGTCCTTATACTGATCAGGGTTGAGACCATACCTTGTGATCAGGGCGTCCTTCGTGACAGGGTAGGTGAGCCCCTGGGGATCCCCTAAGGATGTCAGAGTATCCCTTCCCCCTACCTCAAAGTGCTTCCACAGACCCCCCCCCCTCAATGAGTTTCAGGGACCAGATTCATACATAGAGCAGACTCATACCCCTTGACCTACAACAGTATGTCAGCCTCCCTTTTGTAATCCTTCACAAGGTCCTTAGGAATGTGCACCCTCCTTTCAGGCTGCACTGTTATTGCTGTCACCATCCCTACTAGACTGGCTCCTCCGATCCAGCTCCCTCAAGCTGAGCTCATGAGCCAACAATCTATTTTTCTCTTCTATGGCCATCCTCATTTTCTCCAATTCCAACTGGTGAACCCTCTCTGCCTGTCTGTCCTGAAACTCTTCAGGACTCAGACCCTTAGATAACACACTGCTACCTGCCCTGGAGACACTCTCCCTGGACATAACAGGCCCACACACTATACCGTTGTGGATGGATTGCTCTTCCTCCATCTCATCCTCCTCCTCTTCTATGTGCCCCTCAGCTTCCTTGGCTGTTACCCAGGCCCTCAGTGCCTTTTGCAGCTCCTCCTTCCCGGTGGAGCCCTTAAAGGGACAAGCAAGGTTTTTACAGAACTGCCTCAGCTTGGCAACTGTATAGCTCTCCAGTTTCCCTAATCAAAAGCAGCTACAGCTGATGCATCTCCAGATTGAGACATGATGAAGAGTTAAAAGTGCAAAGTTCCAAAGGCAGAAAAACAAGTTTGTAAATGAAGTTCAAAAGTCAAGCAAGGATTACCACTAAATGGAAGTAAGGAAAATTCCAAAAAGAGAAAAAAAGCAAAAATCGCAAAGACAAGTAGTATGCGGTCACGTAATGGTCTGCACTGAAAACAGTAGTGTACACTTAATCACTGTATGTCAAATACAAATACAAGTCTAATCCCAACTGCTGATTACCAATGTTAGAAATGGGGTCTTTGGTTGGCAGTCAGTTTACCCCCTGTCCAAGCAAGGACCCTCACTCTAGTCAGGGTAAAGGAGAATTACCCTCAGTTAACCACGCTCATCGCCTTGGTAGCTTGGCACGAGCAGGCAGGCTTAACTTCAGAAGCAATGTGTAAAGTATTTGTACCACCACACAGTAACTCAGTGAAAACACTACAAAATGACACAACCCAGGTTTAGTAAAATAGTCAATATTTATCTAAACAAAACAAGATCAAAACGACAAAAATTCGACATACACAAGTCAAGTTATGAGTTTTAAAAAGAAAAAGAGTCTTAATTCCTTAGAAAACGGTGAGAACACTGTTAGCACACAAAAGTACCTGGGTAACGTCAAAATAAAACCAGTCGGCTTGTGCGTCAGAAAGGCCAAAGATGTGTTGATTTCTCACTTGCAAGCGAGACCGTGCGTCGTTCCTTCTCCAGTCAGGTTGGCGTGCGTCGTTTGTTCTCTTCCGCAAGAGAGCGATGCGTCGATCTTGACGGGCGCCTCGGGTCTGGGTAGGCTTTCCATTGATTTTCCGCGCCCAGTGATGTTGTGTTCAAATCCGGTCGCGCGGTGTCAAGAAACCGTGCTGCGCGGGGTTTACGCCATTAACAGCAGCCGCTGTGGGTGTTGCACGTCATTTTTCCAGCTGCGTTGTGTCCATCTTCCAGCCACGATGCAGGTGGAGCACCGTTTATCAGCTGCGAGGCAGGTGATGCGTCGAAAGTTTCCCTGCACAGCGGTCTTTGCGTGGATTTCTGTCTTTTTCAACCAGCTGCACCTTTCAAGGGCCCAGAGTCAGATTAGGGCACCACTTGGAAGGCTGGACTCTCAGCAGAAAGCCCAAGTGCTGGCAGAGAGAAGTCTTTGTTCTCCCTGAGACAACAGGAGGCAAGCTCAGTTCAAGCCCTTGGTGATCCTTCACCAATGGAAGTCACACAAAAGTCAGTCTTTGTCCTCTATCAGGCAGAAACAGCTACTGCAGGGCAACCCAGCAAAGCACAGTCATAGGCAAAGGGGCAGTACTCCTCCTCCAGCTTCTCAGCTCTTCTCCTTGGCAGAGATTCCTATTGGTTCCAGAAGTATTCTGAATTTCAGAGGTTTTAGTTGCTCTTCTTATACCTCTTTCTGCCTTTGAAGTAGGCCTACTTCAAATAGAAGTCTCTGTTGTTTTCAAGATCCTGCTTTGCCCAGGTGAGGTTCCAGACACAAACCAGGGGGTGGGAAACTGCATTGTGTGAGAGCAGGCACAGCTCTTTCAGGTGTAAGTGACCCCTCCTCCCCTCAGCCCAGATGGCTCATCAGGATATGCAGGCTACACGCCAGCTCCCTTTGTTTCACTGTCTAGAGGAGAGGTGCAAACAACCCCTGTCAAACTGACCCAGACAGGGAATCCACAAACAAGCAGAGTCACAGAATGGTTTAAGTAAGAACATGTCTACTTTCTAAATCTAAAAAACAATTTCACTAAAAGATGCATTTTTAAATTGTGAGTTCAGAGACCCCAAACTCCACATGTCTATCTGCTCTCAAAGGGAACCTGCGCTTTAATAATATTTAAATGCAGCCCCGTGTTAATCTATGAAAGAGATAGGCCTTACAACAGTGAAAAACGGACTTGGCCGTACTTCACTGTCAGGACATGTAAAACACATAAGTACATGTCTCACCTTTAACATACACTGCACCCTGCCCATGGGGCTTCCTAGGGCATACCTTAGAGATGCCTTACATGTATTAAAAGGAAACGTTTAGGCCTGGCAAGTGGATACACTTTCCAAGTCTAATTTGCAGTTTAAAACTGCACTCACAGACACTGCAGTGGCAGATCTGAGCCAGGTTTACTGGGCTACTAATGTGGGTGGCACAACCAGTGCTGCAGGCCCACTAGTAACATTTGTTTTACAGGCCCTGGGAACCTCTAGTGCACTTTACTAGGGACTTACTAGAAATTCAAATATGCCAATCATGGATAAGCCAATGCACACATACAGTTTATACAGGGAACACTTACACTTTAGCACTGGTGAGCAGTGGTAAAGTGTCCAGAGCAAACAAAACATCAAAAACAGACACACACAAGCCAGCACACAGAAACAACATGGGAAGTAGAGGCAAAAGGTTAGGGGAGATCATGCCAATGATGCCAAGCCTAACGTGCACTATGCCTTTTGTCTTAAGCCAACCTTCTTGTAGAACACAACCCCTCTTTTCATGCTTTACTTATCTGTACTGCTGCTTCACAAGTCCCCTTTTCCTGATATTTGCCTGGTGTACTCTCAGAATGCACAACAGGTAACTGTTCAGCACTGTATTCCGTGGCCTCCTTTGTCCCCTAAACTAAAGAAGTTGCAGGGTTATGTTCACTGGTGATTGGCTTCGAAGGTGTGAACACTAAACTATTAATTTTCTACCGGAAATGGTGCCATTGTTTATCTTTCAAAGGGTACGTAGTTATAATGTCATACGCTGATTTGAGCTGGCGGATCTGCTTGTGTCCACCAAGAGAGCTCATCCAATTGTGCCTGAGAAATATGCATTGTCTTTTAACAAATGTTTGTACATCATAGCAGTGCTCTTTGGTTCAGGATTGTTCATGAATACCCCTGGAAATTAAAACATAAATAATTGTACTGTGGCTGGGTCTGTCGGTTAATCCCAGGCATTAGGCTACATGCATGTACTTCTAGTGATTTTTTTCTGTGCCTTATGAATTTGGCGATAGGAGAATTTTGCCTACATGAGCTGTGCTTTGTACTTGCTAGAAGCATTTAGAACCCCCTGCTCTTTTTTCCCTTGCAAATGCCATTAGAGAAGTTTTCTTGTTTGCTTTAACCCACAACAGTAGCTTGTGCCTTGAATGTGGTTTCCTGCAAGTGCTGCTTGTACAACCAGGGAGTCTCGATGAGATGAGTTATTGTAAGAAGGAACTTATTACTTAAACCGTTGCTTGTTCTTCGCCAAAAATATCCAAAGTTCCTTGCCTTGTAGTGTCTTGTATGCTTCAGAGGGACTAACAAGAATCAGTAAAATCTCATGTGCTCATTTTCTGTGAAGATGTGCCCAATGACCCTGCTGTCTTCTGGGAAACATACACAATTTCACAGTTTAATATGATTGAGTGTTATTGTGAAAAAATATATTTAAGAAAACATATTTTTAGAGAAACCTCTCCATAAACTGGATTTTTCAATCGTTTTCAAATGAATGGTATTCCTTGGGTGTTGAAACCATCACACTGAATGCCTTTCATGTTCAAAAATTTCCTGCTATATGATTTTTTTTTAAATTTTTAAATTTTCTTTTCTTGTAGGACACCCTCACATACTCCTTCTTTCCCCCACTCCTCCTTCTTCCCCCCCTCACCTATGCATTCCTTTTTTCCTCTCTTTACCACACTTCCTGTATCTCTGCTGCAGTTCTCTCTCAACTGTTTTTATTCTTTACTCATGTCTTCTACTCCTGTCTGTACCCTAGCACCTGTAGACCTCCCTAAATTCCAGTACTTGTACCTTTCGAACGAGTACCACTATCTGGACCCTCATACAGTGCCCATAAGTATACCTTTATTTATTTACCTTACTTAAACCCTTATACCTTAACTCTACCCTACCTGTCCCCTTGTTTCTCTGTCCCATAACTGTGCCTTTGTATCTGTACTCTAGTCCATAACCTGCTACCTCTACTCCGATGTAAAGTCCCATTCTACTAGTCCTAGAATAGAATCTCTAAACGTGCCTTTATCCTGGGACATATCGCCCTCCCAGTACCCAAGCACCTCTTTGCCTACTTATTCCGTATTGCCTTAACTGCTAACAGTACCCTGATATCTTTCCAGTATTCATACCACTTTATTGCTACTCCTGTCTCTACCTTACCACCTATGTATATTCCCCTGTACCTCTTCCCTACCTATACTTTGGCCTCTCTACCCTACATATACTGTGTGTCTCTACTCCGAGCTATAATCTAGCATCTCTACCTATTCTGCAGTACCTCCGTCCTTGTATGTACCATGGGGCCATACCCCCAGCCTTTACCCAAATACCGCTTCTCTACCTTAGTACACTTACCCCTAGAACATGTACAATTAGCTGTATTTTAGTATGTTAACTGCCACATATACTGTGATATCTCTTGTCTCTTTTTTCCTTACTTTGTTTTTGCACCTAGTTGCTCCCTTTTTTCTCATTTTGGGGAGTTTTCTCAAATGTTTTAGGGAAAAGAGGTTTCCTCATTTTAGAAATTCACTATAATGGCATTTCTTCAATTTGGATTTTATCAGAAAATACGTACAACAAGAATGGCAAGGATCATATCTCTCAATGAAGCACTTTCAAAGTGATACAATGTGCCTTCACAATATAGACTCCAACTAGCCAGACCATGCTCTTTACTGTCTCATCCCATGACCTGTTTTACAGCCCACTTTCTCCTTTTTACAGTCCAAGAAAGAGATGATTTAAAGAGCTTGACCAACAAGATTAATGTCAAATACCCATATTAGACCCCTGCTCAGACTTCTGCTTCAGACACCTCTTTCCATACCTGGAGTTGTTAGAGGCCATCTGAAACATTTTATCATCACCCTCCTCTTGTAAAACAAAACATCGGAAACCCTAAAGACCTTGCCTAGCTACCAATCCATTTTAATCTTAGCTGCGTCAGAAACATTTTGGAATGGGAGGTGACCAGCTCAACCAATTTTTCCATGATCACTTTTCAAGATTGAAACCTGCGAGGAGATGGAATCCACTTTAGTCAGCATCATGGCGGGTCTTATTTTCTCTATTAATGAGGACAAAGAATAATTCTTATACTCCTTTTTTAAAACACCATCGATCAAAACATAGGCAGGTGTAACTGGACCCTGGTTCCTTACCAAAGATAGTTACAAATCAGGATAGGTTCTGCTGAATAATTGATAAGCCCTGTTCCTTGTGTTATACCCTAAGGATCAGTCCTCTCGTGTACTGTATCAATATCTATGACCATCTCTTGGCATGTCTACAGCATCAATATGATAGGAACTTCCAAGTGTATCCTGAAAATATGCAAATCCACACTGAGCTAGACAAAACACCATACAAATTAGCTTACATCACCTTGTGCTTGAGCTATGCAGTCTTCAGGATGAAGGATAGCTTTCTCTGCACTAATGGAGCCAACACTGAGATCCTAGTTAGGGGAGCAACTACTGCTCACTCACTACCCTAAAGCTGCAACCCATGCCATGAAACCTCTCTACCGCCCTCTGCCCCCATTATTCTTCATGAAACGAAGAAACCTAGGGATACTTCTTAACTCTGATCTTTCCTTGGCATGGCAAGCCAATACAGTAGTTAGTCACCCTTTTCTGAATGTTCTTAATCTGAAGAATCCTACCTCTGCAGTTCTTAATTTGTGCTTAAGTTGTTTCCCGTGCTGAGCACTGGGAATTCTTTTTGAGGGCTGGCACTTATTTTTCTGCCTCAAGCATATACTTCGAGCAAAAGACACATATAGGAAAGACGGAAAAGATAAAAACCGAAAAGGCGTCACAATGGGAGAAAGCAGGAAGCTGCAGGAGTTAGCTGAAGGGGCAGGGAGTGGCTGTAAATGGATTGAAGAGGCACAGGAGGGCTTCAGGATTACGCTGCCTCGGTATTATTTATTTACAAATTAAGCACTAAACCTCTACTTCCTGAATTGCCCAGAAGCCATGGTGCTTGTGGGATTGTGATTAACACTGCACTCCCTGCATACCACTTAACTGGTAATAAGGAGAATACCCCAACCCCAGTTGGTTAGCGAGCTGATCTCTGAGGTATAAGTAAGTAAAGCATGGTTTTTAGATTGAGAACATTGAGCTGTCACTCAGGGTTACCAATAAAAAGCCACATTGTGTTGTGTGTCAAGTGTCTGACATGCAGAAAAAATATGTTGTGGGACACTTCCATAGGTGGAATATGGCTAAAACATGATAAGCCAAAATGTGAGGGTGGGAAATGACATTGTAGGATGCTCAACAGCGAAAGTCCATTCCTCTTGCTTTACAAATAATCGAAGACCTCTTGAAATGTGGGAATTCCTGAGTAATATAACTTTTCAGCAGGCCTTCCTTTAACCCATGCAAGTCACCAGTCATAGTCAATCTCACTTTGGAGCAGGCACTTGTAGAGCACTTGTCACAAGCAGATGCTTGTATGTTTGTGTATTTTATTTTATAAAATATTATTTCTAAACAATTAGACAATTTTACATTATTTACACTGTTGGAATTTAGTAAATGAATACATTTGCTGTCTTACTTTCAGTGCAAGACCATGGGATTTTGTTTCTTGTGTCGTCGAGTGTATCTACAAATATTTGTCAAACACGTAAAATTGGTTATCTGATAGAGACTTCTAGTTCCAGATTCCTTGCCTTAGAATTTCTCCCAAAGGTGAGACTGGATCCGGAGATTTTTCTTCGAGCAGTACCCTTGTGCACCGTAAGGTGGCATCGGTCG